>NW_026652283.1:74720756-75220050 GCF_009828535.3 Hylobates moloch
AAAAAAAAAAAAAAAATATATATATATATATATATTTAATTGACAAAGATTGAATATATTCAAGATATGCAATGTGATGATTTGATACACATATACATGTTGTAATGATTATTACAATCAAATTAATTAACACATCTATTGCCATCCCTGCTGTATATTAGATACCCAGAACTTATTAATCTTCTAACTGCAAGTTTGTACTCTGATCAACATGACTTCGATTCCCCTACTTCCCAGCCCCTGGCAACCACTTGTTCATATGTGAGATGAAACATATTTGTCTTTCTGTGTTTGGCTTAGCATAATGTCCTCCAGGTTTATCCATGTTGTCACAAATGGCAGGGTTTCCCTCTTTTTATGGCTGAATAATATTCCATTACATATCTGCTACTGTGATATTGTGAAATATATATTTGGTCTTCCTCCCTGTTTCCTGACACAGAGCTTATAAAATACTTGGATCTCCAGTGATAGGAGGGTCTTTTGTATGCTAACGAGATGACTTGTGGCTGAGGGCCCCTAGACAGCCTCAGGATGGAGGCTGGTTGCCAAGGGAACGAACCATCTGATTAGAGGACTGGAACTTTCATCAGGCCTCCTCTCTACCTCCCCCTGCCCCCTCATATTCTGGGAAGGGGAACAGAGGTGAATGTTGAGTTAATAAACAAGTGGACATAATGAATCCTTCATAAAAAACTGAGTCTCAAAAATACTGAGTTCTGAGAGGTTTCAGACAGCTGGACCTGGGAGGTTCTTAGAGTGTGGTGCATCCAGAGAGGGCATGGGAGCTCCGTGGTGCCCCTTCTCCCATGCCTCGCCCTATGCATCTCTACCATCTGGCTGTTGAACTGTATCCTTTGTAATATCCTTTATAATAAACGTGTACATTTATTATAAGTAAAGTGTTTCCCTGAGTTCTGTGACCCACTCTAGAAAGTTAACAGATCTCAAGGATGAGGTTGTGGGAACCCCCCAATTTACAGCTGGTCAATCACAAGTATAGGTGACAATCTACTACTTGGAACTGTCCTCTGAAGTAGGGGCAGTCTTGAGGGACACAGTTCTCAACCTGTCTCCAGGTAGATAGTGTCAGAAATGAATTGATTTAGAGGAAACCCAGCTGGTATCTACTGGAAAATCTGCTGGACCGGTGATTGCTTGGCGCGTGGAGAAAAAACTCAGACATCCAGGATCACAGAAGTGTTCTGTGTTGTAAAAGTTTTATAAGAGAAAATGAGTTTGGATTTTCCTCTATCACTAAAACTCAATTTCTGTATCCACTCATCCACATGTTGATGGACACTTAGATGGTTTCTATACTTTGGCTATTGTGAATAAGGCATCAATAAACATGGGAATGCAGTTATCTCTTTGCTATCGATTTCATTTCCTTTAACACAGTGCTACCATCATCCTCGTGACCGTGAGTGTACACGATCCCGAGGCAAAGAGGTGGTCTAGTGAGGAAATAGTCTATGATTGTAAAATTTTTGTCAAGAGTGTAAACATATGAAACAAGTTGGAAGAGTTGGGCTGAATCACAGTAGCTCTAAGTGAAACCCACTGACCTTACCAATTTCCACTTTCCAAGCACGGCCATTGCTATCACCATCGGGAATGTGAAGAGTCTTGGGGTATATCAAGTCCATGAAGGAATCCTGAGAGTGGCTATGGGACTGAAAAAGCTGAATCCTAAGGCTTGTTCTTTGAGTAAAATATCCTGTTAAGACAACTCACGCTGAAGGATGCCCTGGCCCCAGAGCACTCCCCCTCCATCCCAGAGGTACAACGTGCTCCATAAATGAAAGAGCTTCAGTTTTGATGACTTTGCTTCTGAACTGTAATCTTGAATAAATTAATGCCATTGCTAATCTCTCACAGATGAATAAAGGCTGTCTGCAAACAATAGCGCCCTTGTTTCCAGGCCCAGTGACATTAAAATATCATCTTGTCTTTCATCATCTTTGTCTTTATCTTTAGTTATTCCCGCTGTGGGATGAAAACAATCCAAGACAAGATATAACTCCTGCGGAGTGCAGGACCTGCAACATATTTCTTTCTAACCAAGAAATCCCAGCTTTCTGCTGTCTGTCCCTCTGCCCACTTGTCACAATCCACCTCAACCAACAAATCTAACCTCCTCCCCACCAAGACGATTCAAAAACCATCATCACGTATATGAAACTTGAACAATGGCTACATTCTCTACACAATATTTTCATCTTGTAATTACATATGATGCAACCTGGAAAGTTTAATGGAATAAACATTCAGGCTAAGATTTAACTGCATGAGAGTAGGATTTTGAACGTAATACTCTTAAGACTACAGGCTCCTTAGCCCCAGTCAGGCAGGAGAGTGGCTCTCTCAACTTTAATTATTTGCAATGAGACCCTTACTGTGTATGAAACATCCCAGTTATCTTTGACCTAGCAGTTTCTGCCAGGCCCTCCTTGTGCCAAGCACTTAGGTTCTGTGAACTTTCCAGACCTCATCTCATCCTGAGGTAGAAACTATTTTTATCCACATCTTACGAATGGGGAAGCTAAGGCTTGAGGTCACCCAGATAATGAGAAGAAAAGAGGAATTTCAACTCCAGGGTCCATTATCTTAACTACACACAGCACTCCTTCTCTTACACAGGCTACACAATGTGATCCAGGGAAGGGTGGCTCTTAACTTCTTTCTATTGGCCACTTTTATGTGAGAATAATGTTATCTGCTTGGATCTTCCCCAGTTTGTTTCATTCTTGTTACTCATAAAATTGGCTTTGCCCAAACCACATGTTTTCTGTGGAGAATCACATAATTCCAAAGAGAGCTCAGACCTTGGGCTTTGGCTTTAGAAAGCAAGAAGGAGTTGGCTCTCACTAAGATCTCTGTCCTTCTATCATCACTTCTAGCAGTGAGCAAAGTAGCATCAGATGCTTCCTCAAGACAGAACTCCCAATAGCCTGTTCCCATATAAAACAAACTCATTAAATGGTATGACATAATGGGGTCACAAAGGACAATTACTGAATATTTGCTTATGTGACTGGCACTGTTCTAAGCCATTACAGGAGTCATCTCACCTAATCATCACAACACTCCTATGGGTAGTATGGTGGGCAGAATACTATGTTCCCCCACCCCTGTCCCCATGATGTCTAGGAGTTTGTGATTATGTGATGTTACATGACAAAGGGGAATTAAGGTTGCAGATGGAATTAAGATTGCTAATCAGATGATGTTAAAATAGGGCCAGTTATCCCATGGGGCCAATGCAACCACAGGGTTGTTTAAAGTGGAAGAGAGTTTCAGAGTTAGTGCTGCCGTGCAAGACAGACTAAGCCGGCTGTGGCTGGGCTTTGCAGATGGAAGGGGCAATGGGCCAAGAAATGCAGACAGCCTCTGGAAAATGGAAAAGGCAAGAAAACACATTCTCTTTGTATTAGTCCGTTTACATGCTTCTGATAAAGACATACCCAAGACTGGCCAATTTACAAAATAAAGAGGTTTAATAGACTCAGAGTTCCACGTGGCTGGGGAGGCCTCACAATCATGGTGGAAGGTGAAAGGCACATCTCACATGGTGGCAGACAAGAGAACAGAGCTTGTGCAGGGCAACTCCCCCTTATAAAACCACCAGGATCTCAAGAGACTTATTCACTATCATGAGAATTGCAGAGGAAAGGCCTGACCTCATGATTCAACTACTTTCCACCAGGTCCCTCCCACAACACATGGGAATTGTGGGAGTTACAATTCAAGATGGGTGGGGACACAGCCAAACCATATCACTCTCCTTGTGTCTCCAGAAAGGAATACAGTTCAGCTGACACCTTGACTTTAACCCAGTGAGACCTTCATCTGATCTCTGACTCAAAGAACTGTCAGATAGTAAATGGAGTTAAGCCACTACATTTGTGGCAATTTGTTACAACATAAACAGGAAATGAATACAGGTAGGCTTTATCAAGATGATAATCTCCATTTTTACAGATGATGAAACTGGCATTGAGAGCTTTACACTCTTGCCTGAGGTCACCTAACAAGTAAGTTGTAGAGTTAGAATTTTAACCAGGCTGTCTAGAACCCTCTTATAATAGTAGGCTTTCTCCCCAAGGCAGCTCCTCCTCCTACTCAAAATTGTCTCTATTATTTCTTGCATTAAAACACAGGCTGTATTTGATAAGTTCAGTATTCACCATATAGCATTTAAAGGGAAGGGAGGGAGGGGAGGAAGACAACCTTCATCTAGCTTTAGGGATTTTATATTTATCTGCAGAAAGCTATGAGGGAGCTACTCCAAGTGGCAAGCATGTCAGAGAGCTTAGGTGGTCTGACATGCAGTTCTTTGAGCAGCAGATGAGGAAGGGCAGGTACTGCCAACTGTCCACCTAACATCATCCCTATTTCTCCTTTTTTCCAGAGTCCCAACTTTGTCCAGATATCCACTCTTCTATGTTCAGAGATGAGGCTTCCTCCCAAGTCCCAAGTCCCAATCGTGGAATCACGATTGGTCTATGTTAATCATGGCAATCCCATCTGTTTTGCCAATGATTGGTTCTGGCATAAGCATGTGACCCATTTCTGGCCAATGGGATCTACAGAGGTGCCTGTGTGGGGGTAGGGAAGAACTCCCTCTTTTATAAGATAAAAACAGATATAGAAAATTCTGCTGGTGTCTCCTCAAACTGCTGCCATCACCTGAGACTACGATGGTGTCACTGTTTACATGTTGAGAATGGCAGAGAGTATCGCTGTAAAAATTACTTTGAACTGCTGAATTAGCCAGCTCCAGAGCTGCTCTGTCTCCGGGTGACAGATGTTTGAAGTTGGCTCATCCTAACTGGTGCAATAGGTCTTTTGTGTGTGTGCTGTTCACTTTATGTCATTTAGTAAGGCAATGTGGAGTGCTGAGGCACAGTCTTATGTACATGGTACCCAGTGAACAGTGGCTATTACTCTCCTTTTTTATGCAAGAGAAAGCTGGCTCAGAGAGGTAAGCTGGCTTGAGAAAAATCACATTATTTTATGGCACAATTAGGATAAGAGTTCAGCCCTCTGTGAGTCCAAAGTTTGGCCTTTGCCCACCAATCAAACAGCCTCTCCCCTGTTTGTTATTTGATGGCAAGAGTTCAATTACCTTCTATCAAAATATGCTACATAGCCACAGATGAATGACAGTTACACTGGTTGTTCAGTTTACCTAGATTGTAATTAAATTGCCTCCTCAGCTGGGCCTCTGACTTTTTAACATTTTCAATTGTAGGTAAGGAGATTTAATTAAATATTCTAAGTAATATCCTCCTAACTGGTAGCAAATCTATAGTAATGGTTGTAAGGTCTCTAAACATACTTAAAATGTAACGTAGTCCCATTACACTCAATGCAGCTAACAATTAATACTCTAATTACCAGTTAAAAATCATTTCTACAGGGAGAGCCTCTTGAAGCCTCTGGTCTAAATGAAATCTTCCATTAAAAGCAAGATGTTCACCAATCCCATTTTCTCTTCTTATGTACTCAGGAGGACTGTGTTTCCCAGTTTTCCTGGTAGTCATGTTGGTGGGTGCATGTGGCCAAATTCTGGACAATGGAATACGAACAGAAATGATATACCCACTTCCCAGCTGGCTAAAAACCTGCCTGTGCAATTTGCCTCAATCTTTCTTTCCCTCTTGCCACAACTGTCAAGACCACATGTTAAAGTTGGTGGCACCAATGACAGAAGGACACTGGATCCTCAAATCCCAATAGAACTACCCAATCTGCATCATATTGGAATGTGAGAAGAAATAAATCTTCGTTTTTGTTAAGTCATTTAGATTTCATGTTCATTATTATTGTTATGGCAACACAGGTCAGCCTAGCCTCGTTAATACAAATATTTCTTCAAGACATTGATTTTCCCTTCATCATATTTACCACAATTTGCCATTAAGTATTTTATTTGGGGTTTGCTTATTTATTTCCTGACTTCTCAGTTACCACTGTTCACCTGTGCTATTCATAGGTGCTAATTCCATGCCTGGTACACAATAGGTGCTCCACAAATACTTGCTCAATGCATGAACAAATAAATACTTAGCAAATGAATGAGTCGATTCTCTGATTTTTTTAATTTTTTTTTTTTTTAAGACAGAGTCTTGCTCTGTCGCCCAGGCTGGAGTGCAGTGGCGCGATCTCGGCTCACTGCAAGCTCCGCCTTCCGGGTTCACGCCATTGTCCTGCTTCAGCCTCCCGAGTAGCTGGGACTACAGGTGCCTGCCACTGTGCCCGGCTAATTTTTTTTTGTATTTTTAGTAGAGACGGGGTTTCACCGTGGTCTCGATCTCCTGACCTCGTGATCCACCCGCCTCGGCCTCCCAAAGTGCTGGGATTACAGGTGTGAGCCACCGCGCCTGGCCGATTCTCTGATTTTTGACTCCCACCTCTCTCCCTATGTGTGTGTGTGAAAACGAAAGACTTTTGTTGTTGTTGTTTTGGAAAATAGTACCTCTACCAGGTGGTAGGTGACTGATTTTATTTTATTTTTATTTTAGAGACAGGGTCTTGCTCTTTCACTCAGGCTAGCGTGCAGTGGCAATCCATGGCTCACTGCAGACTCAAACTCCTAGGCTCAAGCAATCCTCCCACCTCAGCCTCCTGAGTAGCTGGACCCACAGACACATGCCATCATTTCCAGCTAATTTTTAAATTTTTTTGTATGGATAGGGTCTCGCTATGTTACCCAGGCTGCTCTTGAACTACTGGTCACAAGCAACCATCCCACTTGGCCTCCCAAAATTCTGTGATGACAGGCGTGAGCCACCATACCTGGCAAGTGATGGATTTTAAAAGATAAGACTTCCAAGGCAGGAGGATCACTTGAGGCCAGGAGTTCGAGACAAGTCTAGGTAACATAGTGAGACCCTGTCTCTACAAAAAAATTAAAAAATTAGCCCAGCATGGTGGTGCACACCTGCAGTCCCAACTACTCGGGAGGCTGAGTAGGAGGATCACTTGAACCCAGGAGGCTAAGGCTTTAGTGAATCGAGATCATGCCACTGTCCTCCAGCCTGGGCAACAGAGGGAGACCCTCTCTTTAAGAAAAAAAAAAAAAAAGAGAGAGGACTTTAAGCAGTCTGCAGCTGGAGTTTAAAAATGAAGCCTGGGCACGGTGGCTCACACCTGTAATCCTAGCACTTTGGGACGCCAAGGCAGGCAGATCACTTGAGATCAGCAGTTCGAGACCAGCCTGGCCAATATGGTGAAACTCCATCTCTACTAAAAATACAAAAAAAAAAAAAAAAAAAGAAATTAGCCAGGCATGGTGGTGTGCACCTGTAGTCCCAGTCAGTCAGGAGGCTGAGGCAGGAGAATCGCTTGAACCTGGGAAGCGGAGGTTGCAGTGAGCCGAGATTGAGTCATTACACTCTAGTCTAGGTGACAGAGCAAGACTCCATCTCAAAAAAAAAAAAAAAAAAGATGAAGATGGGTATAGAATTAGGTTTTAGAGTTGATAAGCAGATGTAAAAAATAGTTATTTAAAATTGGCCTCACCTTAATTAGTGGAAAACCAAAAGAAAAAAAAATTGTCTTTTCAATCAATAGGGTTACAGAAAAAGAAAGAAACTTAAGACCCAAGATTTAAGTCAAAACCAAACTGGTCTGGCGAAAAATAAATGAATGCCTAAAAGTCTGTCAATGCTTGTCAGGGTCTGACCCCTCCTCCATGAATTCAGGTGTTGGAGGAAATTCTGGAGCCGCCTAGGATTTGGGCATTTAAATTATGGCTTAACTTACAAATATGCATTCAAAAGCATTCTTCTCTAAAAGATTTAATTATCTGTCTCTTTTCCAAATAGCCCCAACTCTCTACCTCCTGCATACTTGGGCCAAGGCTGGGGGTATTCAATGCTAAGATTCCAGCTTTGTCTCTGCTCAATCAACATGTACCTATTATAAACAACCAATTTGGCAGTAATTACAAGGTCTCCAACCAAAAGGATACTGTTCAACTCCATCCTTTCGAAGAAGGGTTTATTAGGGTTATTTTTCTGTCACTTTGTCTTTGGTAGCTCTACAGAGTGGGCCACACAGCTAGTAATCTAAACCTTAAAATTTATCTCACTGACTTGAAACTTCCATGTTTCATTAGAACATGCAGGCAAAACAGTTTTGGCCTGCCATCAAATTCGATAACACCTTTGTATATATCATGTGATACCACTCAGCTACTTCTCATTCTCAGAGATTAAAGACCAGTGAATTAGAACGGATTATTCAGTTAGAAATCCAGAAAAGTTTCACTGGATGGTTTTATATGTTCTTTGATCGACTCGAGGCCAGGAATATAAGGCCCCTGAGTTCTTTAAATTATGAATCCCACATCTCTGACTTTGGCTTCAAATAAACAATTACCTTGCCAGACCATAACCTTCATTCATTGTTCAGCACTTGAAAGCTTTAAACAATGCATATCTCTAGCCTCTCTGTGGATATAGGTGGACTTAAAGTCACATAACCAAGTCTTAATTATTATAAATGGGGTCTAACTCCAACAGGCAAAAGAGAATGAAAACAGGATTTGGAAGGGCCTTTCCATCAGATAAACAGCTCCTTCTATACACAAACTCAATATGCCACTTACTTTTCTCACTCCTCTGCTGAAGTGAAACAAGCAAATAAAAACTCAGGCAGCCATTTCCCCAGAATCTCCCTCTCCTTCAAGCTACCCCACATAGTGAAATTCTTGGATGAGCAGACCATGGAAATTCAACAGTCAGCAAAAGCTTATGGAGAGCCTTACTCAAAGGCTTTATCATCATACAGCTTCTGGGTAAAGCTTTGGAGACATCAGCCACACTCTGATACTGGGACTATAAAGACAATTCCACAGATGAAAGAATCAGGATCTCTTTCCAGCCAACAAAACCAATGTCAATCTGAAACAATCACTCACATTCAAGGCCTCCTTCCCACTCAAATCCTAGGTTGCCCTGTGAATCCCTTTCGTGTATTGGGACATGGGTGTGAATGTCTTTTGCACTGAGGCATTGGATTGATGGCAGGATGAGCCAGGGTTGAATAATTTATCTAACCTTTGTCCAGAACTAAATGCCAATGGGAACATCCAATGAACATAATGAACAAACATAAATATAACATGTGGGAAACATAACAAACTTCAAATCAAACCTCTCTTCTGACCTCCAAAATGCCAAGAATGTCCCTTAGAACTAGACTGGACCATGGCCAATTAGATCTGAATTCATTACATATGTTTTGGGGGAGGGGGCTTTTGCCTGGACTCACCCTAATGAATTGTTCAGCCTTCATGGAAATGCTCTAACGACAATAATTTTCAGGAGGTAGCTGGCTCTTGCCTTCTTTCACTTGCTACCCATTAATACACCTTCTATGCATTACTTAGATTAAGGATTTTGTAAAGGAGGCCTTTGTAAGAGAAATAACTTGGGCAGAAGTGCAGCAGAGCATGAAATCCCAATCTGGATGGTTGGCTGCTTCATAAAATGTGACCAGGAATGGAGAAGCCAAAAACAGAGGTAGGGAACAGAGTGATGGATCTCACAGTAGCTGATGGAAAGTTTCCCAGCCATATCATGACAGTTGGCCTATGCAGGGCCCCAAATGAAATCCATTATATTGGCCACAGAGCATGGGATTCTGGCACAGTCAGTGCAAAAATGTTTCCCTCTGTGAGCTTTAAATGTTATCACGCAGCCTCCCACTGCTCCTCACCCTGAGAGTGAGGGCCTAAAGCTGGAGAGCATCGATTCTCACAATGGCCTTGACAATCAGTTACAAGATCATTTTCGAAGAGAACCAAACTCATAGCACTTCAGTAAAAGGTACAGTCTACTGAGGTGTTGTTATTCAAGGACAGCTGGTCTCAATGGCAACATGTCACTCATGAAAGTCCAAGCACCAAAGCCTGAGGATAGATACCATTTTTAATAAATAAAGACAGATGTTAATCATTCTACTAATATGTCACCCTTGCATTTTAAAGGATGTTCCTGAATGAAAGGCAAAGGGGTGACTGAGGCATAACCCTAGGCAAGCATTGGCATGGTGGCTTCATGTATTCTTAATGTTATGTGAACAACACTGCTAAGACCTGCCACGACTTTGGGAAGAAAATGTTGGGATAAAGCCCCTAGGCTAATCTTCTATTGAAATGTCAATCCCCAGAACAGAATAGGATGCATGGCTATCCCCAAACTCCATCTTAGCTGAAGAAAATGCAAGAAGGTATCTCCTTAAGTTAAAAGATGGCTTTACCTGGATACATCAAAATAGTGCACTGCTGGGTCTTCATGCAAATGCTTCTAGTCAAAGGAATGCTGGATCCATGGAAGAACTGGACTTCAGTGTGGGAATGAGGCTCTAGTTGATTTGGCCTTATGGTGTGTGAACAAGATGGTTCTTAAAACATATGGGCTAGTGATGCTGCCTCAAAGGAGCACAGAAGCCAGAACAGATCATTCTATTATTTTATGAGAACTATACGAGGAGAAGAGGGGCCATGCATAGCATCTCCATCATCACTTTATGATGCATGAGAGTCAGTATCACTGAAGTGCTTGTCTCAGACCAAGTCTGGTTTCTAGCATGAACAAGACAATAGGCTTCAGACACATATCCGCATAGCCAATCAAAACTCATTAAGTTAGGATCAGCACATTATTTGAAGCAACTTATACTCTTCTAACCAGGAAGATGCCCTATTATGCTATAATTATATCAGATATCAAACAGGGTTAATTCAAAGCTTTTAGTTATAGGAACATTGGGAGGCCCAAACTGTTGAATTAAATGACTCTACAATCCTGTGCTAAAATACTCATTAAAAATATTGAACCTCAATAAGAAGAAAGTCTGTCAATGTGTTATCTATAACCCTTGAGTCCTTGGATTTTTCTACTGTGAAGTCATCCCTTCACTCAAAACAAACAAAGGAGCAAATAAGAACAACAACAAAAAACCTGTGAGAACCAATTGCAGCACTGGCATATTACCAGGGGCTGGGGACAATGTCTTTACAAAGGCCAAGTTTTTCTTCTCAACAAGTGAGGAACCTAGAGTAGGCTACAGATAAGTTACCTTATAATTCTAGTTCAATGATATAACTCCTAAGACACTGACACAAACAATATAATTTGGCAGCACCAAGAGTTAACTTTGCTGGGAAAGGAAATAATGCAATCTCTAGAGAAGGAGAAAGGAAGTGAGGATTTAAAATAAGGCCAAAGAACTGAAATTGATATGGCAAAATGTGAATATTTGCTAAATCCAGATAGTGGGTATTCAGTACATTTGAAATATTTCACAAATTAAAAACAAAGAACTTAATCTTTTGGAGACTGAGCCATTTTTGGAAATAATCAGGCAGGAAGACCCGTGCAGATGACAGTGCAGGGGCTGGGCCAGACACACTCCATGGTCCACAGTAGCTCTGTACCTAGCAGAGCTCAGAGAATGCAGAAAGCCCCACAGGAAAGTCCATTACTTTGACTTCAATGCACTCTCCACTCTCTACAGGGTTGTTTCCCTGTAGAAATGGGGGTTGGGGGTGGAGAATCTCCTTTTTGGGTCAAGGAAGTAACAGTGTTGGGTAGGAGAGAGGTAGGGGTGGAAAACTGCAATGCACACCAAGAACAACTGGGCTTGGATCATATCTTTCAAAAGATCATGAAATAACAGACTTTAAACAATAGGAAGGAGTCCCACATCTGTGTCACTGCCTCGTGTTAGATGGGGTATATTAGTATTTGTGTCTCTTGGCCTAAACACCTCTTGTTAAAGGGATTCCACCCCCGTACAGCTGTGCTGTTCCAATCACCAACGTCTGAGTGATCAGGAAGACTGTTCTCTGGCAAGCCAAAAAAGAAAATGACTAGCTCAACAAATTTTTATCAAGACATGCAGCTCACAGAGATCCCTGAGCCTGCAGCAATCAACACAGGGAAAAGGCAAAAACCTATTAGCCAGGTATTAAAAAAATAGGGAAAAATAAAGAAATGGAAACTATGTATGAACTGGGGATCCAGTGTCCCCCCAATAGAAGGATTTAGCTGTCCTTACAAGTCAGTTAAAAATGTTTAAGGAACATACTTAAACTGCAGCATTTCTAATGTGGCTGTCACACTACATTTAATGCAGAAAAGATGTATTTTTAAATGATCCAGTTACTCCAAGGCTTTGGCTTATAAAAGCCTTTTTTATTGAGATTCTAAATTCCAGTCTGAATAACCTTTCAATTTGTTCCAGTAATTTTTCCCTTCCTGCATTTGCATTGGCAATACAGCTGGAGTCATTTCAAAGCCTGGGCCCTGAGCACTGAGCCTTTTGTACCAAGTCTCCCCCTTCAGCATAGACTGTGGGTGCCAGATTTGACATTTCTATGAAGCTGTTTGCACAAGAAAAACCACTTGCTTTTCAAAGATCAAGATTAAGAGAGCTTAGGAAAAGAAAGACAGCATGTAGTATTTTTCATCACCCCAGTGATTACCTGGGGGTAGAGATAGGGGTCTGAACTACAAATTAAGTCACCTCAAGATTCCTTGAGTAGTTAAAAGTGCTGCAAACAAATGTGGCTCTCTGTTAATATCTCTGCTTATATCCCAAAGCCCTTGTTTCATTATCTAACCATCACTTTCCTTTGTGCTCTACTGTGAGCTTGCCGACATTTTGCAACTTGGCGCTTGGGTGACACTCATGATAAAACATCAGTGTGAAGGTATGAACAAGGTTTAAACTTGATAGCTTTTCATATGGCACCTTCTTCCTAAATATTGAAAGGAAAACGAGACCTTGCAAAGATGGGATAATTGTAGGGGGATTTTAGGTCATTCCAATCAAAACCTGGTAGGAGGACAGCCAACGTTTATTGAACCTTCACTATCTGGCCAGCGCTGAGCAAGATGCTTTCAGGAATACTTTTGTCCAAAACTAAACATCTGAATAACAAAAGGTAGCCACCATTCCAATTGTAGGGACACTAGTTATCCTTAAAAAAATGTAATACCACCCAAGAATCTAGAAACTACTTTTACATTTAGTTTGAGTGGGATTAGGCCTGTAAAATTCTTAGAGGTAAATTCTAGCTCCAAATGAATCACATGTAGGTTAATACAAATAAACTCCGTGGTACCTTGTCCAACCTAAAACTTTTATTTTTTTTTTATCCTTTTTTTTCCTTCCAACTTTTAATTTAAGTTCAGGGGGTACATGTGCAGGTTTGTTACATGAGTAAATTGCATGTCACTGGTGTTTAGTTGTTTAGTGTATGAATTATTTCATCACCCAAGTAGTGAGCACAATACCAGGTGGATAGTTTTTTGATCCTCACCCTCCTCCGACCCTCCACCCTCATATAAGCCCCGGTGTCTACTGTTCCCCTCTTTGTGTCCATGTGTACTCAATGTTTAGCTCCCACTTATAAATGAATACATGCAGTATTTGGTTTTCTGTTCCTATATTAATTTGCTTAGGATAATGGCTTCCAGCTGCATCCATGTTGCTGCAAAGGATGTGATTTCATTCTTTTTATGGCTATGTAGTATTCCATGACGTGTATGTACCACATTTTCTTTATCCAATCCACCATTTACAGGCATCTAGGTTGATTCCATGTCTTTGCTCTTGTGAAAAGGAGCGCTCATGCAAGCATGTGTCTTTTTGGCAGAATGATTTATATTCTTTTGGGTATACTTTCAGTACTCTGATTGCTGGGTTGAATAGTAGTTCTGTTCTAAGTTCTCTGAGAAATCTCCAACTGCTTTCCACAGTGGCTAAACTATATTCACACCAGCAGTGTGTAAGCATTCCCTTTTCCTCTGCAACCTCTCTAACATCTGTTATTTTTCAACTTTTTAATGACAGCCATTCTGACTGGTGAGATGGTATCTCATAGTGGTTTTGATTTACATTTCTGTAATCATTAGCGATGTTGAGCATTTTTTCATATGCTTGTTGGCCATGTACATGTCTTTTTTTGAGAAGTGTCTGTTCATGTCCTTTGTTCATTTTTTAATGGAGTGGTTTAAGTTCCTTAAGTTTAAGTTCCTTATAGATTCCCTGGACATTAGACTTTGTCAGATGCACAGTTTGCAAATATTTTCTCCCATTCTGTCTGTTTACTTTGTTGATAGTTTATTTTGCTGTGCAGAAGCTCTTCAGTTTAGTTAGGTCCCACCTGTCAATGTTTTTGTTGCAGTTGCTTTTGAGAGTTTTCATCACAAATTCTTTCCCAAGGCCTATGGTCCAGAATGGTTATTTCTTAGGTTTTCTTCTAGGGTTTTTACAATTTTAGGTTTTACTTTTAAGTCTTTAATCCATCTTGAGTTGATTTTTGTATATGGTGAAAGGAAAGGGCCAGGTTTCAATCTTTTGCATGCAGACGGCCAATTATCCCAGCACCATTTATTGAATAGGGAGTCCTTTCCCCATTGCTTGTTATTGTCGACTTGGTTGAAGATCAGATGGTTGTAGGTGTGTGGCTTTATTTCTAGGTTCTCTGACCTGTTCCATTGGTCTGTGTCTGCCTTTCTACCAGTACCATGCTGTTTTGGTTACTGCAGCCTTGTAGTTTAGTTTGAAGTCTATACTACAGTGTGATGTAGTGTGATGTCTCAGGCTTTATTCTTTCAGCTTAAGATTGCTTTGGCTATTCAGACTCATTTTTGGTTCCGTGTAAATTTTAGAATAGTTTATTCTAGTTCTGTGAAAAGTGACATTAGTAGTTTGATAGGGATGGCACTGAATCTATAAATTGCTTTGGGCGGTATGGCCATTTTAACAATATTGATTCTTCCCATCCATGAGCATAAAGTGTTTTCCCATTTGTTTGTTGTTGTCTCTGATTTCTTTCAGCAGTGTTTTGTAATTTGTGTTGTAGAGAGATTTCACCTCCCTAGGTAGCTGTATTCCTACAACCTAAAACTTTTAAATGACCTTTTGTAGGGAAAAAACATTTATAACACATATTTACATCTTTCAAGCACATCCTTGTGAACAGGAGCTAGATATATTAAATATAGAGAGGATGGAGGGGGAAATCTCAGTAGACTCCTTCAAATTCCTTACAAGCAACTATTAGGCTTCCTGTACATGGTAGGGTTGATTTTACTTTAAGATCACTAGTTTTCAAAGCTTTAATGACACAAACCAGTTTCTCATGTAATTTGCTTCTGATCCACTTTCAAACATTAGATGATCTTTTTTGGTGGGGTGCATACATCTTAGTTGGTAGAAATAAAGACAACTTATAGGATTAGAGATGACTTGTAAAGCCTAGAAAGAAACTTCAGATCAGTGGCCAAATTGGTTTCTTTTAGGAATCAGAGGCACTTGACAAGCACTCATGAAAAGAACCTGATTTCTTTCATCCAATATGGCCCAGTTCCATTTAAATTTAGAACAGAGAATTCTGCAGCCTCTGCTTTTAGAATAATTACTGATGGCTCTTAGTTTTTGAGAATATGCTGGGACTCTCAGGGGGAGGCAGTTCAATGGCTAAGGCTATAGCTCTGGAGTCTAATGAACTGGTGTTAGGTCTTCGTTTTTTCACTGAACAGTTTTGAGACTGGGGCAAGTAATTTTCCAGCCCTGTACAAAGGGACTAGTGATAGCCCCTGTCTCACAGGGCTGCCATGACAATTACATGAGGCAACTCCTGGAAAGCACTTTGCATAGAGCCCAATGCATAGGATAAAGTCAACTAAATAAAAACTTAATATTTCTATAGTATAACTATTTACCATTCTTCTACCAACTGGTTATTTATTCAAGTCTCATAAATTATAAAATTCTAAGGCTATAACCATACATATTAAAAATAAAAATAAAAACTTGGCATCTTGACTGTTACTTATTTGAGACATCCTCTGGAGCAACAATGTCCAACAGAACTTTCTTCAATGATGAAAATATTATATATTTGTGCTGACATGGTTGTCACCAGCTAATGGGATTATTAAAACACTGAAATTTGGCTGGTGCGACCAAGGAATTGAATTTTTTGTTTAACTTTAATTAAATTAAATGTGAATGTTAAGTGGCCACAAGTGGCTGATGGCCACCATGTTGGGCAGCTCAGTCACCTCTGGAATACGAGGAAAATAGACAGGAGAGCATAAATAAACAAAGAAATCAGTATCAGTGGGAAAAGCCACATTTGGATGAGAATGATTACTTAGCACTTACCCAGCAAACACTTGAGATGTTCCATGAGTCGTGAAGGTGAAAGTGAGCTGGGAGTTATAGACTGTCCTGAATTCAAATTCTGGATCTATCACTTACATGTTGTAATAGCTAGGTGAATCTGTTAACTTCTTCTTAGCCAGGGGCTATGACTAGGTAGTGCACATAGACAACAAATGCTAGGAGTGGATTCTGCTCCCTAAGGAAACCCAGAAGGGACAACCTTGTGTGTACCTGTGTCACACACAGGTTAAAAGCACATCAGCACCCACACAAACACACGATTTAACCTCATGGTTAATATGGTTGTTTGGGTTGGCATTGTTTGGGTTATTCACTTAGTAAGAATATAAACTGTCCAGTAAGCACCCTTACTGTGTGGTGAGGCCCAAAGGGATAGAGGAAAAGCCAAACTAATATTATTTAGCACATATTAAGTACTTCCCATTTAATCTCACGGCAGCCAGGATGAAGTCAACCTCATTTTATGTAGGCTACAAACTGAGGCATAGAATGGTTAAATCACTCACCCAAAGGAACACAGCAGAGCTGGAATCAAAATCCAGTCTGATAAAGTCCCAGTTCAGAAGACCCACTGCTGAGAAACAGAACAATAAATGGGGTGTGCCCTTATATTAAAATGCTGTTAGTCTCACGGTGAGGACAAGACATAAACACAAGGCAGCAGGACGTAAAACTAAGAGTGAGACATACGTTGTCACAGGGGAGAGGAGAAAGGGCAAGAAGGAGACGCTGGCTTCTGAGCAACTTGTTAGTGACTGGGGGGAAGCAGGCTGTTTCCCAAAGGAGGGAAAGACTTTGCTTAATCATGACATGCATGGGACATTCTTCTGCCCCATTAAAGAAGGAGCTCAGTGGATGCCCGGGACTGGAGAGATGAGCCTCCCTCTGACCTCCAGCCCCTTCCCCGTTGTTCCTCCCATGCACTCTTCTTCCTCCTCCTGATTCTCTCTTGCCTGCTATGTCTCCCAAGCATCCTATCAGCGAGAGGCTGGCATGGGGCCAAAGGAACGGTTTTTGAAATTGGAAATCAGATGCCACCAGCTGCCTATGACTTGGGTTCTGTCATGTCTTGATGCCTTGGTCTTATTTTCGTCTTTAGACTTCTGAGCAGGTTCAGGGTCTTCCTCCATGTTTTCAATGAAGCACACTGTCAGCACCAGTAATCACTAAATAATAACGGTAATTACACCCTTCTTACCTAAATGTCTCCTATGATTTCAATAATTCCACTCTAAAGTCCTTGCAGGGCCGCCTGCATTCACGTGGTTGTTAGTGATTTCTACAAGCTTTTGCTCGCTCTGCCATACGTCCTTGTATGTCTATAAATGGTTATATTTGGGGAAAACACACATGGTGGGAGATAAATACATAGGCAGGCCATTACCCATGCACCAATTTATAAAATGCATCATAAGATATGAAAAGTGTTAGGCAAATGTGTTTATTTCTATGTTGTTCACATTTCCCTCAGTCATATCACATCTTCTCCAAATGTTCTAATCATGTATTCTGACTGTAAGAATTCTCCTTACTTGTATGTTCTCATCTCTTCAAAGATGACGTCAAGCAGGAGGCAGAGATTGAGTTTTAATCCCTCGCTTGCCCTTCCGAATGTCAAGTATTTGTGGTGTTCAGCGTTTTCAAAATCAATGGGGACCAAAAACATATCAAAATGAATATCAAGATCATTCAGAGCAGAATATTAAACACGCCTTATGTTTTTCTAAGGCAAGTTTTAAAAACAGGACTGGCAACAAAGCAAGTTCAAAGTTTATGAAAACAGACAACTCTAGCTGTATTCCATTTCCCTTTGTCTGGAAGCCAGTTCTTTTGAAAAAGTTCAAAGGAAAACTGAATTGTGACTGCCTTTCTAAACAAACAACATCCCTGTGTGTCAATAAGTTAACCATCCCCCAGTCCCTGATGTCCAAACCTACACCCCCCAATTTGCTATTCACATTCCTGAGACTACCCCTTGGTTACAAATCTGCTATTGTTGTTCTTTAATTCTACACTGACAGGCAGTCTCCTGGGAAGCACCCATAAGTAGTCAATTGTCACCAGGATCTGAAAATAGCTTGAAAATATTATTTGGACTGTTTGCAGTTCATCGTTTTAAATGAAAGTAAGGAGAGAGAGCAGCAAAAATGACAATAGCTAAAAAAAATGGGCAATAAACCTTATTTTCTGTTTGTGCAAAGTGTTGCTAAGATAACATATTATGCATAATTTTAAAAACAAGAATGAATGACAGGCCAACAGTGAAGATTATCATGCCCACCGGTGAAATGAGACTGGAAGAAAAAACATACGTCTGGCTAAGGGAAAACTAACTGCTCCATCTTCAAGATATTTAGCCAAGATTCCTTCTCCTTCCATCTCCTACCCTCTTCCCAGCAGTAGCTTTAGCATCCATTAAAATGGGTGATTTGAATGCATGGAAGGTAGTTAGAAAAGGACTAGAAGTATCTTGCCTATAGCACTCTTGCTCCAACTCCCTCTCTCTGGAATGCATGTAAAATAAGTTAAGTGTGCACATGGCTCCATTCCTTCCAGACCAGGAGTGTGGGGCACCTTGCAGCCAGAGGGAAGGAAGAAACAGGAGAGAGGAAAAGAGGTGGAGAAAGGGCAGTGAACATGTATTCTTGGGAGTGAGGATTCCATCAAAATGGTCAGATAGGGATTTCTGCCTGTCCTTGGAAACTGTAGGATTAGAAAAGCTGATGCTCTAAAGTTCATTCAGCCAAATGAAGGGGGTTCCCTAAGGCAGTGGTCCTCAAACTTTACTGTGGATAAGAGTCACCTTGGGTGCTTGTTAACATGCAGATACCTAGGTCTGACTACGGACCCAGAGTTAGAAACTTCAGAAACAGAGCCAGGAATCTGACGTTTTTGTTTGCTTGTTTTTGTGAGATGGGGTCTCTGTCATCCAGCCTGGAGAACAGTGGTGCAATCGCAGCTCACTGCAATCTCGGCCGCCTGGGCTCAAGTGATCCTCCTACCTTAGCCTCCTGAGTAACCGGGACCACAAGCATGCACCACCATGCCTGGCTAATGTTTTATATTTTTGGTAGAGACAGGGTTTTGCCATGTTGCCTGGGTTGGTCTTGAACTCCTGAGCTCAAGTGATCCGGCTGCCTCGGCCTCCCAAAGTGCTGGGATTACAGGCGTGAGTCACAGCGTCTGGGCAAGAATCTGATTTTTTTAAGAGAGCTCCAGAGCGCTAAAGCTGGGGACCCCCAAATCTTGTAAACAAACAACAGGATCAAAAACACTGCTTCTCACTACTGGGTTCTCCAAACAAAAAACTCTGCATACTCTTGGACTTGTAAGAGTCGAGAGACAATGGGAAGTAAGCAAGGATGATTTTTAACATAATACTGCTGGCTAATTTATGAGCTTACCCCCATTTTAGCATTCTTTAAAATGTCTTCTGCAGGGTTCAGTGCAGTAGCAGAGAATAGGGTCTTCCATGAAGTGGAACCACAGGACAACTGGGTTTGCTAAGTAATGTGGTGATGGTAGGTGCACATCCAGCCACCGACCACGCACAAGAAGAAAGGTGAGTGGGGGACAGTGGAACTGTGCCATTCTTTCCTCTGTGTACTCGCTACCACCACATTCCCTGACCACACACCTCTCTGCTGATAACTACATCCTGAACAAGAGAAATAAAACCCTCTCCTAAGGAAACATCCTATGACAAGGAAAAGCAAACAAAGTGAATTACAAAATCAGTTGATGACGGAAGTCAAACTCATTTCTATGCATTGTAAATAGCATCGGACCTCATAGGCATTTGAAAATAGTTTTCTAATGTCAGTGTAGTAGGAAGCAGACCCCTCCTCCCCTGCCATGCAGAATATCACTGCTGCTGGAATGGGGGGCCCTTCCAGCCCACCGTCTTGAGATGAAACGTGAAGGCTGCAGGGAGCCCTCTCCAATCTGCTAACCTAGGGAGCCACTGGTCCAAACAACACCAGCAATTATTTGTGAAGTTACAACTGTTGGCAACTATAATGGAAGCTACTAAGAAGATCTTTATCTGAATATAATGGTGGAGTTACTAGAAGCCAGACAGGAACACACCCCACTCCTCGACCCTGGCCATGCCTCCCACCTCTCTCCCAGTCTCTAGGACCACTTGGGGGAGAGAAGTGAAGAGACAGATGAGAATAAGACGTAGAAAGAAGGGAAAATAAGAAAACCAAGGCCTTTTCAGGAACAGTAGTCAACGCAAAAGCCAAGAAAAGAATATCTGATCATCTGACTTCATCACAACATTTTTAAACTTTGACATGGCAAAACCACCATAAAAATCAGAAGGCAAATAACAGAGAAAATTATTTGTGAACAACGACAAAAGTTATTATCTATCTATAAAAAGACTTCTTGCAAATCAATAAGGAGAAGGATATAGTCTTCAATTTAAAACAAAAGTGGAGGCAAAAGGCTTGAGTCATTCACAGAGAAGAAAATATGAATAACTATAAAATCTTATTGGTAATGAAAGAATTGCAAATTAAGAAGAGGTTGTATTTATTCTGTTATCATGTTGGCTAAGGTTTTTTAAAAGTTCATCTCTAGCAACAACTAGCAGGTAAGGGGAAGACAGCACTGGTACATTGCTGGTGGGGATGTGCATTAATAGAACTCTCCTTGAGGGTCATTTGCAAACAGGTATCCATAGCTTTAAAATACTCATAACCTTGGAACCACTCATGCATTTGTATGTACGCATCCTAGAAACAACTTGTGATATGCACAAAGATGATGGTTTAAAAAAAAAGCAACAAGAAATAGAAAATAAAAACTAAACTTGAATACTGTTCAGTCACTGAAATCAAGTTTTTATGAAATATTTTAAGCCAGGTGTGGTGGCTCATGCCTGTAATACCAGTACTTTGGGAGGCTGTAGCAGGTGGATCGCCTGAGGTCAGGAGTTCAAGACCAGCCTGGCCAACATGGTAAAACCCCATCTCTACAAAAAATACAAAAATTAGCTGGACATGGTGATGGGCAACTGTAATCCCAGCTACTCAGGAGGCTGAGGCAGGAGAATCACTTTAACCCAGGAGGCAGAGGTTGCAGTGAGTGAGCCGAGATCGTGCCATTGCACTCCAGCCTGGGTGACAAGAGCAAAACTCCATTTCAAAAATAAAATATTTTATGACATGACAAAGTGGTAATGACATGACAGGGAAGAAGGCTCAAGATAAAAAGTTATGTAGAATGATCCCCACTGTGTGAAAAGCATTTATAGAAAAAAGGCTAGAAATTACTGCATTGGGATTTTAGCTATGCATTCCCTATGAGATGCATTCATTGGAAAACTTTTTCTCCTTATATTTTTCTATTATTTCTCAAAACAAAAAGAATATAACAAAGGTATCAGAAGACACAAAAGAAGAAAAGGGAATGAAAACAGAGGAGGGGGTAAGCATGTGGACCCTCTTACAGGGAACGAACCCAAATACAGCTAGCAATACCTCAGGCCCTTTTTCAAAAGAGCTACTTGAGAATTCAAGTTTTGGTACTTTGAGTATGTTGAATGCAAAGCATCCACCAACTGTCTTGTCACAGGATTTGAGCAGTGGGCGGACTGAATCTTCCTGTTAACTGTTCCTGAGGCCACCAAATGCCAATAGCAGAGCAGCCCATCTAGGAGAGCATACCTTCACCAGTCCAAGGCAAAATGAGGAAAATCAGTGTATATAGTATTTTCTATAAAGTTACATGTACATTTATGTGTCATTTAATAACAGGGATACTATGTTCTAAAAAAATGTATTACAAGATTTCGTTGTTGTGTGAACACCATAGAGCGTATTTACACACACCTAGAGTGTGTACATAGCATAGCCTACTACACACCTAGGCTATATGGGACAGCCCAGTGCTCCTAGGCTACAAACCTGTACAGCATGTGACTACTGAACACTGTAGGCAACTGTAACACAACGGTAAGGATTTATGTATCTAAACATATCTAAACATAGAAAAGATATCGGAAAGTATGGTACAAAAGATTAAAAATGGAACTCCTGTATAGGGCACTCACCATGAATGGAGCTTGCAGGACTGGAAGTTGCCCTAGGTGAGTTAGTGAGTAAGCGGTGAGTGAATGTGAAGGCCTAGGACATTCCTGTACACTTTATAAGCACTGTACACTCAGGCTACACTAAATTTACTTTTAAAAATGTATTTCTTCAATAATAAATATCTAAGCTAACAATGACTTTTATAAACTTTTAATTTTTTTAACTTTTTGATTCTTCTGTAGGAACATGACTTAAAATACAAACATGTCATACAGCTGTACAAAAATTCTTTCTTTAGATCTTTATTAGCTTTTTTCTATTTTTAAAATTTTTAATTTTTTAATTTTACTTTTTAAACTTTTTTGTTAAAAACGAAGACACAAACACACACATTAGCCTAGACCTACACAGGGTCAGGATTATCAATATCCCCATCTTCTACCTCCACCTCTTGTCCCATTGGAAGGTCTTCAGGGGCAATAACAGGCATGGAGCTGTCATCTCCTATGATAGAAATGCCTTCTTCTAGGCACCTCCTGAAGGACGTGCCTGAGGCTGTTTTATAGCTAAATTTTATTTTCAATAAGTAGATGGAGTACACTCTAAAATAATGATAAAAGTATAGTACAGTACATAAACCAGTAACATAGTTGTTTATCATCAATATTTTGTACTGTACATAATTGTGTGTGCTATACTTTTATATGACTGTTGGTGCCAGCCTTGTTTACACCAGCATCACCACAAACATGTGAGTAATGTGTTGCACTAACATGTCAGGATGGCTGCAGCCTAGGTAGCTGGAATATTTTAGCTTCATTATAATCTTATGGAAACACTGTTGTACATGCGGTTCATTGTTGATTGGAACATCGTTATGCAGAGCATGACTGTATTTCATTGAAAGGATTATTTTTTATTCCTATAATGACCTTCCCACATTTTAGTGTTAAGATGCCCATTTTTCTATGAGATGATGAGATAATAAATACTAGTTGTTCTGTTTTGGTTTTCTTAACATCTTGACAAAGCAAAATTAAAACCTGCAGCTTTGTGTTACTACACAACTTTGGGGCTTTGTTGTTGTTGTTGCTGTTGTTGTTGTTGTCGTTTTTTTGTTTTTACATTTTGCTGGTCCATGAAATCCAGGTATCTGATATCCAACTCTTAAATCCCTACGCCTCACTTAAAAAGAGTTAGCCATTTCATGTGTGGAAGCAAAAACTAAATGGCTTTTTTTCTTCAGGCACTTGCTGGGTAAATTCTCAGCAGAGGATGATAGATTACTACTTTTGAGTTGAACAGAATTGCCAAAGCAGAGACATCTGTAGAATACAAGCATTCTTTCCAAAAAGGCTGCTAGAGACACACACATCTACCCACAGAATGAAAGAAACCTGTAACTGGTCTACAGCCCATCCTGCCTTTTGGTGAGCTGATACAGGTAACTGGGCGGGGATCCATTTTGCTTGTTGATGGGTTGTGTCCAGAGAGCTGAGGCTTGGGAATTTCTAAGAAATTTTCATAGGATCCAGACTTAAATGGAAGCTCAGTTCTAGCTACTGTCTTGAGAGTCACCAGAGTCTGAACACAAAAGAAACAAAGAAAAAGAAAAGAATAGAAAAGAAAAGCAAAAAAGCAAGCAAGCAGGGAGCATGTGAGCCCAGAGCTGGGCACCCAGGCCCTGAGTCTGGCATACAAGTTCATGGTCCCCTGCTCCCTCTGCAGGCAGCGTCCAGAAATGTGGTGGACTAAGGAGAGGGGATGTGGGCTGGCATTCTGCTGAAATGCTCTCCTGACCTGAAGGGGCATGACTTAAAAGGAATTCTTAGTGGAGGGAAGAGAAAAACAAGTATGATGGATCAGCAGAAATTAGTATTACTGGCTGGGCGTGGTAGCTCACACATGCCTGTAATCCCAGCACTTTGGGAGGCCAAGGTGGGTGGATCACTTGAGATCAAGAGTTTGAGACCAACCTGGCCAACATGGTGAAACCCTGTCACTACTAAGAATACAAAAATTAGCTGGGCATGGTGGTGCATGCCTGTAGTCCCAGCTACTCGGGAAGCTGAGGTGGGAGAATCGCTTGAACCCAGGAGGCGAGGTTGCAGTGAGCCGAGGTCACGCCACTGTACTCCAGCCTGGGCAACACAGCGAGACTCTGTCTCAAAAAAAAGAAAGAAAGAAATTAATATTACTAATTAGTTATCAGCTGTTTGTAATAAATGATATTGTGATAACTTGAGGGCTATTCACAGAGTCAAAATTAAAAGATAAAGAACAATTGGTGAGGCATCCACTGCATTCCCTTTAAGCTCCTGAAGCCGAAAAGACAAATAAATGAAATACTGCAAATGTGAGCATCTTACTAAGCACACAGTAGATAAATGAAAAACTCTGTCCTACAGGAAAAGACAGCAACACATCCTCACTCACATAGGCCCCAGAGCTGGCTCCTCTCCAAGCCACTGGGGTCTGAAGGAATTCAGCACTTGCTCATTTTCATGTTAATAAACTAAGGATTTTGAATTAGAGATTATTATAATTACTTTTCTTTCTAAGCTGTCTGCTGGCAATATACTTTCGGCACCTTTTCTTGGCATTTTGATAACCTCCTCTAGGCAAGTGATTTAAATACAGTCAGTCTTCCATCACTGCCCCTCTCTTTCTCTCATCATTGACTGAATATCGCCCGGATGTGCGGCCAGAAACTAAGCAAGTGAGTCACCACAATATGTTCCTTTGTTGATTACACATATCAGCTGTTTGTATGGAGTCTTCAAGCCATTGGGAAGTCCCCTGGTAGCAAAGAGCCTGGCTGCTGCTGAAATTTGACGAGAATGTCTTGGGGAGGGGAGCAGAAGAGTCAGCGCAGTGTAGGGCCACACTGTTAGCCAAGAGAAAGGCTATTTCCATGGCCTGAGTGTTTCAAATGCACATAAAACTCTGCAGCGCAGCTTTGTTTTCTTTCACACAGGGGTGAGCCATCACGGGTGGTAGAAGGCTTTGGCCGGTTGGGAACCAAGTCTCTTCTCCTAAGAACTGACAAAGCCCAACCCCATTAGAGTAGACAGCTAACATCTTCTAAAGGCATCTTCAAACACACACACACACACACACGACCAGAGAAAAGCTCAACCAAAAAACTTCATACTTCCTTGCCATTTGTAGGCCACACACCACCATAAAATAGAACAATAGAATAATAAATCATAGGGTAAAAAGACAGCCCTCAATTGAGGGGGGCTTTGCTGCACTACCCCTCAGAGGTAACTTTCCTGGACGACTAGCCTAAATCCTTCTAGCATGAGTGTAAGCTTTTCCCTTCTTATTCTAGACACAGGAGAAATGAAAAAGGGAAAACGAAGTACTCAAACTGCATAAAACCTATTTGCCATATTTTAATAAATAAATTCTATCTGTGAAATAACATTCTCCCAAATTGCAGGATCCATATTGGTTCTTCAGTCAGATACAATTCTGTTATCAAATCACAGGCCACCCAGATTAAAAGGATATTTAGTCTAGTTAACTGTCCAAAAACCATAGCTATTCAATACTAATACCACTAGCCAGATAACATACTCCATGGAATACATAGGCAAAAATAAGCAGTTCACACAAATGAGATGATAAAAGTAATGATGATGATGATAATGATTCATTCGGCAGATGTTTATTGAATATTTACTTTGTGCTGGGCCCTGTTATGAGTATTTAGGACTTAATCAGTGAATAAGCTACAAAGATCCCCATCCCTGTGTGCAAACAGTCTATTGGAGAGGAACAATGAACACTATAAATAAGTAAATTATAAAGTATGTAAGAAAGTAGTAAGGAAAATTACTATGGGAGAAAAAAAATTAAGCAAGTTGAGAAGTATTTGGAGTTTCAGAACCAGAGTCAATGGAGAGAACTAGAGTTAGTGGAGGGGAGAGAAAAATAAATCTGATGACAGTATCAATAGAAATTACTATTACTGGCTGGGTGCAGTGGGCCATCATGGTAGATGTTACAGAGAAAGTGACAAGTGGGCAGACCTAAAGGAGATGAGATAGTTGGATGTACAGATATCTAGGAAAAAATGTCCCAAGCAGATGATACAACCAGTGCAAACTTGTAGAGGCAGGAGAGTGCCTGGCTTGTCTCAGGAGTTGTAAGGAGGTTGTCCAGGCTGGAGACACATGAATGAAAGGAAAGAGACATGGGTTTTTTCTAGGGAACTAGCTTCTACTCGGAGAAAATGGAAGCACCAGAGGCCTGAGTAGAGGAGAAACATGAGCTAACATGCATTTTAAACAAATCACTCTGGCTGTTGTGCTGAAAAGAGATTATAGGGGAAGGGGTGTCAAGGAGGCAGGGAGACCAGTTAGGAGGCTAGTGTAGTGTTCATGTGACCAGACCAGTGGGTAGGGTGTGTGTGTGTGTTTCAGAGTCGGCATATCTGGAGGTAGAGCCACGAGGATTGACTAATTCACTTGTTGAGGGCTAAGAGAGAAAGAGCTTCAAGGATGACTTCAAGCTGCTGATCTGTGCAGCGAGAAGGAGGGTTTTGCTCTCAAACACACTGGGGGTGGCTGAGGGAAGAACCAGTTGGGGAGGTAGATGAGGAGCTGAACTTTGGGCATGAGAAGTCTGAGATGCCCATTAGACATCCAGGCAGAGATGCAGGGAAGCGATTTGATGCACAAGTCTGAGCTTCAGGAAAGAGGTCTGTCCTGGAGATATACATCTGGGGCTGTCAACACATAGATGGAATTGAAAGAAATGGGCCTGGATCAGATCACACCATCCCTGGGAATAAATGTAGATAGAGGAGAAAGTGGCAAAAAGCACTGCGCCTGGAGCATGTAGGGTGGAAGAACTGGGCGGGAATGAAAAGAAGGCTGAGAAGAGGCTCCTGAGAGGGATGAAATCAAGAGGCCTCAGTATCCTGGCAGCCAACTAAATCAAGGAGAGGGCGAGATCGACTGTGTTAAATGCTGCTGCTAAGTGAAGCAGAAGAAAGACTGAAAATGAACGGCTGATTTCAGCGACTATCACTACAATTATTAGCATTAATAATTGCAGCTATGGCTTTTGAGCTCTTTCTCTGGGTCAGGAACCACGTCACGTGCTTTATGTATATGACCTCATTCACTCTTTTTTGTTGTTGTTGTTGTTGTTTTTGAGACAGTCTTACTCTGTCACCCAGGCTGGAGCACAATGGCACAATCTCAGCTCACTGCAACCTCCGCCTCCTGGGTTCAAGTGATTCTCCTGCCTCAGCCTCCTGAGTAGCTGGGATTACAGGTGCACACCACCATGTCTGGTTATTTTTTGTATTTTAGTATTTTTTGTATTTTTAGTAGAGATGGGGTTTCACCATGTTGGTCAGGCTGGTCTTGAACCCCTGACCTTGAGATCTGCCCGCCTCCGCCTCCCAAAGTGCTTGTATTACAGGTGTGAGCCACTGTGCCCAGCCTTACAATTATTAGCATTAATAATTGCAGCTATGGCTTTTGAGCTCTTTCGCTGTGTCAGGAACCACGTCAAGTGCTTTATGTGTATGACCTCATTCACTCTTTACGACTGTCCTCAGAGCCCATTTCACTGTCATCACAATGCAGACCTAAACATTGAGGTTTGGAGACGTAAAGTATACTCGGCCAAGCAGGAGAAAGGATGCAATTAGAAACCTCACTGAATAATCTACCTTTCTCCTCCTTTCCTTCCCTCCTTCATTTGTTCATTCATTCCTTCCCTCCCTTCATCCTTCCTTCCTGTCCTTCTATAACATTCATAGGAAAAAAGGCACAGGAAAAAGAGAAAGTGAAAAAGGTAACAAATAAAAAATGAGTATGCAGACAAGGAAAAAAAGAAGGAAATAAATTAGGGACTCTTTATAGATACAAATGGCTTCTATTTGAGCTAGTATCAGTAGGTAATTTGGGAGACACAGGACATTTATAATGAATATCTGACCAATTAATACAAAGTAAGAAATAAGAGCTCCATGCTCTTGGGGACAAAGAGTCATGTTTGCTATTCACCTGCTAATTCTTTTCTTCTGTTTTTAAAGGCCAGTGTGATTCTTTTAAATAATAGAACATATGATGTTGCTTATACAACATGAAAGATAACAAAACCAGGAGAAGGAAATAATATCACTAAGTAAGAACATTCTGGTTAATAATGATGCAAAGACAAGTAGATTCACAGAGTTCTACTCATGAGTTTAAAAAAAAAAAAAACCTGTTGGCTAAGGTGGCTTTGAGACGAAGGGTACCTGTCTGAAGTCTGTATTCAGAAGAATCATTCTCAGTAATGAAGTCATTCTAGTGGCAGCATATATCTAACACCAATGTGATTTATTAGGAAGAGGAGCTTGCAAAGCTCTGCACTAAATACCTCCTTTGAAAATCAAATTCAGCCAGATATGGGACTCACAAGGGTTTAGAAAGCCAAGTTGCTCTGTCAAAATGATTCTTTCCATGATTCCTGCGAACACATGCCTCTCTGTTCAGTGTTGTGTCTCCAACATGCAGGAAGTGTTCAGTTATTCTTTAGTGAAATAGCTGAACCCAAGTGATTCCTTTTGGTTTAGTCTATTCCAAAACTTTTGGGCATATCAACCACCTCGCTTTCAGAAGATCAATTTCCTGTTTCCCCTTATATCTACTAGAAGTTTTATTTCCTTAAAAAATACTTAGAAAAATTTATCCCAAGAAAAGTAAAAATGTGCCCGGGCATGGTGGCTCATGCCTGTAATCCCGGCACATTGGGAGGCCAAGGCAGGCGGATCACTAGGTCAGGAGTCTAGACCATCCTGGCCAACATGGTGAAACCCCGTCTCTATTAAAGGTACAAAAAAAAAAAAAATAGCTGGGGGTGGTGGCACGTGCCTATAATCCCAGCTACTCGGGAGGCTGAGGCAGAAAAATCACTTGAACCTGGGAGGCAGACGCTGCAGTGAGCCGAGATGGCACCATTGCACTCCAGCCTGGGTGACAGGGTGAGGCTCAGTCTCAAAAAAAAAAAAAAAAAATAAGAAAAAGAAAAATCCGATTTGAATAACAGAATACTTTGAGTGCTTCTTCTTAGCACTCAGGTATGCCACCTATAAAGACCATACATCAAAGCTTCCAAATTTTCCTTGATTTACAATGACTCTGGGTCAAAAGAAATATCTAATAGCCCTTTTTATTAAGTAGTTATGCCCTGACAACTCAATAGGCATTTGAAAAAGTAACAATATTTTATATCACCCTTAAACAACCATATTTACACCTGATAGATCAGGCATAAATTCTTGAGCCTTGAAATCAGACTGGACACCAACCCTCATTTCCTATTCCACATTAATTTTTACATAATACTTGTTTTTTTTAATCACAGCAATTGCCAAAAACCTATCTTCACAGAGCTATGACATCACTAAAAGGAGAAAGCATAATCCACTGAAATTACTAATTCATGGGATGTCAAATAGTGTTGCTATGCTGTGCTTTCACTGGAAATGTAAAATATTCTGCAGAGTCCTGGTGATTTTGCTGCATACCACAGGGTACCTCAGCACACAGTTTGGGAAACATAGCCATGTACTAAGCCTAAATTATAGAGTATCTAAAATCTACTACAATGTAAATTGTGAAGACATTCAAACTTACACCTGGTTTCTTTCTCTTACCTCCTGTTGTTTTGTAGATTCAATCTTAACATTACTTTAACCTTTGACCATGAATCTTGAGATAGACTAACAAATTTATATCCTTCCTGCAAAAATCTGAACCATCTGCAGTTTAACGACAAGTGCTAGAGTACTATTGAAGAGGTTGTTAGCTCAGGGGTCAGCAAGCTTTACCTGTAAATATTTTAGGCTTTGTGCACCATTTGGTCTCTGTTGCAACTATCCAACTCAGTCACACAGTGAAAAATCAGCCACAGACAATATGTAAATGAATGGGCATGGCTGTGTTCCAATAAAACTTTATTTATATCAATAGGCAGCAGGCCAGACTTGGCCCATAGATTGTATTTTAGCAAACCGTGGTCTAGATAGAAAGGGAGATTGCTCTATTTCATTATTTGAATTAACACAGTCCTGCTATGAGAATCGAGACAATTCAAATTGCAGTGGTAAAAGTATTTCTGTAAAAGCCATGTAATGCAGCAAGCACCTACTGATCCCCTTTCAGGGCAGGTGCAGGAATAGGGTACAGAAGCATAAGGGTTGTCCTTGCCCACAAGCACCCCACAGTCTACAAGGAGGCACATATGTATGTAAGTTAATGATTACCGTAGGAAAGCACAGATGAGACAGTGATGATTTTCACCTGATAAGGTGATGGAAGGAATCAGGTGACAGCCAAAGAAAACAACTCCCAAAACACAATATGACCAGGGATGGTCTCTACGAACAAGAAGTCTTTCTGCAGTTGTCTGTACTAATAGCTAGCCATGAACAGTTACTAGGTAGCGAAGATGTCGGCCACCATGCTGAGCACATTATAGGTGGTATATTATTTTCCCAGATGAGACAACAGAGGTTAAGATTACATTGCTAGTCAAGAGCAACAGCAGGATTTGAAGGCAGGTGTTTCTTCCTCAGTATCTGTTTCTTAATCATTGTAATACACAGCTTCTAGAAAAAGGCATTCAGAAGGAAAGTAATCAGACTGACTGACTGATTCACTCCAGGGATTGGCAAACTATAGCCCACAAGCCAAATCTGGCCCACTGCTGGTTTTTGCAAATAAAGTTTTATTGGAAAACTGCTATGCCCATTCATTTACATGTTGTCTATGACTGCTTTAATGCTACAGTAGCAGACTTAAGTAACTGCAACACAGACTGCAATCACCTGTAAAGCCTAAAACACTATCTGGCACTTTGCAGAAAAACTTTGAGGACCTCTGATTCATTCATTCAATTGAACGGTTTTTCTTTTTGTTGTTGATTTCATTCATTCTCATTTTCAGAGCTAGTCCACGACCTTCTGGCCTCAGGAAGTCCATCCCTCTGCATTTTTCCGCTGCTGAACCACCTTCAGAAATATGTCCCACAGGCTTTTGTTCTCTGGAGCCTCGTCATTTTCCATATTTGTCCCAGCTGCCAAGACGCACATGCAGGAGTTGATAGATTGTAAGGTGACATTTAATCAAAGTCAGGGTTTTCATGTCTTGCTGAATTTGAAGGTAAACACATGTTTCTACAGTTTCCTGCACTCCAAGCAGTGGGATGCATGCATTACGTAAACGAGATTGAAGAGGGAGGCGACTTTGTAGACCCTCCTCTTATCTGACTGAGAATCACACCAGCCAGCCAACCCTAAACCTGCTGGACCCACTGGGCTGCTCTCACAATTTCTGTGTTCACTTGAGAACTTCTTAACATGGGATAATTTTTGAACATGACAAACATTTAATAACATTTTTAATTTTGTACGCTGTCTCCTGGGCTTCTCAGGAAATGTGAAAGGTAAGAGTGTCTCCTGCCATTTGATCAGGTATCTACACTATCTATTCAAACTGCACCAAGGGAAAATAAGACAGAACAAGCCCAGTGAAGTAATCAATAAGCAAATGTTAGCACTGTCTGCAGTGTCCACTCGGGTGGAGAGGAGAAGACACAGCAGCTGGCAAAACAGGTAACTTCAGATGATGTGCTTCATCTAGAATGAAGCCAAGGCTCCCTCCAGCCTAAAATAAAGGTGGTGTTTGCTGTTGGCTGAATTGTGTCTCCCAAAAAGATACGTTGAGGTCCTAATTCCCAGTACCTGTAAATGTGGGCTTAATTGGAAACAGGGTCTTTGCAGATACAGTCAAGTTAAGATGAGGATGTATTGGGTTAAGTGGTCCCTGATCCAGTGACTGGTATCTTTGTAAAAAGATGGAAATTTTGGCCACGCGTGGTGGCTTACAACTGTAATCCCAGCACTTTGGGAGGCCAAGACGGGCAGCTTACATGGGTCACCATGGCCTGGCCAACATGGTGAAACCCCCTCTCTACTAAAAATACAAAAATTAGCCAGGCATGGTGGCGGCGTGTGCTACTCAGGAGGCTGAGGCAGGAGAATCGCTTGAACCTGGGGGACAGAGGTTGCAGTGAGCCGAGATGGCGCCAGTGCACTCCAGCTTGGGCTACATGAGTGAAACTCTGTCTCAAAAAAAAAAAAAAAAAAAAAAAAGGAAATTTGGGCACAGACACACAGAGGAAGATGGCGGCCACATGAAAAAAGGAGCAAGGATTGGAGTTATCCTGCCACAATCCAAGGAACACCAAGGGTTACTAGCAACCACTAGAAGCTAGGAGCAATGCATGGAACAAACTCTTTTCTAGAGTTTTCAGAGAGACCATGGCCCTGACAACACCTTGATTTCAGAATTTTAGCTTCCAAAATTGTGAGAGAATAACTGTCTACTGTTTCAGGCCATCTAGTTTGTGATACAAGGCATCCCTGAGAAACACAGTATTGGTGGCAATAGTGCTCCTAAGTCAGGAAGAAGGGGAAGTGTGACAGTGAAGACTGAGGGGTCGCTTTCCCTGCACCAAGTACCGTGCTGTGTGTGTCGTATGCATTATTTCAATGCTCGCCACCTTTGACATAAGTATTGGTAATTTCCATTTTATAGTCAAAGAAACTACTCCTGGAGAGCTTGTCCACTGTCACAGGGCTAACAAGCAGCGAGGCCTGGAATCAAATGCTGGTGCTTGTAATCCATGCTTGTAATCACTTCCTACTGCTAACCAAGCCCATATTGAAAGTTTTTGTCTGTATATCTGTTTTTGTGTTTTTATTTCCAGACATAGCAAGGCAGTCCATACAGAGAAGCTCGCTCCAAGACCTCTTACCCAGGGGAAGAGGGAACTCAGACCTCTATCTGTGGGGAGCTGCCATCTCAGGCAAGTTCTCTCCTAGTGACTTGAGGCTGCAGAAGGATGGTGGCATTTATGAAGTTCATTACTACTGTGATGCTGAGTGTTCCGTTTCAGAAGTGAATTTCTAGTTCTATCTCATTCCTTTTTATTCCTGTCAGTGAGAAACTTTGTAGAGGGGGTGGGAATGAAGGGGACGAGGATACAATCTATATTGGTTTGTTTATGAGAATCTTTATCTAGTTGCTTTTGCAAGACAACCAAGATTCAATTTTTGCTTTTCCTATTTTCACTGTGCTGTTTTGTCATAAAATTTAATCAACTCAGAAGTTAAAATTAATAGCTCAGCTTCAGAGATGTCATCAAGACTGACTCGACTTCAGGGAAGGCAGTGGGTGGTGGGATGGTAGGAACACACCAAGTCTCCGCTTGATCTCTCCAAGCAATGCTCAGCCCAAGCCTACTGCTTGGGAATCACACTGATGACCTTGTGGGAAGATTAGATTTTAATCTTCCTTTCCAGATGTAGCTTTCCAGATGTATTTATCTGTAGCTTTCCAGATGTATTTATAAAATAGAGTATATTTAAAGGCCATTCTGAAGGCATTCACTATACTCACTTTTTGAACTTGCAATTCTTTAATTCTATTCCTTATTAATTTCTTTTTTGAGTCAGAGTTACACTCCGTCACCCAGGCTGGAGTGCAGTGGCACTATCTCAGCTCACTGCAGCTCAAGTGATTCTTGTGCCTCAGTCTCCCAAGTAGCTGGGATTACAGGCCTGCACCACCATACCTGGCTAATTTTTATATTTTTAGTAGAGACAGGGTTTCATCATGTTGGCCAGGCTGGTCTGAAACTCCTGGCTCAAATGATCCACCCGCCTTGGCCTCCCAAAGTGCTGGGATTACAGGTGTGAGCCACCACGCCCGGGCTAATTCTATTCCTTATTGATTTCATTCTCAATGTTCTAACGATATACAGCATAAAGAAGAACGTTAAGTCTGCATATAATTATGCCTCTCTGTTTCCTTCTCATATTTATATTTAAATACTTTTGTTATCATGACATTACTAGGGTTTCGTGGTGTGTGTATGTGTGTGGTGTTCTGTTTTGTATAAATGAGACACAAAAGGAGGCAGCCAGAATGCAGTATAAACATCACACTTTGCAATCATGTACACATGATCCAAATTCCAAATCCCCCCCATATTTGTTTTTCGCAGGTCACTTATTTTCTCTGAGCCTAAGTAGTTCACCAATTAAAAGCTTGCATCAGGGGCTGGGCATGGTGACTCAACGCCTGTAATCCCAGCACTTTGAGAGGTGGAGGCAGGCGGATCACTTGAGGCCAAAAGTTTGAAACCAGCCTGGCCAACTTGGCGAAACCCCAGCTCTACTAAAAATAAGAAAGTTAGCTGGGTGTGGTGGCGCATGCCTGCAATCTCAGCTCCTTGGGAAGCAGAGGCATGAGAATCACTTGACCCCAGAAAGCAGAGGTTGCAGTGAGCTGAGATTGTACCACACCAGCCTGGGTGACAGAGCTAGACTGTCTCAAAAAGGAAAAACAAAAAACAAAAAACTTGCATCCCATAGACATTTAAATGTTAAAATACTTTTCTCCACAGATCCAACCTTCTATCTTCCCCTATATGTCATCATGTCCACCTCTGTTTAATATTTTCACTATTCTTTTTTTTTCTGAGATAGAGTCTTGCTCTGTTGCCCAGGCTGGAGTGCAGTGAATGTGATCTCGGCCCACTGCAACCTCCGCCTCCTGGGTTTGAGCGATTTTCCTGCCTCAGCCTCCCAAGTAGCTGGGACTACAGGCATGTGCCACCATGCCTGGCTATTTTTTTTGTGTGTGTGTGTTTTTAGTAGAGATGGGGTTTCACCATGTTGGTCAGGCTGGTCTCGAACTCCAGACCTCATATGATCTGCCTGCCTCAGCCTCCTAAAGTGCTGGGATTACAGGTGTGAGCCACCATGCCTGGTCTCACTATTCTTTCTATCCATACATGACATGGTATACCATGATGACATGGTATAGTAGACTTGAGAGATATGGTCACGAGTCAGAGTTTTGTCTACTTTCTCTCTCTCTTCTCTCTCTGTCTCTCTCTCTCTCTCCTTAGATAATAACACAGAGGAAAATTTTAAAAATGGGAACTCCATATAGCCATCAGATTTTAGGGAAAAAAAGCCATTAGATAATCAGTGAAAAAGCCATGTTCTCTCTCTTAACAACAGAGTTCGCACACTTAGAATCAACATTCCATGGCTCAAGAAAGGTGTCTACCTCTCCCCTTGGTTGTCAGCCTCGGGACCAGCCCCGCACTTGGCACACAGAGTGAGTGCTCAGTCTACCCCTGGAGAATAACTGGGGCTCAGAGGAAGGGCTCTTTCACTTTTACCCATTATTGATTATAACTCCATTTTCAAAATGTAGCAACATAGCTATAACCCTGAAAAACCTCCCAAGCATCCAAAGGTCTTAAACGCAATCTGAAAGTAAACATGTGTCTCTGTACAGGATGGCACAATGGGAGCACTCAGGGAGGACAGCCTCTCCTCAGTCAATTCTTACATCAAAGGAGAAGACCAACAACAGTGAGTCCAGCAGCTCATGATCCTCCTACTACATTCACAAATGCCATTTTTCCTCTTTGCAAATATCTTAATTACAGTAGCATCTGGAGGCACACACAGGCCAGGGAAACCCTGAGGATACCCAGACAGCAGAATAAGTCTCCTCAGGCAAGTCCCAGGCTGGGGGTAGCGGGCATGTTGAAGAAACGTAAGCACATTTTTACTATCTGAAAGCTATGTAAAAATTCAATAAAAACTCCATTCATCAGTACAGCCTCAGAAACTTGCAAACATATAAACACACCCGGAAAAATGAGAAACATCTGGGTAGCCAAGAGAACAAAACCTTAGAATAAAAAGGAAGTGTTGTTGAGCTGAGCAAGATTATCAGCTTCTCCTTTTCCACAATTAGGTGAATGTATATCTTTGGAAGTATCCACACATTTGATCCAGGGACATAGCTGGTGATTATTTTTCCCTAGCAAACAATTTTTTTTTAGCTTCTCAATGAATTTGGAGGCTATTTTACAATTCCAACCTCCCCCAACCATGCCCTACAATCCTCCCTTACAAAAGTTGTTTGTGTGAGGGAATTATATTTTGTTCATATAGGAAAGAAGAACTAAAAGTATCTCTTTCCACTGTTCCTGGTTTTCATAAAGTACAGGTTTTAGAATTTAAATTAACAGCAACAAAAATGTTCACTCAGATCTATCACACTGGTTCAAGCAATAAATTTGCTTCAGCATTTTAAAAGTTTCAAACTTTGAATTAATTTGCAAATTCGGCAATTGCCAAAAAGGTAATTTTATTCATGATGGAAAATATTCACAGTGGCTCTGCCATTTTATTTAAAAATAAGAAATGATTTTGCCTTTCGACCCCATATTCACCTACTCAACACTGATCAGGTCTGACATTTTGCTGACTTGAACCCACTGCGAAGCATGTTTTCAAAGAATGGTCTGCATGGTCCTGAATCTATTTCCTATGTCAGCAACTGCCAGAGACAAAGGCACTTCTGAGCAGGGCTGTGAAGGATGAGTAAGAGTGTGACACAGAGATAAGGGGTCGTCTCAGGCAGAGGGTATATGACATTGAACAAATAATGGAGGCCTACCATAATCTGCAAAACTGCAAGCGGCTTGACCATGTGTGGACCCCTTGCTGCCCCAGCTCTCCCAGGGATTGATGCACACAGAGAGGATATGGAATGCTCAGTCACTGCCTCAGTAGGCCCTGAACTTCTTCCTATTCCCTCAACCTCTCTAGCATCTATCTAAGGTGAGATAAGAAAAGGATGCTTTTGAGTAGACATGGGAAGAGACAGAGCCTCTTTGAATATATAATACCCAAGAATATGCCTAGAGCAGGCTAGTCTTCGCAGCCCTAAAGAGCTAATTATTTTGCAGTTGTTACACCCAGTGCATTCAAAAGCCACACAGCCCCTCCCCTTCCAGTATGGAGCCTAAGGGAGCCCTAAGGAGGCTAAGGAAAAGGACCAATGGGACCGCAGAGGAAGGGAACTCAGACAGAGAGGAGTTTGGGTCTTAAAGGGCATGAGAGGGGCTGCCTGGCTGACAGGTAAGTCTTGAACCATGTTTCCCATCTTCTGGACTCTGTGTTCTTGGCTGACCAAATGTTAGGGTCTTTAATCCTTCCTTGTGCCACTCTCCACAAAGAAGAAACCTATTTCTGAATTTTGAAATCTTGCGTTATAGACAACAAAATTCCTTGGGATTCCAATTCAGACTGTTCATTGAGCTACCACTGCTACCCTTGCCTAATCATAACACCAGTGTTTTTGTCTTTAATTCATTATCATTTAATTTTTAAACCTGAGAAAAAAGCAAATTTTACCAAACAAAGAAATGTTTATGCAATTAATTAACTTGATCATCTACTTTTTTTTTTTTTTTTTTTGAGACCGAGTCTCGCTCTGTCACCCAGGCTGGGATGCAATTGCACGATCATGGCTCATTGCAACCTCCACCTCCTGGCTTCAAGCGATTCTTCTGCCTCAGCCTCCCAAGTGGCTGGGACTACAGGCGCCTGCCACCATGCCTGGCTAATTTTTGTATTTTTAGTAGAGGTGGGGTGTCACCATATTGGCCAGGCTGGTCTCAAACTCCTGGCCTCATGATCCGCCCTCCTTGGCCTCCCAAAATGCTGGAATTACAGGTGTGAGCCACCGCGCCCGGCCAATCATCTACTTTTTCATGTGCTCTTTTCCCTAAGGTATGGTTAGAATTTCAGGATTTCCTCTATGCCCAATCTTTCCTATTAAACTCTCTCTCGTCTTCAATTTGCAGTCCCTCTTCTTGTCACCTTCTTCTATGTAAACAGCAGACCTGAAATCATACAATCACCAACTCTTAAAGCAGAAGGCACTTTAACTTCTCCATAACCACACCACTACTTCTCTCTTGGAAACATCAAGCTAAATTATTACAGAAAGGCCTGTCTAAAATAGAGGACAAACCTACTGCTTAGATATTCCCTCCCTTCCCAAGGATCTAAGCTCCTGGAACTTTTTCCAGACCCCTTAGATTCAAATCATTCTATTCAAAAGAAGTCTCCAAAAACAAGACCCATCTACTTCCTCCGTCTTTTCCTTGTGCCTTTTTTAAATAATCGACATTTTTGTTCTGTGAATTTTTCACCTCTTGCTTCATTTCTCTCTCTCATCACACATGTATCCCTCAGGACTCTAAAGGTAACTCAGCTTTTCCTCCTAAATACTGTGGTCTATTGCCCTTTCTTTGTCTCTGATGAGTATCTATTTTTAAGACTAAAATTACTTACTCTCTCTCCTCCTCCCACAGCTTAATCAATCAAACTTTACTCCTGTGGTCACTACAACAAGATTCCAATATTCTCTTTGGTTCAGAGACTTGACTATGTTCCCACCCAAATAATGAATCAACTGGGGCAAAGATAGTAATATTTCATAATAATAAAACATGATTTATAACATATTCCTGGGAGAGAGACTAGAAGAATAAGTGTGTTGGCTACAAAAAAAAAAAACTCTTCAAATATCATTATTTTAATTGTTTCAAGCATTAATCAAATTTTCATCTACTCACTCTATATATCCATAATCAATACATTGCTTTCAAAGGAATATTAAATCACAATGCTTATTTGAAGAGAACTTCAATCTGTTTGTCTTTAAATAAAGGCCTGTTCTTTTTATTGAAGAGTACCATTTGTAAGTTCAGGTGATGACAGCTAATTTTTGCCTTAGTTCAAATATAGACTCAATCTTGCCATTTATGTGAAAAAAGGAGAAAACTTAGAATATATCACATATGCTCAGGTCTGCCTTTCCTTTTTATTTTCCCTCTTCCTATAGAACTACCAAAACCAGACTCTCTTGCATAAAATAAGCCAACTGAGGTTATCTTCTAGTAAATGGGTATAAGACTCACGGTACCAAGTACTGTTACAACAGTTTTAAGTTTAGCAAGTAAAGTTACATATTTGGGGGCACAAAAAAAGAAAACAAGCCTGTAGAGTTAATCAGGTAAGTTCTATTCCACGGATATCTATTTATTAAACACTGGGAGATTGTGCTCAAGGTCACATACATATCAACTCCTTTCTGAATCTCAAATGCCACACATCATTTGAGTTTAAAGAGAGATTTTTAAAAGGCTGTAACTAATTACCAACTCCCTGAACGTGCTGAACCAGAACTAATGCAGTATGGACATCTGACTCCCTACTTGGTGCCAAAAAATTTATTTTACCTCAGTTGTTTTGGGGGGTCAAAGTTAAATGCAAGGGAGATGGCCTCAAAATTCTTAGCCCTGGCCAATCTATCTTTCCTCTGCCTACAAGAGCAACTTAAATTGAAGTTTATTTTTAGGTTTAATTAAGCCACTCTTCCCTCTCATTGGCAGGCAGCTGACAGTGCACCTCCGACCTTCCCCGACTAATCGAACTTCAGGAGTGCTCCTTAGGGAAAGTAGATTCAGTCTCTGCTCACTGGGATTCCTGCCAGCCCATGGGAAGGGCAGTCCCAATGATCTGGATACCAAGATGCAGCAGAAGGGCATTTTTCCAGATGCCATCTCTCTGGCTCATTTATCTGAACCCTTCTGCCCTGTACACAGCCCAGCAGGTAGGGGCCCAGCACACACCCCTGCATACAACCCAACAATAAATGTCCTGTAACAGGAGGGTTTGAACAACCCAGTGGTCCCCAGGTACCTAGTCAGAGCCTACAGAGGTCTTACTGAGACCCAGGCACCATGCTAAGTGCTGGGAGAGAAACAAGACAGGTCCCACCAGGTGTAAACACAAGCTAGCAATAAAACCATTCTTTCAATCACCTCTGTTTATATGTAAAGAGCATGGTCCCTTTAACATGGAGTTTGCCATTTCAGTTTCAATGTCTGGATAAATAAGGAACTGCTGGGAAAGGGGAGGAAAGGGGCTAAGATTTATTGAGGGCCTGCTATAAGCCAAGCATCGTGTTAGGTCTTTCACCTGTGTTAATGCATGATTCCCACAACAACCGTGCGTGGTTGACGTTACTAAAGACGAGGAACTGGAGGCTCAGGGAAGTAAGGGGTGGTCAGCTCGTGATCGCACTGAAATGAAAACCCAGCACTTAACACGAGCGTGTTTCAAAGAAGGCTACTTCTGCAGAATATCAAAGGGATTCTAGGGAAGACAAAATGATCCCAAGGATATAACCATGGGAGTAGGCGGTGGAAGTGGTGTGGAGGACGCCATCTTGGAAGGGATGGTGTTCAGGAATGGAGAGGCCAGGTTTGGGAAATGCTGAGGCAAACTAAGCTGAACAGGCCTGCCTGTCGTAGGTCTCTCAGAGCCTTTACTTTTGTCACTCTTCAGAGGGGTGCACTGGAAGTGGTATCTCCCAAACTTTGACTGTTGAGACTTTTTACTCATAGTTTGCCTCAAGCACAACTATGGGGGTGCATTTACAAAGACTGCAATGTGAGTGGCACCCCAGGAATGTGCAGCAGCACGATGGCCTTCATCCTCTGCATCTCCTCCCTCCACTTCAGCATTGTACTGAGCAGAAATGAGTCCTAGACTCATCCCTGCCCACTGCCTAAGCCATGAACTTCAGGAAGAGAAGATGAAGAGGACTGACGGACCACCTTTCCCCAGGGGCCAGGAGAGGCTTTCACCACTTTTTTCCTCCGTCAACAGAAAAGGTCAGGCCCTTCAGGTCAGCCCTCAACACCCAGATCCTTATCCCCACATGACTGCCTCTGTCCAGTCCTTCCTCTGTTGTCCCAAACTCCTTGTGTGTGTCCTCTGTCATTCCTAGTTCAGCATCAGCAAAATCCACCTTATCTTCCACTCCTACCCTCAACTTCATCTTCACCTTCATGTTCCATCTGGCTGTCCAAGTCTGTCTGTCCTTGGAAAACTCTGCTTCCTCCATTCCTATCAAGTGATAGCCCTGTCTCCCAAACCCTGCACACCATGCAGCCTGTAAATTCAAGGGAGTATCTTCTCTGCTATGTATTGCCAAATCCAAAAATGTCCCCCTCCTCCTCTGAAAAAGCCCAGATCCTGTGGTGCACTTTTTGTCAGGCTAGACTAACCATGGCCCTCTTGTTGCTGCTGTCTCCTGACTGCCTAATCACTCATGAATACTTCAGCATTGGGCTCACTGGCTCTCTCTAGTCTCTTCCTATTGTCATTCTTAGTGATATTAAAATCCTAGCCTCTGAGCTCCTTAACACCATCTCTCTCAATAATGGTGTCCTCTACCCCACTTCCACTGCCTACTCCCATGGTTATAGCCGAGGCATTGCCATTGTCAATACTGCATTTCCTGCAAAATCTTAATTTTCTGAACTCAGCTATCAGACCATCAGCTCACTTCCCATACATTGGGACCTCAAAATAGTTGATCCTCCACTGTCTACCACCTCTCTCTTATCCTCACTTCCTTTTTACCCATCTCAGATTCCAAGGCTCACTCCTTTTGAATCTACACTCAATTCTATTAACTATCCTTCCATCCAACTTGAACCCCAACCCTTTAAACCCAACTTTCTACTTCCTTTGTACCGGTACCCAAGCAGCTAAATATGGCTGGAGAAAAACACACAACCCTGTTGGCCACTCCCACTTTAAATTTATAATTAAAAATCTCCAGGGGTTCCTCCCCACTGCTGGTCATCCTTCTACTTTTCCCTGCTCAATTATCTTCCCAACTCTCCTAAGGGAACAATTATACCTGTTTCTCTCCTCAAACTTCCATCCTCCTTCCCCTTCTCACTCTAACTTCCAACACTCTCCCCTCTTTTAACTCCCTCACAAATGAATGGATGAATGAATGAATGAGGCTCAGGCTCTGTGGGTCCCCTTTGAAAAAATAATGCTCTATATCATCAGCAGAATAAAGGAACCCTGGGGACCACATTTATGTTCCAAGCATCTTCAAAGCTTTTGCTGGCTAAAAGAGAACAATCACCCAAAGTTATTCTAGAGTGTTATTACTGCTCCCAAATAGTTTCAACAGCCTTCAGGGATGACAGCTGACGAATGCCATGCAAAGTAAAAAATTATCTATTACCATTAATGACAAATGAGAAATCAACACAAACCTGAAGATTTCCTAGGCTATCCTGGCTGCCTCCCTTGCTCTGCTTCATCAGCCATGGAAGACACAGCTGCGGGCGGTTTAAGTCTAGACACACACGAGGCTTTCCTCTGCCTCTTAGGCAGGCTGGCAGGTGAAGGGGCAGCTGGATTCCAGGGTGGAGAGGAGAGAGTGAAGGGCCTTTCACCTCACAGGTCCTTACTGCACCCTAGTCCAGAGAGGAAGGTCAAATATTGAGAAAGAAGCTTTTTAGCCAAAGGGTGTGCCAAACCCATCAGCATAATTTGCACTTGAAGCTGAGATTCAGGATGGTTTATAAATGTTGAGGATTAATGTCCTACCAGATATTACCTTTGATATTTTTCAAAGTTATTTCAAAGAACAAAAGATTGTCATTTAAGTGTGCCCTGAAAGAAGGAGTTTCATTTTTGATAACATGTGAAAAGTTCATGGTGAGGCAGTGCAGTCATTAACTCATCTAAGTTTTTGAGACTCTAAGATTTCACTAATTTGGAGAGAAAAATGGATCCTGAAAATCATCTAATTTCTCCAAATCCATTCTGTGCAACACTAGTCTCATGAGTTGCGTTTTGCAAAACAAATGTTTTCCTGATCAGGTAAGTTTGGGAAGAATGACATATTCTCCTCTTGGAATTTTCAAGCACACTAAAAGCGCTGAGAAGTCTAGTAATGAAGAAACCTGCCTTAACTTGTTCTGTTACACACAGCATTTCCAAAACCTACTCAAATAATCTTTTCTACACCCACCCCCAACACCTTTTAACATGTGGCTGAATACTTCCAAGAAAACTGATGTGGTCCAAATCCCATTATATGGATTTTTAAAACTAGACTCTAAGAGAGGTGAATTTACCCCAGATTACACAGCTGTTAAAGACAGAAGTTATGTGCGGCATCACCCTTGATTCCATCTCCAAAGACAAATATCCCTAAAGGACTTCAGCACTCTCTCCCTAAGCCCATGTGTAGTCTCAGAATCTTGTACAACACAGTCACCCCATCAACAGAAGTTGGCATGTGAGATTAAATTTACTTGTCATTCCTAAACTAGCTTCCACGTGTTTGGACTCTGGGTTTCCAAAGTAACAATGTCATCGTCATTATCATCATCATAATCGTTGTCATTGGTATCACAGCTGTCATCTCGAGGATTTACTCATACCAGCCGCCATGCTATGGGCTTACAGCCACTATCTCCTTTAATCCTTGTGACCACTCGAAGAGAGAGTGAACATGACCATTCCTAACTCGCACACGGGACAGCCGAAGCACAGATCCCTTATGTGTCTTGCACAGGGTCACCTAATTTGAAAGTGCCTTAGCTGACATCTTGGCAAAGCCAAACAAGTTGCTCCCAGGACATTTCCTCAGTCCTGACTAATCCATCGATGTGATGTTGAGTTAAACAACCAACGTGTTCAGGTCCACAATAGCACATACTAGTCCCAACAAATCCATTTCGTCTTTAGTTTTCATTCTGGAAACAACCCCTAAAACGAGGCCAGAGTCCTCATCAGCACACTTTAGAGAAGTGTGGATACAAGAACCATTTCTGAGGTCTACCCATGATCTCAGAGAAAGAAAAAGGCCAACGTGAGATTAGAACTTGCAGGGTAGGATTAGAATATGGCACTGAGGGGCTGGGGCACTGAACTCAGACCCTCTGGTTGTTTTCTCAGCTTGGCCTCATCCTCTGAGACACACAGCATTCCTGCTTTCCCTCTAAATTCTCTTCCCCAAAACTGCAAAGCAGCCAGCCTGATTAAGAAACTCCAACCAATAAAAGCACCGCTTGGTCCAACAGCAAAGGTGCTAATTACCTGTTATGGCTCAACCAGTTGCAAATGGAAACCTTAAAAAAGCAGCTGTGTGTGTTCAACATCCTGTACCAAATGAGGTCTCCTGATACTCACATGCTCAACCCCAGAGCAAAAATCTCAAGCAGGGCAAGTACCTCCTTTGGTTCTTGGATCTTGATAAAACAGGACAATGGGGAAACTTTCAGAGTACACCTGGAGAATCCCTTTGAAGGGCAGACTCTTTCCCTTGGCAGAGCACAATCATCTCAGTCAACACATTGCTGTGCTTCTGTGACCCCATCAAGCCTCACTGTCTTTCTCATTACAGCAGGGGCAGATGGGGGCAGATCCACTTGTGGTCAATTACTTAACTCCTCCAGGATTTTACTTGAGTAAAATCCTGAGTCTTAGGGTGCTAGATCTTGGCAACCTCCCAATTTGCAAGCAGCACTTGGCTTTGAGTCTACATTTCCAGGGCTGCTTCAGCTAGGGAATGACTTTGTCCCCTCCCTCCATGGACTATTGCGTAATTCTGCTGGGAGAGAGCCCAAAAGATCTCCCATTCCTGCCCTGGAGCAGCTGTATTTCCGTGCAGAGACCACGAACCTCACCTGGCCGTCTGCTGAGGGAAACACTGGAAGGAAAGGTGTTATATAAATAGGAGGGTAGCTGAGGGCTGATAGAGGAGCTCTGTTCTCCTTGTCACTTTTGATAAATCATGTACTCCCTCACTTGCTTTCTCCTCTGCCTTCTCAACAGCAAAGTGATTACTGAAGAGGCACCAGCCAAGCCTTTACAGAATAGAAATAGGTCCGGCTGGATATATTCCACTCTCATGGGCTCCCAAGAGCCTCTCTGTGAGCACAACCAAGCAGCCCAGGTGTCTCTGAAGCTCCCCTTCAGCCCTGCAAAGGGTAGAAGTACAGACCAGCAAGTTTGGAAATGGAGGGAAACAATCAGATAGTTTCTTTGACTTAATGATACTTAAATTTTTCTCCAATGAAATGAGACCCCAGCTACTAGATACAAAGGAAATGATTAATATATGTTAACTTCCAAAATGGAGGATGGGCCTTCTTGTGAAAATGCGTGAAGCACCAAAAACAAATTTTTGCTTCTTTCTAGGTGCGGTTTTTAAAATGATTTGTTTTTTGTTTGTTTACAACTGGTAAACCTCCACTAGACAAGTTGATTTCCTAGCTCAAAAAATACATTTCTGTCCACCACCAGATTATTAATAATAATTTCCATATTAATTTGGCTTTCATCTCACATGCCATCACATGGGTGAAGGAAGGCAGGGAGAGAGAAGCTGATCTGGGGTTGATGGGCAGATTCCCCTCACTCTGCTCAGTAGCCATTCCCAGTGAGCCAGGAACGCATCTCATCAAGGTAATAAAACATAAATCAAAGTGAGCAGGTCCACACCCCATGCTGAGGGTGTGTGTCTGCTTGCACTATTTGCAAGACAACAAACAGGTCTGAAAATTAAATGTGAAAAATCAGCAAAGACCAAGACCTATCACAGGAAGAAAGAACAGGACCCTGACAGTCCAGCTAATGCCTATAATCACAGTGATAAAGGCTCATAAATGGCTTCATTCCACCTTGTCACTCACAGCCCTAGCTGCCTCCCCTCACTCCTGCTACCTGGGATGACCTTTTGTCATGCTTGAGAAAACAGCTTCCCACTGTGAGTTCTCTCTTACAGAGTGGCCAGATGGGGCGGTTTTGCTCCATTATTTGCGCCTGTAAAGGGAAAATGCCAACAGAAAGATTCATTATGGTCCAGCCCATCTCTGCAAAGCTTCTCTGATTTATTAGGGCATAAACTGCTGTACGGGCTGTAATGAGACATAAATGTTCTGGAAGGCCTATGAACTCCAGGAGGAAACGCCTTGCCAACACACTTCTGTGCACCTAATTTATTAACAGCTTGTGCCGACACAGCCTGGAAACTCCTGCCAACTTCACAATCTGCGGCAGTCACCTTTTGGGTGGGCAGGAGAGAATGGGAAAATGTATGTCCAAATCAGACAAGTGACAGAAAACGTACAGGCATGCTGCATAGAACTGTGAAGCCTTGCAATTCCTCCATGAACTCTACAGCAGAATTTTGGCCAAGCTTCCTGTGGGGGAGAGCAAGGTTTCCCCAGCTATATGATGGGGAAATCCAACTGGACATTTTGTTGTTTCAGTGTTTCCTTGGTCCTGAATTAATACAATGGAAAACACATTTTGCATTTCAGAAGAGCCCCAGTCACCAGGATGGGTGCAGTGGCTCATGCCTGTCATTCCAGCACTTAGGGAGGCTGAGGAGGGTAGACAGCTTGAGCCCAGGAGTTCAAGACCAGCCTGGGAACATGGTGAAACCCCATCTCTACCAAAAATGCAAAAATTAGCCAGTCTCATAACCTGGTCTCAAAACAAATAAATAGATTAAAATTTAAAAATATAATTAAAAGTTTTAAAAAAAAAACAGCCCCAGTCATTTTCCCAACTTCCTCTATCATCTGAAGGATACTTTCTCTAATGCAGTATTTGCCCCAGCTCATTAGCGTCTAGCACTCTTTGCAAGACGATTAACATTTTTAATCTCTAAACATCATCCTTTAGGTTCTAAATATAGAACAAAAAATTAACAAACAGATCAGTCCACTTTTATACTTCCTATAGTTTGCAACCAATTCTTTTTCTTAGATCATAATACAAAAGTCTCTTTAATTCAATTTTGGCTGCATTTGCCAAACTTCATGAAAACAATGACATTAAGTCGTGAACCACCAGGAAAATATGAAACATCCTGACTCTGTATTAGGTATTAGAGATTTTATGCTTCATGCCCTCATGAAAAGAGATCATCTTTTGTCACTGAAACATTCCTTTACACAACGCTCCTTGAGCACACACCACGTGCTGGAGATCCGACAGAAATGGACATGGCCCCAACCCAGGACTGACTATGTGGTTTGCAAAATGAAATTGTGAAAAGTATTAAGGATTTCAGGATGAAAATAGCAGAGCATTAAGCCAAGCATGGGGCCCTTCTGAATGCAGAACCCTGTGTAACTGCACAGTAGCACGCTCATGAAGCTAGCCCTGACTCTTCGGTTGTGGAGTTCACAGTTTCAGGAAGGAGCCAAACAGTAAGACATCTCTAATGAGAATGTAAGAATCAGAGGTAAATGCCAAGAAGAAAAGGAATATAATCCCATGTGAAAACATGAAAAAGGAACATGACCTAGGCTATTGAAATCTGGAAGGTGTATGTGTTCCACTGAGTAATAGGAACTTTGTGGGACGCAGAGCAGCATTTAAAAATGCCATCTCACAGAAGGCACTTGTGCCTTGGAGCAGGAAAAGACCACGTTTGAGGTGAGCCCTGACAGAGACTAGACGCCTGGACACTGTAGGGCCTTGCAGGCTGCATGACCACTGCCATCTTGAAGGAACATTTGCAGAAACCACAGAATTGACTGGTTCCCACAGGGTCCTTGTCTCCTGTGTGAAGTGGCTGAAGTAACAAACCCATCTATCACTACGGCAATCCCTGCAGGTTTGGTGAAGATATTTACATTTGTAACACCAGAAGGAATAGAATGAATGTATTTTTAATTCAAGAGACTAAGAACTCCCCGATACAAAGCAAATGCCAAAAGTGAGCCTAGAGTGCATTTCCACACCTGAGCAATAAGCCTGTGTAAACAGTGACTGAGATTTTGCCACTGTAATTAAACACAGCAAAAGGCCACGGATGCTTCCTTGAACAATGGCGGAGGTGAACCCACGTGTCAGCTTCATTGTTCTTGGTCCCTAGAGTATTAGACCCATCATCCTAGCTCCAGCAGCACTCCTGAACTCTGCAGGGCTGTTTGCACATGATTAAATGTTATTGTACAAATGGAGAATGAAAGCTCAGGTCTTTTGCCTCTCAGACACACTCTAATGATTCAGGGTGGAGAAAAGAGAAAAAACTCAAGGCCCTGTATGTCTGATTAACCCAATTTTTAAAATTAGGCCTAACTTCTTACTAATACTTAAGGCATTCTCTCCCATGCTCAGAGGATTTGCTTTTTTATTTTAGTCTTGTATCCCAAGGCCTACTGATGATATTTGCTCTTAAAATAGCTTTTCTTAAACACAGCAAAGTTATAATAAATAGCCTTCTGAATTTTTTGAATAAGAAAATTCTTTTTCTCAAATCTGCTTCTTTGCCATTCCATGTTGATATAAAATTCAAATATAAAAATATCTATTTTGACTTTTTTTTTTTTTTTGAGATGGGGGTCTCATTCTGTCTCCCAGGCTGGAGTGCAGTGGCATAATTATGGCTCACTGCAGCCTTGACCTCCCAGGCTCAGGTGATCCTCCTGCATTAGCCTCTCAAGTAGCTGGGAGAACAGGCATGCACCACCATGCCTGGCTTTTTTTAAAAAATTATTTGTAGGGACTGGGTCTCCCTATGTTACCCAGGTTGATCTTGAAGTCCTGGGCTCAAGTGATTCCCTTAGCTCAGCTTCTCAAAATGCTAGGATTACAGGCGTGAGCCACGGCACCCGACCTTATTTTGACTCTTTTAATATGTGGTCCAAATATTCATCACCATTTTCCAACAAACTAGACTGTGTCTTTTCTTTAACTCAGCAGAAAGTGGTCTGTGTGATGACAGGCAATGCATCAGTTTTCAAGGTTCAATACCCTGGCTTGAGTGATGGTAGGGATATTGTCTCTGATGGAACAGGAATAAAATGAAAACCTGTTTATCTACCCATGGCAAGCAGATGCATCCACTACAAATGGCATCTGACCTTCTTCTTGCCACTTCCCTCCAGCCTCTGCCTTGGAGGGTGGTTACAGATTATGGACCCAACATGCACAAAACAAAACTGACCTGCAGGTGTCATAAAGTTAGTCTTGAAAACCAATTCATATAGTTCACTGTTTATGTTTTCTTCTAATCCTGAGGTCCTAGGGTTCCAACATTATATTTGAAAAAATGTAGTTCAAGGTAGGGTCCTTTTAATGTGAATGTCTCATAAAGGATCCAATCAGCAGGGTTTTAAAACAGTGTTCATGTACCAGTTACGCTGTGCCAGCCAGAATATAGATGAGTAACTAACATGAGAAGACCTGATCTTTGGGAATTTAAGCTGGAGTCAGCTGCAACTGCTAAAAACATGAAGGAATTAACTTCTTGGTCAACAGAGTTCAGGAATGGCTCTTCTCACAGGAGGAAAATCCACCGCTAGAGCCGGAGAACTGCGCTCAAATGTTCCACTAGAATTCAGCAGCCATCCACCTGGGCAGAGTCTTGAAAGGATTCTGCGGCTCCAGGTGACAAGCCACACAGAGGAATTTTATAGCACAAAGTACTTCCAACCATGCGAGGTTGACAATACAGGTCCAAGTTCCCCTCGTACTACCAGGTAATCCCCCAGTCACCCTGAATCACATGTCACAAAATAAGACTGATCTTTTGTCTTAGAAAAACGTGGTTTAACATCTTTTAAGGCCTTTCTTTCTATATATGTATTTTAAAGGACAAATTTGGAGAGGAGGTGACTTCACAGCAAAAAATCTCTTTGGTACCTGCAGGCATCAGAGGAGATTAATGAGTCCTTACATTGGAGGAGGAGAACTAATAGGCATCCCTGACTTTTCTTTATCACTATGTCAGCAATGGGGTTGGAGAGATCTCTGCACACAGAGGATCTTCATTTTTAAATATAGAAACTGAGGCAGTAACACTCCATCAATGCCATTCTGAATGGTTCCTTCTTGGCTTGGGTTCCATTCACTAATATGTTAGGGAACAATCTACTGCTAAGAGAAACCTAGGCAGAGCTTTGTTCTAACTTTTTTAGGTCATCAATGACTTATTTATAAACAATATATTTTTATTTTATATTTTATCTTATATTTTAAGCTGTTAGAACATGACTATCTTTGAAGACATTTCTATTTTCCTCCAAGTCAACTTTCCCTACATCCCTTTGCTGTTACCTTTTAAAGTTGTCTGTTGAGAAATTAAAAGATTCTTGAGTTTCCCTTTTATAAATAAGGAATTATTAAGGGGCAAACCCTCTTTTTCCTCATCATGTTCTCTAGCAATCAAATACGGGATAATATATCTAAAGGTACATTTTTCTGAGTTAGTTCTATTCCATCTATACCCCTCCCTGATTATTCATCCATCCATTCAAATACTCATTCTCAGCCTGGGCAACATGGTGAGACTCCATCCCTACAAAAAAATTAGCAGGGCATGGTGGCACATCCCTGTAGTCTCGGCTACTCAGGAGGCTGAGGTAGGAGTATCGCTTGAGCCTGGGAGGTTGAGGCTGCAGTGAGCCATGATTGTGCAGTGCAAATCCAGCCTGGGTGGCAGAGCAAACCCTGTCTCAAAAAAAAAACAACAAAAAAAAACCATCCTCTGTCTCACCCATCCATGTACCCACCCACCCATCGCTACAACCCTTACTGAGTATTAATGTTACAGTTCATAAAATTTGGGGCCAAAGAACTCTTTCCCTTTGGCCCCTGTCAGTAGTCTCTTCCTATCTCTGGCAGGTTTTGTGGTATTATGAGCCGTCTTATGCATTCAGGAGCAGAAATCTTTATGTTTTGGGATTAGTGCAGTTACTGTACATGTGGTCATTTACACAGTAGATGGAGCTGAGGAAAACTGATTTTCTTAATGGAAATAAACAAAAAGTACACTATAAAATAACTTTGTATTTCATTTCCAAGTTCTGTGGCTGTAAATAAAGCTTTGTTCATTGAGCGAGAAAGCGAACCCTGGAGAACTGACTCGGCGCTCCATGCTATGCGACAGACGGTTTTGCCAGAGAGATGAATGCATTTCATTATCTTGAGCTTATTCCATAGGCATAATTAGAACTCCTTTGAGAAGTCAACTAATTATGTAATATCCAGCAAAGTATGTGAGGATTTCATTTTGGCATTAAGCAGAATCTATCAAGCTCCCTTTTAATTTACGATTCCCTGCTAGAAAGGAACCAAATAGGACACGTCGTTTCCACAGCAATGGTTTCTGATTAGTACCACCGGATAACATAAAGGTGGAGTATATATCTTCCCCTTGGGGCACTGCTGGAGAAAAGGCAGCTTAGGTCAGCCCGATATATTATTAGATGTCCCTATTGTCCTACAGAAACACAGCTGCAGGTATATTATTTCTGGCTGGAACAATGGTAATACGAAGGAAAAGCAGAGACATCAAATGAATCTTTACTAGCTGGCTCATTTTTCCTTCTCTACATAGCCTGCATGGAGCAGGGCAATCTGGTCCCAGAATCAGGGGTTCCAGCTAAAGCCCCATATGTACCAACACACAGCCAGCACCTCCACCTCCAGCCACGGGTTTGCCCCATGCTCCCTCCTTGCTGAGCTCCTGCAACCTTGCTTGCTTCCTAGAGAAAACACCAGCCTCTGAGTCTCCCTACTCAGCCCTTTCCCGTCTACAGGGGGTCTCACCACCCAGTCTTAGGCCCACGAAATGGCCTTGGCACCTGCCAAAGACTTTCTCAAGTTTGTGAAAAGAAAGGGAAAAATATGGTGGAACAAAGACATTTTTCAACAAGAGGAAAATGAGAGGTACAACCAGGCGGTTTCATTTGCAGTTAACTTATAAAATAAAATGTGACATTTCCCCACAAAGACCAAGTTACTCCTGGATAAATTAGCTTCAGATGATGCTGAAAGGGGGAGGTGGTGGTGAGGAGTAAGCAATCCAGCTGCTGTGTAGCTGCCAAGCAGCCAAAATAGGGTTCCACAGATTTCTGAAAATTTCAAATGACAGAGTATTTTGGAACATGTAGACATGGCTTTCTGAGTTCAGAAATGCAAGGTCAAGCATCCAGGATACAAGGAGACCTTGGGGAAACGGGTGGTAAACCCACTCTCCAAGGGCCACTACTGGCCTTACCCATGGCACAGGGACACCACTGGCCTTGTTGTACAGGGCACATTATGCTCACTGGTCCCTTTACTGGCCAGACTGGCTCTAAAAAGCCTATCCAAGATAGCACTCCAGAAAGCTACCCCAGAAGGCCTGAAGCTGGCCCTTGGGAATGCAACCTCTTTGCCATCTCCGATTCGGCTCAGCACAGCTGGAGTTAATGAAAGAGTTAATGTGATTTTCCACTCTCCCCACTTGCTTTGAGGGACTCTGGTGAGAACTGGGCCTGCTCAAATCACCTTTAGGGAATGGAAAAATCTAACTCACCACACATGAAGGCGAGCACGGAAAGGAATGCTGGAGATGAACCAAGGACAGGCTGAACATGACTACACCATCAGGACGCAAGAAGGGAAAACAGAGGCAGGAGAAGGTGGCAGTGAAGTGGGCATCTTCCACACTGCATGCAGACAATCCCCTCTCTCACATGTCCAAGCCCCAGTCCTCAGGGTGCTGGGCTCCAGGACTGGTGTGCACATGCCAAGGAAGGGGCTCAGCCCCCATCTGCTGGTGCATCTCACAGATGTGTCAGCTGGTATGAGTTAGTCAGGCAGTGACCACATTTTGGGGAGAAATCATCCATTGATTTATCACAGGGCGCATAAATCATAAATGCATTTAGTTGTCTTCATCGCCTTTCTTGTCATCCTGCCCCTCTGAAGTGAAATTAAGAGGTAGATGTCTTATCTGGGATCAATTCCAGACCCCATTTGTGCTTTAAAAAAGAAAACCAGGAAGGGTTTCACACAAACCTCCTGACTCAGGTTGATCAAAGTCTTGGTGCCTGGCAGGCCAAGTCATCACATAGATAACTGAGAGGCCCAGGGCCATGAAGGCATGAGGGGTGGACACGTCGGCTCACACTGCCCCTGGAGTCCAGGCAGGGCTGAAGACAACAGGAGGTGCCACACTGCCTCTAAAACAAGCCAAACTCCCTCTCTGGCTCAAAGACACCAACATCCACAGAGCTTCCCACACAACTAGAGAGAGGCTAGTCAGTTCTGGCTGTAAATTCTACAACTAAGTCATTGAAAACATCAGCCATAGCAAGGACAGAGAGGGATCCTTCCAGAAAGCTCTGGAGGGTTCTTCTAAAGCACTTTCACATTCTGAGGCCTCATGTCCTATCAAGGTCTTTTTGGGGGTGTTCTGACTCATTCACCTTGTTCTCTCTCCTCAATAATTTTATCCCATTTCCCTCACTGGTTCCTGGACCAAAAGATACTGCCACATGCTATTGCTCATTTGCTTCCTGCCACAAAACTGAGAAGGAGCCACTATCAGCAAGGCTATTTTACAAATTAGAAGCCCAGAGAAATTCGGTGGCTTGTTTGAGATCACATAGTACAAGCCTAAGTTGGTTATCAAACTCAGCTTCTGACCTTCAAATGTAACACTCTAACTCCTGGTTCCTCCTACTGAATTTCCTCTTCCACATTAACACCGAGAAGATATTTCCGTTTCCTGACTCTTCTAAGTACACTTACACTTTCCACCAACAGCACCAGCCAGGTGGACCTGAACAGCCCTGGAATCCAGGAGAGAAGCAAGCGCAGCAAAATCCTTGCCTTGAGACCATGAGACAAGCCCAGCAGACGCACTTGCTGGCCTGAGGCTGAGGGAGGAGGCAGGGGCTCGGATATGGAGAAGGTGAGGGCCTCTGGAGGACAAGGTACAGACGGGGCTACCAACAGCAGGGAAACAGGGAATTCTTGGCTGTTCCTGTCCAAGAGGTCTTCCTAAACCCTTCACAGCCTTCAAAGTCAGGCACTTGGTGCCTAAACCTGCTGGACTGAATGCCATGCACAGTATTTAATCTATTAGGACTGTGGCTAATCATAATAGATTAGTCACTTTAGACTCTCCCTTGTTTTGGTCAACAAGGCTAGCCTTCCAGGGATCACAGGTAGGCCAGTCCAGGGAGTGTCAGGCTCCATCTATGAAAGTTTGAGTTATTACAACCCTGCAAGCACATGCTTTGTGTTCAGTCCTCAGTAGCATAGAGGCTCCCAGCATCCCCACCAATCCATCGACAAAAAACACACACACAGAAGCAACTTCATATCAGGCAGCTACTATGTGCTAACGAACTGAGCATTGGGCATCCACTGGTGACCCCGAGGAACGTGATATCCGCCCTTATGTAATTTACGATGCATAGTTAATAATCAGAGAAACCCCAAAATAATATCTAATTTTAACTATAAATGATGGTGTCATTAAGGAAAATATTAACAGCAGGTACTATGAAAGCCTGTAGCAGGAAAAGAAGTGGTGATCCAGGGGGATATTTCACTGAAGATGTGGAGTTATATTTTTCACACACACACACACACACACACACACACACACACCCCTGAGATGTCTGTGTGAACCATAGGGCCGTTCCTCTGGGATTTTCTTGAGAGCCTGGAGAGACTGCTAAGTCAGCCTTTTACCACCTCTGGTGAATCTATTGCAGCAACAGGAAACTGGGAATCTTTCAGTGTTCTGCTTACCAGAGGTGGAAGCAGAGATCCACACCCCAGCATCTGCACCCCACCCCTTTTTCCTGATGTTAGCGAGCCAGCTGTCAATCCCTAGCTTAAGATGACTCTCTCTGGATTTTTTTAATGTACCTTTAGTTTTGTTAAGTGAAAAGAGCACATAGCCCCTTTCCTAAGTCAAGAGGAAGGGAAAGGGTCAGTACTTCAGGAGGGTTAAGGTAATTATTCTGTGGAGACAAAACACATTTCATTAAGTATGTCCTTGGCTAACGCAGACATTTGGAGTTCTGAACCAAAACAGTCTTCTTTGAAATTCTAAAACCATCAGTTTTTGTTTCTGTCCCATTGAGGCACAGAAACACATCATGTGAAAGCAAAATTAAAGTGATCCAAATCTTAAAAACCCTAAAGTTTCCATGGGCTTTGAGGGTCCGATTCATAGAAGTAAGGGTTGAAAAGGCTAAAAATTCAGGCTTTGACCTAGAAGGCTCTAGACACTTGTCCCCCAGCCAGGTTGACCCTCTCCAGATCCAAGTGCACCTTGGAAATCTGTTCCAGGGTTCTGGTGGGGCCTCAGAAGGCTTCCTGGCCATTTGGCTAATCCTCCCTCGACATCTCACTTTCAGTTTGCATTCCAGCACAGATTTCCACATGGGCCTCTTTGTTTCCCAATACGGCTCGGCAGGCAGCAGGCAGCAGGATTCACTCTGGACAGTTAACATGCAGCTCATACAAGCCTCCCCCAAAGAGGCCCATCAGTCACCAACCTCAGCTGCTTTCTTTTCTAGATAGGAACCCCCGAGGAGTGAGCAGAATAGAACAAAATCTATTTTTACATTAGGAATGAGCAAACAATGAACCGAGCTCGACTTTCACGTGGAGATCTTGGGAGGGAGGGAGCACAAAGGTTCTTGTGGGAGGCTCTGGGCCGAGAGAAGTGTCTGAGAGGAGCCGGGGTCTGGTGTGCTGGGCTGCAGTAATGGAACATGTTCACTAAGCCCTATAAATCTTCTCCCATCATATTTTTATGGAAATGATTAAGGTAAGGTAAGTAGGGCAGATAATCTGTGGATGGCCAAAACCATTTGGCATTGGGAGCCTCAGGTTTTATCTCCAGATGTTTGAAGACAGAATGTAAGGGCCAGCCTACGGAGAATACAGGATTTCCCAAAATCTACAAGAAGAAGGAGCTTCATTTATGAGGTGTAAAGGTGATTTCTCTACCAATAAAGTTAGCTTAGAAAGCAGCCAGGTGCGGTGGCTCACGCCTGTAATCCCAGCACTTTGGGAGGCCGAGGCGGGTGGATCACAAGGTCAGGAGATCGAGACCATCCTGGCTAACACAGTGAAACCCCGTCTCTACTAAAAATACAATTAGCCAGGCGTGGTGGTGGGCGCCGGTAGTCCCAGCTACTCAGGAGGCTGAGGCAGAAGAATGGCGTGAACCCGGGAGGCAGAGCTTGCAGTGAGCCGAGATAGTGCCACTGCACTCCAGCCTTGGTGACAGAGCGAGACTGTGTCTCAAAAAATAAAAATTAAAAATTAAAAAAAAAAAGAAACCAAAAGGCTCCTCTGTGATGAGGACCCAATGACATGGAAAAAGTATTCAGTACTAGGAGATGCAAGGCTCACGGTCAGGTTTTGAGTTGGGAATCATTCCCTTTGGGTTGTCAGGATTGAGTTCAAAGGGTAAGTCATTATTTTGTCTGCCTATGCCATTAAATACACAAAGCAATTGGGGATTTGCAGGGAGGATGCAGACACCATGCTTTGACCTAAATCTGCTTGTTCTGATCTTCTTCCACAAATGTTTACTGAGCACCACCTAGGCATCTAGCACTGTGCCAGGCACTAAGCTCTGGGGGAGAACAAAACAGGAACTTATCTTGTTGTTTACTAGAGAAGAGAAACACTGCAGAGATAATGACAGCAATCATCACCACTGCTTTACGTACTACAAAGATGTTCAAGGTGCAAGGTAATTCTACCACCTGAAAGCCTTTCCTGTCCAAGGTCACTCTCTCTGTCCCCGTGGCAGTTTTCCTGAAAGTTCATCCAGCACCATTCAAAATTCAGGACACGCTTCTTGGCAACACTCCCCAGGTCCCTGGATGCTCTCTGCATTCCCAAGGAAGCTCAACAGGGAAGCCGTAGGCAGACTTCTATGAGCTCTGTCTATCCCCCAGAGATTCAGATGAGGAGGAGGCACTGGGGATCAGGTGAAAGGTATGGGCTTTGGAGTCAAGTTACTGAAACTGCTCTCAACTCAGTTTTCTCACCTACAAAAGGGACATATTATAAATATCTGTATCATAAAAGTGCTGGGAGTATCAATGAAGTGATGCTCGTAGGAAACGCGGGAAAGTGCTCAGCAGGCATTCACGCCCTCCTGCCAAAGGCTCCCTGAACGCACACCGTGTGCTGGGCACCACTCTGGGCACTTTGGAGAAAACAAACATAGTGCCCAGCTCACAAAGTGTTCTGCTTCTAGCAGATGACATAACAAAAATTTACTTCCTTGTGTTATTCATCTAATTTTTTACAAGATGAAAGGTGCTATCTGTGAAAGAAAAGCACTAAGATAGCTGGAGATCAGGAGACAGGGGACAACTTTAAATCTAGTAGGGTAGAGCTCATTGAAAAAGTAGTACCTAAGCAAAAGACATGAAGGAAGTCAGAGTAAGTCAATGTGGCAATCTGGGGGCAAAGTGCCCCAGACAGATGGAACAGGAAGCACAAACACCCCAAAGTAGTTGTGTATCTTGCATGCCTGAGAACAGTGGGCTGCGCAGACGGCATGACGGGGCGGCAGTTGAGAGGAAGGCAGGGAACAGGCACCCATCACACCAGGCCTTGCTGACTCCCGCCGAGACACTGGCTTAAACTCTGCACTGAGTGGGGAGTGAGTGAAGGTTTGGGGGGATCTTTGGTACCATAAGCCTCCAGTTTTCAAAGCGTCTTTCTCCCATCCCACAGGTTTCCTCTTTACTCTGCTCATTGTATCCGTTGCTGTGCAGAAGCTTCTTAGTTTGGTGTAGTCCCATTTATCTATTTTTTGCTTTTGTTGCTTATGCTTCTGATGTCATCTCCAAGAAATCATTTATAAACCATTTATCTGATACAGGGTTAATTTCCAAAACATAAGAGATTCCTAAAAATAGCAAACAACCTGATTTTAAAAATGGGCAAAGAACCTATATAGGCATTTCTCCAGAGAAGATATACAAATGGTCAACAGGTAAATGGAAAGCTGCTCAACATTGTTCATCATCAGGGAAATGCAAATCAAAACCACAAGGAGATACCATCTGACACCTGTTAGGATGGCTATTACCAAAAAGATAAAATATAACAAGTGTTGGTGAGAAAAAGGAACACTTGTGCCCTGCTGGTGAAATGTAAGTTGGTACAGCCATTATGAAAACAGCATGGAGGTTCCTCAAAACATTAAAAAATAAAACTGCCATATAATCCAGCAATCCCACTTCTTGGTATATGTCCAAAGAAAATAAAATCACTGTCTCAAAGAGATATCTGTATACCCATGTTCCCTGCAGCACTATTCACAACAGCCCAGATATGGAAAGAATGCAATGTCCATTGGTAAATGAATGGATAAAGAAAATGTAGTGTATACATACAATATAATTTCTTTTTTCTTTTTTGAGAGAGTCTCACTCACTCTGTTGCTCAGGCAGGAATGCAGTGGTGCAATCTCAGCTCATTGCAACTTCTACCTCCCCGTCTCCCGTTTGAGCCTCCTGAGTAGCTGGCATTACAGGCATGCACCACCATGCCGGGCTAATTTTTGTATTTTTAGTAGAGACGGGGTTTTACCATGTTGGCCAGGCCGGTCTCAAACTCCTGACCTCAAATGATCCGCCTGCCTCGGCTTCCCAAAGTGCTGGGATTACAGGTGTGAGCCACTGCCCCTGACCTTATATACATACGATGGAATCTTATCCAGCCTTGGAAAGAAGGAAATCCTACCATTTACAACATGGATGGACCTGGAGGACATTATGCAAAGTGAAATAAGTTAGTCACAGGACAAATACTGCGGAATTTCTCATCTACCTGGCATCTAAAATAGTCAGAGGTATACAAGTAGATAACAAAATGGTGGCTACTAGGGGCCGGCAAGGAGAGAGATCATGGGAGCTGTTGTTGAATGTGTATAAAGCTACCGTTATACAAGATGAGAAAGTTCCAGTGATCTGCTGTAAAACATTGTACCTATAGTTAACAATACGGTACTATGCACCCAAAAAATTGGTAAGAGATTAGATCTCATGTTAAGTGTTCTAATCACAAAAACAAAAAAGAAGGGACACAAGGAAATGTTTGAAGGTGATAAATATGTTTATCACCTGGGCTGTGTGTCAGGCTTCTGAGCCCAAGCTAAGCCATCATATCCCCTGTGACCTGCACATACACATCCAGATCGCAGGTTCCTGCCTTAACTGATGACATTCCACCACAAAAGAAGTGAAAACGGCCTGTTCTGCCTTAACTGATGACACTGTCTTGTGAAATTCCTTCTCCTGGCTCATCCTGGCTCAAAAGCTCCCCCTACTGAGTACCTTGTGACTCCCACTCCTGCCTGCCAGAGAACAACCCCCCTTTTTCCTTTACCTACCCAAATCCTATAAAACAGCCCCACCCCTATCTCCCTTCGCTGACCCTCTTTTTGGACTCAGCCTGCCTGCACCCAGGTGAAATAAACAGCCTTGTTGCTCACACAAAGCCTGTTTGGTGGTCTCTTCACACAGACACGCATGAAATTTGGTGCCGTAACTCGGATCAGGGGACCTCCCTTAGGAGATCAATCTCCTGTCCTCCTGCTCTTTGCTCCATGAGAAAGATCCACCTATGACCTCAGGTCCTCAGACCAACCAGCCCAAGAAACATCTCACCAATTTCAAATCTGGTAAGTGGCCTCTTTTTACTCTCTTCTCCAACCTCCCTCACTATCCCTCAACCTCTTTCTCCTTTCAATCTTGGCGCCACACTTCAATCTCTCCCTTCTCTTAATTTCAATTCTTTTCATTTTCTGGTAGAGACAAAGGAGACATGTTTTATCCGTGAACCCAAAACTCCGGCGCTGGTCACGGACTAGGAAGGCAGCATTCCCTTGGTGTTTAATCATTGCAAGGATGCCTCTCTGATTATTCACCCAGGTTTCAGAGGTGTCAGACCACGCAGGGACGCCGGCCTTGGTCCTTCACCCTTAGCGGCAAGTCCTGCTTTTCTGGGGAAGGGGCAAGTACCCCAACCCCTTCTCTCCATGTCTCTACCCCTTCTCCGCCTTTCTGGGGGGCAAGAAACCCCCAACCCCTTCTCCTTCACCCTTAGCGGCAAGTCCCGCTTTTCTGGGGGAGGGGCAAGTACACCAACCCCTTATATCTCTGTGCCCCAATCCCTTATTTCCATGCCCCAACCTCTTATATCTCTGCACCCTGATCCCTTATTTCCACGCCCCAACCTCTTATATCTCTGCACCCCAATCCCTTATTTCCACACCCCGACCTCATATCTCTGTGCCCCAACCCCTTTCCCGCTTCCCTGGAAGGTAAGAATCCCTGAACCCCTTCCCTCTGTGTCTCTACTGTCTCTTTTCTCTGGTCTCGCCTCCTTCACTGTGGGCAACCTTCCACCCTCCATTCCTCCTCCTTCTCCCTTAGCCTGTGTTCTTAAGAACTTAAAACCTCTTCAACTCTCACCTGACCTAAAATCTAAGCATCTTATTTTCTTCTGCAATGCCGCTTGACCCCAATACAAACTCGACAGTAGTGCCAAATAGCCAGAAAACAGCACTTTCAATTTTTCCATCCTGCAAGATCTAAATAATTCTTGTCGTAAAATGGGCAAACGGTCTGAGATGTCTGACGTCCAGGCATTCTTTTACACATCAGTCCCTCCCTTGTCTCTGTGCCCAGTACAACTCGTCCCAAATCTTCCTTCTTTCCCTCCTGCCTGTCCCCTTAGTCCCAACCCCAAGCGTCATTGAGTCTTTCTAATCTTCCTTTTCTACAGACCCATCTGACCTCTCCCCTCCTCCCCAGGCTGCTCCTCGCCAGGCCGAGCTAGGTCCCAATTCTTCCTCAGCCTCTGCTCCTCCACCCTATAATCCTTTTATCACCTCCCCTCCTCACACCGGGTCTGGCTTACAGTTTCATTTGTGATTAGCCCTCCCCCACCTGCCCAGCAATTTACTCTTAAAAAGGTGGCTGGAGCTAAAGGCATAGTCAAGGTTAATGCTCCTTTTTCTTTATCCCAAATCAGATAGCGTTTAGGCTCTTTTTCACCAAATATAAAAATCCAGCCCAGTTCATGACTCATTTGGCAGCAACCCTGAGACACTTTACAGCCCTGGACCCTAAAAGGTCAAAAGGCCGTCTTATTCTCAAAATACATTTTATTACCCAATCTGCTCCCAACATTAAATAAAACTCCCAAAATTAAATTCCGGCCCTCAAACCCCACAACAGAATTTAATTAACCTCGCCTTCAAGGTGTACGATAATAGAAAAAAGTTGCAATTCCTTGCCTCCACTGTGAGACAAACCCCAGCCACATCTCCAGCACACAAGAACTTCCAAACGCCTGAACCGCAACGGCCAGGTGTCCCTCCAGAACCTCCTCCCCCAGGAGCTTGCTACAAGTGCCAGAAATCTGACCACCAGGCCAAGGAATGCCTGCAGCCCAGGATTCCTCCTGGGCCGCATCCCATCTGTGCGGGACCCCACTGGAAATTGGACTGTTCGACTTACCTGGCAGTCACTCCCAGAGCCCCTGGACCTCTGGCCCAAGGCTCTCTGACTCCTTCTCTGCTTAGCGGCTGAAGACTGACACTGCCCAATCGCCTCAGAAGCCCCGTAGACCATCACGGACGCTGAGCTTCGGGTAACTCTCACAGTGGAAGGTAAGTCCGTCCCCTTAGTCAATACGGAGGCTACCCACTCCACATTACCTTCTTTTCAAGGGCCTGTTTCCCTTGCCTCCATAACTGTTGTGGGTATTGACGGCCAGGCTTCTAAACCCCTGAAAACTCCCCCACTCTGGTGCCAACTTGGACAACACTCTTTTATGCACTCTTTTTTAGTTATCCCCACCTGCCCGGTTCCCTTATTAGGCCGAGATATTTTAACCAAATTATCTGCTTCCCTGACTATTCCTGGACTACAGCTGCATCTCATTGCCGCCCTTCTCCCCAACCCAAAGCCTCCTTCACGTCTTCCTCTCATATCCCCCCACCTTAACCCACAAGTATGGGACATCTCTACTCCTTCCCTGGCAACCGATCACATGCCCATTACCATCCCATTAAAACCTAATCACCCTTACCCCGCTCAACGCCAATATCCCATCCCACAGCACGCTTCAAAAGGATCAAAGCCTGTTACCACTCGCCTGCTACAGCATGGGCTTCTAAAACCTATAAACTCTCCTTACAATTCCCCCATTTTACCTGTCCAAAAACCGGACAAGTCTTACAGATTAGTTCAGGATCTGCACCTTATCAACCAAATTGTTTTACCTATCCATCCTATGGTGCCTAACCCGTACACTCTTTTGTCCTCAATACCTTCCTCCACAACTTATTATTCCGTTCTCGATCTTAAAGACGCTTTTTTCACTATTCCCCTGCACCCCTCGTCCCAGCCTCTCTTTGCTTTCACTTAGACTGTCCCTGACACCCATTAGGCTCAGCAAATTACCTGGGCTGTACTGCCGCAAGGCTTCACAGGCAGCCCCCATTACTTCAGTCAAGCCCAAATTTCATCCTCATCTGTTACCTATCTCGGCATAATTCTCATAAAAACACACGTGCTTTCCTTGCTGATCGTGTCCGATTAATCTCCCAAACCTCAATCCCTTACAAAACAACAACTCCTTTCCTTCCTAGGCATGGTTAGTGCGGTCAGAATTCTTACACAAGAGCCAGTACCGCACCCTGTAGGCTTTCTGTCCAAACAACTTGACCTTACTGTTTTAGCCTAGCCATCATGTCTCCGTGCAGCGGCTGCTGCCGCCCTAATACTTTTAGAGGCCCTCAAAATCACAAACTATGCTCAACTTACTCTCTACATTTCTCATAACTTCCAAAATCTATTTTCTTCCTCATACCTGACACATATACTTTCTGCTCCCTGGCTCCTTCAGCTGTACCCACTCTTTGTTAAGTCCCACAATTACCACTGTTCTGGCCCGGACTCCAATCCGGCCTCCCATATTATTCCTGATACCACACCTGACCCCCATGACTGTATCTCTCTGATCCACCTGACATTCACCCCATTTCCCCATATTTCCTTCTTTCCTGTTCCCCACCCTGATCACACTTGTTTTATTGATGGTAGTTCCACCAGGCCTAATCGCCACACGCCAGCAAAGGCAAGCTATGCTATAGTACAAGCCACTAACCCGCCTCTTAGAACCTCCCATTTCCTTTCCATCGTGGAAATCTATCCTCAAGGAAATAACTTCTCAGTGTTCCATCTGCTATTCTACCACTCTTCAGGGATTATTCAAGCCCACTCCCTTCCCTACATATCAAGCTAGAGGATTTGCCCCCATCCAGGACTGGCAAATTAGCTTTACTCAACATGCCCCGAGTCAGAAAACTAAAATACCTCTTAGTCTAGGTAGACACTTTCACTGGATTGGTAGAGTCCTTTCCTACAGAGTCTGAGAAGGCCACCGCAGTCATTTCTTCCCTTCTGTAAGACATAATTCCTTAGTTTAGCCTTCTCACCTCTATACAGTCTGACAACAGACTAGCCTTTATTAGTCAAATCAGCCAAGCAGTTTTTCAGGCTGTTAGTATTCAGTGAAACCTTTATATCCCTTATGGTACTCTGTCTTCAGGAAAAGTAGAACGGACTAAAGGTCTTTTAAAAACACACCTCACCAAGCTCAGCCACCAACTTAAAAAGGACTGGACAATACTTTTACCACTTTCCCTTCTCAGAAGTCAGACCTGTCCTCAGAATGCTACAGGGTACAGCCCATTTGAGCTCCGGTATAGACGCTCCTTTTTATTAGGCCCCAGTCTCATTCCAGACACCAGACCAACTGACTGTGACCCCAAAAAAACTTGTCATCCCTACTATCTTCTGTCTAGTCATACTATTCACCATTCTCAACTACTCATACATGCCCTGCTCTTGTTTACACTGCAGGTTTACACTGTTTCTCCAAGCCATCACAGCTGATATCTCTTGGTGCTATCCCCAGACTGCCACTCTTAACTCTTGAATTAAATAAATAATCTTTGCTAGCAGGACTATGCTGAATCTCCTTAGGCACTCTCTAATCAGATGTCCTGAGTCGTCCCAATTCTTAGACCTTTTATACCTGTTTTTCTCCTTCTCTTATTCCATTTAGTTTTTCAATTCATACAAAACTGTATCCAGGCCATCACCAATAATTCTAAATAACAAATGTTCCTTCTGACAACCCCACAATATCACCTCTTACCACAAAATCTTCCTTCAGCTTAATCTCTCCCACTCTAGGTTCCCACGCCGCCCCTAATCCCGCTCGAAGCAGCCCTGAGAACCATCGCCCATTATCTCTCCATACCATCCCCCAAAATTTTCGCTGTCCCAACACTTCACCACTATTTCATTTTTCTTATTAATATAAGACGACAGGAATGTCAGTCCTCTGAGCCCAAGCTAAGCCATCATATCCCCTGACCTGCACATACACATCCAGATCGCCCGTTCCTGCCTTAACTGATTACATTCCATCACAAAAGAAGTGAAAATGGCCTGTTCCTGTCTTAACTGATGACATTGTCTTGTGAAATTCCTTCTCCTGGCTCATCCTGGCTCAAAAGCTCCCCCACTGAGTACCTTGCGACCCCCACTCCTGCCCGCCAGAGAACAATCCCCCTTTTTCCTTTACCTACCCAAATCCTATAAAACAGCCCCACCCCTACCTCCCTTCGCTGACTCTTTCAGACTAAGCCTGCCTGCACCCAGGTGAAATAAACAGCCATGTTGCTCACACAAAGCCTGTTTGGTGGCCTCTTCACATGGACGCGCATGAAACTGTGATCATAACATGAGCATACACATACATCCGCATGCATCAACTGTATAATTATGTGCAATTTTTGTGTACCAATTCTAACTGGGGAAGGGGGAAGGGTTTCTCTGCTGCTGTGTGGAGAATAGGCCAGGGTGCCTGCCTGCTTCTGGTGAAACAAATCCATCTGAGAATTGGGAAGTCATGCGATTTGACTGCACCTTAGGTGCAGGTAGCAGGGTGTCAGGGAGTGGGGAAGCACAGCTGGCTGCCAGGCCTGTGGGCCCCTAATTTTCTGCACACTGGGCACTTTTCCTAGCTGGGAGAGGCTGCCCTGCTCTCTTCTCAGTGCTGCTCAGCTCCCCTCCTTGGCCTATCCTACAAAGGAAATGGCAGGAAAGTGGGCACAGCTCGCCCAATGAGTTCACAGACAGGCAGGATGGGGCTCGGCCAGGCTGGCTCTCCTGGGATGCCACTGGGCAGTTTCTAACAGCCAGAGACCAGCAGCCTCTGTTGGAGGGGACTGCCATTCACTGGGGTCCCAGCCAGTTCACAATCTATGGTCTCTCACAAACAGGCTGCTGGGAGGCTTCCCATCCAACCACCTACTGGGAGAGTTTTGCCAAGGGAGTGAATAAGATAAGAAAATAATGGAAGGTCACTTTGAAGAATTAAGTGCTTTGAAAACCAATCATCAGGCCATAGACATTCCCAAATCTACCATGCCAAGTCTGTATCCTCTCTGTGTTCACAGCAGCACAGGCTGCCTGAGGATGCCTACTCAAAGGCACCTGCTGATCCTGGTCCAGGGTCCCACGGGCCATAATCTTCTCCATCACTAATGTTCACTGTGCACTTGCCTCCCCTCAAGGACTCAGTAGACACTGGACACTACTAATCTGCCCCAAAACAACCCTGCAAGATGGGTACATGGTTCTTGTCTCCTATTTTCTAGATGAGGGAACCACAGCACAAGGAGAGGAAATCAGTGGCATGAAGTCACTCAGATCAGAAACAGTAAAGCCTAGATACCCACCCAGGTAGTCTGAGCCTTGACCACTACTCTAGAAAATGGACAAATAATATAAAAGTGACACTACTTTTCAAACCTCCTTTTTATATTTTACTAATACAGACAGGCTCTTGTTTCTTGAAACTCATCTGAATTGATGAACATTAGCTACTATTTATCATTAATTAATGATACCGACTGGTCAAATATTTCTCAGCATATTTTGATAGATACCAGGAGTTTAGGTAAAATGGATAATGCACATCTGTTTATTCATGAAATAGGTGATAAAGAAAAACCTGGGTATGTTTTGGAAATGCAGTAGAATACTTTAATCTTCTTCTAAGTCAACCACAACACCATACAAGATTAATCCATGTTCGAGATAAAAGAGCACTTTCTATTTCCCACATCCAAATCCATCCAGCACAACTATGTTTTAACTACAGCAGACGGATTTTAACAATGCGAGTGGTTGAAAATTACGGTAACGATGATAATGATATAGCCACTGTGTACTGTGCCTGCTGTGTGCCCAGCACTGAGCTTGGGAGCACATCATTTTGTTTAATGCTTAATAATACTGCCAGGTGTGTATAATTAACCCCATTTTACAGATGGAGAAATTGAGTTGTCAGCAACCAGACACTACCCTTTTTCCATTAGGCAGCACTGCCCTCCCACCCACACCCCCAAGAGCCCTACTCAATAGTCCAAGAGAAATAAAAACCTAGGAAATAAGAACTTGACATATCAGTAGATTGCAAATAATACAGAATTCAGGCAGCAAGCTTCCAGTCATTACTGGGTATTCCGGCCAATAAGCTAACATGTCCAGCACCAAGCACATGTTGGATTGGGCTCTGTGAGGCTGGGCCCCCGGCTTGGGACTGGCGCTGGGGCTCTGCAAACCACGTTTCTGCTTTGCCAGCTATTCCTGTCTAGGGTCTGCCTGGTCTGGCCAATAAGGTCAATAGGAGGATGTTGCATCCATGGAGGAGGGACAGGGACCTTCCTGTTTGCTTCCCATTGGATTCTCATTCCCAATGCCTTCATCCTAGCAGGGTTTCTTCACTCCAGCAAGGACAGCTCATTCCAGTAGCAGTAAATTAACCTAGTTGGTAGCTCTCCAACACTCACAGAATCGGTCTCATTGCATCTCCTTCAGAGACCCCAGAACTCCCTCCTAAAAAGTCTGATTCACATCCCCACGGGACTCTCCTGTGAGTTCAGAGACCTTAGCACTTGCCAGCTGGCATGCCCTTCCCAGAGGTCTGGGTCCCAGCCTGATAGAGCTTCTCCCCCAAGCTTCTAAATTTTAGTAAACTCTTTCTTTCCTCTGCCCCTCCTCCCATAGGAACTACTGAGGTGGTGGCTGTTGCCTGCAGTTGCTACTTCCAAGAAAACCTAGAGTTCTCTTTTGTCCTTTCATCTCATCAATACTTGATTTGCAATTTTTAACATTAAATTCTCTCTGTTCAAATAACTGGTAGGTGCCTGTCCCTGATTGAACTCTGTCCAATTCACTGGCAATACAACCACACTGAGTGGCACTTCTGGACATGCTCTGGCTTGCACACTCTTTGCCAAGCCGCGGAGGGCACCCTAACCCCCTCAAAATCCCAAAATATGATCTATGAGCCACCTATGAACACAGATTCTGCAGGTCCTGCCTGCAGAAAATGGAGCCCACGAATCACTTTAGGCAAGTCCCCCCACTGCCAACCCCTCGGTGACTCCAATGTGCTACAATTTAAGAGTAGTAGATATGGAGACAGTTGGATATAGATATGAAACTGGAGACTTCCAGTTTCATTGCTGTGGGCTCAGTGGCAAGGGACTTAAATCCTCTGAGCTCCCTCACCTGCAAAATAAGAATGCTACTGGAAGTGCTCCCCATTGGGTGGGGCTAAGCATTACACAGTGAGCTAAGGTAACAGAGTGTTTGACTCTTCTCCAGCACCAGCAGAGGAGAGGATTCCCTTAAGAGTGGCTACCTAGATAGCCATTTACTAGAGGATGGTGGGGGTCACCTGGAGAGAATGCACACTGTCTCCCCACCTGCTTTCTGAGGTCCGCAGCACCTGGATGGAGCCCAAGGCCCCAATGCCACACCCAGGAAGAGAAACCACAGTTTCCACCACAGGGGAAGTACTATGTGTCTGTCTTGGGCCCCTGACATGAAGTGATTTTTCAATGGCTGGCAGCAGCCCTGCATCAGTGGCTTCGTTCCTAACTTGTCTTGTCATGTTCTTCTTGCTGGAGTCAAGATGTCTAATACCAGCAGAAGTAATTAAAAATAAACCAGAGACAATGAACCATTTCAACTCTCCCTTCAGCTGCAGGGAGTGCCTGCGTGAGCTCTCACCACAGTAACTGAAAATGCCTTTTCCTGTCATGCTGTTGACTGACCATGAGAAATGAGTGTTCCTATTTTCCCGAGATAGCTTTAGGATTTATCACCCTTGAAAAAACACAGCAATGACACAAACTCACTCAAAACTTTTGGACCAAAAAGTGACTTCAGCCAGGGAAGGAGAAACAAAGAGAAAGAGGAAAGGAGGGAAAAAGAGAAGAGAGAAATGTCAGCACCCAAGAGACCCCTGGAATGAAACAGCAGTGAGAAATAGGGGCATCCTGGAGCATTCACAGAAGTGAAAGGGTCTACTACCTACACTCCCCACCCTTTTAAATCAGTTGTGATGAGGAGAGTTAATACCATAGGTACATGCAGCCCAAGTCCATGTCTCCTAGGCCAATTCCCTATACAGTTGCCAGAGAGCCCTTCTGAAAACAGTCAGTTCACTCCTCTCCATTCAAAAGCCTCCCATATGTCTGGCATGGTGGCTCATGCCTGTAATCTCAGCACTCTGGGAGACCGAGGCAGGTGGATCACTTGAGGTCAAAAGTTCAAGACCGGCCTGACCAACATGATGAAACCCCATCTCTGTTAAAAATACAAAAATTAGCCGGGTGTGGTGGTGTGTGCCTATCATCCGAGTTACCTGGGAGGCTGAGACAGGAGAATCACTTGAATCCAGGAGGCGGAGGTTGCAGTGAGCCATGATTACGCGACTACACTCCAGCCCAGGTGACACAGTGAAACTCGGTCTCAAAAAAAAAAAAAAAAAGCCTCCCATGGCTCCTCACTACCCCCTTGGATCACATCCCAACATCTCACTGTGCCTATTGAAACCCAGAGAAGTTGGCTGCTGCCTGTGCTGCCAGCCTCCCTATCACCCTGTTCCCATGTCCACTGGGCTCCAGCCACCTACACTTCCTCCTGTTCCTCATACACATCCACCTTTTCCTACTCAGGGCTTCTGAAGTACTGTTCCCTCTCAGGTTCTTGTTTGTCTTGTTCAGAAGACTTCTGATTAAATGATTTGGTCTTTTCACTTGCTGGTTACCTGTGATCTGTTATCTGCTCTATGTGATCTCATTGGAGGTGTCTTAGCCCCCTGCTCCTGGGCTCCATTACAATGGACTGCGAGACACAGCGGGCCCTCAATAAATACCTGTTGCATGAATGCATTACCCTAAGACGGCTACCTCCTTCCCTTTTTTTCCACTGCCAGCAACCCTTGCCACCTTCAACATCCCTTATTAATCCAGTCCTATGGGATGAAGAATACAGACAAAGCCATAGTGGAGGTCATGTGGAGGCTAGGGGGTGGGTGGAGCATTTATTTTGTGAGGCCTCTCTGGGCACAGTATGATCTTAACACCTTCCCAAGTTGCCTGTCATCTTGGGCAAATCCCTTCTCCTCTCAACCAGTCAAAGGGAGGCAAAGAAAATGCTTTGTAAAATGATTTGAAAGTCAGAGAAGAGAACAATGCAGTTTAGTGGGGAAGAAAGAACAAAACATTCCTTCCAAATTGCTTAAGATGACTGAAGGGTTGGGTTCTTAAAAGAATAATCCCTGAATCAGCTCAGGAACTCTGGCCCTCAGAACGGCACATGCCCCACGGAATGATCAGGAGAGAGGGGATTCCTGAGCTTTACAAAAGCCCCTCAGAGGCGCCAAGGCAAAGCTAAGCCTTTCGGCACCCCAGAGGCCACTGGGGCAAGGCTGGCTTGAGGCTTTATCCTCCAAGTTATACCACAGGGGAGGCTTGGGGCACAAAATCCCCAAGCCAGCCCCTCCTCGAAGATGCATGTGACACCAGCCCAAAGGACAGTCACTTCCAACAAGAGTTCCAAAAGTGCCCTGAGCCAGGTCCCCTAAGCCATTCCATGATCAAGGGCATCCCTTTATCCTCAAACCAAGAGCTGCTTCTGCCTTCCTTGCAGTCCTCACCAGGCTACCAAGGATCCTCCAGCAGCCCTGAGCCTCTCACATGGCCTCAAAGCTACCATCCTTGCTCTTTTTTTTCTCGAGATAACTGAAAATGAAACGCACAGTACACAGCACTGAAATCGCATTCATCTTTGACGTTCTCCTGTCCTTTTAGAAGAGGAAAATCATTTAATCACACCTAGAGAGCCTCATCCTGAGGCCCCACAATTTGCTGTTCTCCTGCTCTCTGACTGTAGCCCCAGTGGGTTCTGAGATCAACGAGTTGCTGACATTCTGCAGACCCTCCTGTACTTGGGGGCGGGAGGCCAAGGAAAAGGACTTACTGTCCCGATGACAATGTACAGAGTGTGGACAGCTCTTCCTCTGACCTATGGTCATTTTACCTTGTTTTGTTCTCAAGATGTCTGCATCCTGGTTAAGGGTCTAGGCTCAGCATTTGAGTGCTGGAGTGGTCATTTCAGGTCCACCAAATGCTAGTCAGGGAATCCTGAATGTAGCCTCTTCATGCCTCAGTTTCCTCAACTGTGAAAGGGGATAATGATAGTATACTTCTCATGAGGTTTCTGTGAGAATTAGATACATATGGAGCATTTAGAACAGTCTCTGACACTCAGCATTCAGTAGGAATTAGGTATCATTAGTATTGTTTTATAAATTGGGTATAAGCAATTGGTTTAAAACATTCTCTCATTGAGGGCCAGGCACAGTGGCTCAGGCCTGTAATCCTAGCACTTTGGGAGACTGAGGCAGGTGGAACACTTGAGGCCAGGAGTTCGAAACTAGCCTGGCCAACATGGTGAAACCCCATCTCTATAAAAAACACAAAATGTAGGCCTGGCACGGTGGCTCACACCTATAATTGTAGCACTTTGGGAGGCCGAGGCAGGTGGATCACTTGAGGTCAGGAGTTCAAGACCAGCCTGGCCAATATGGTGAAACCTCATCTCTACTAAAAAATATAAAAATTAGCTGGGTGTGGTGGCACACACGTGTAATCCCAGCTACTGGGGAGGCTGAGGCAGAAGAATCACTTGAACCCAGGAGGCGAAGGTTGCAGTGAGTCAAGAACATGCACCACTACACTCCAGCCTGGGCAACAGAGCAAGACTCTGTTTAAAAAAAAAAGAAAATTAGCCGAGTGAGGTGGTGCCTGCCTGTAATCCTAGCTACTCGGGAGGCTGAGGCATGAGTAATCACTTGAACCCAGGAGGCGGAGGTTGCAGTTAGCCAAGATCACACCACTGCACTCCAGCCTGGGTGACAGAGCAAGACTCCATCTCAAACAAACAAACAAACAAAAACAAAAAACAAAAAAACAAGCTACCCTACAATTGTTTGAAATATCACCCTAAAAAAAAAATTAGCTCATTGAGGAAAATTCAGGTTCAGGGAAATGAAGACGAAGTAGAACATTCTAGTACTGCTTCTGTGGCTCAAAACACAATGAGGTGAGGGTCAGTTTATGCAGTGACATCTAACAGGTGTGGATGGGTCACCATCCACCTGCACACCTAGGCAGTATGTCATTATTTGACCTACAGTAGAAACAATTAGGATGAGCTCTGTTATTTGACAGTTACAGGCCAAATCCTCACTCCCTAAAGGGTAACACAAGGCAAAATAAGGGTTATTAATTTATGGATAGGTCAACTCTGCCCCCATAGTAACAGACAGTGTTATGGACTGAATGTGTCTCCCAAAGATTCGTATGTTGAAATCCTAGCCTGCATTGTTATGGTATTAGGAGTTCGGGCCTTTGGGAAGTAATTAGGATTAGATGAGGTCATAAGGGTGGAGCCCTCATGAATGGGATTAGTGTCCTTATAAGACTCATGAGAGAGCTTGCTTCCTCATTTGACTCAATGCCATGTGAGGATACCAAGAGAAGGCAGCAGTCTGCAACCCAAAAGAGGGGCCTCAAAAAGAGCTTTACCATGCTGGCACCCTGATCTCAGACTTCCAGCCTCCAGGACTGTGAGCAATAAATTCCTATTGTTTATAAGCCACCCAGTCATTGATATTTTATCATAGCAGCCCAAGCTGACTGAGATAGGGAGTCTCTGATTTCCCAAGCCTCTGCAGAGGGAGCCTAATTTCTCTCCAGGGTGTTTGTTCCCTGTTACCACAGTGACCTGAAAGCTGTGAAATTCTGTCCTGTGTCCATGTCACCACCAAAACCAGGTTCAAGGGGCAGTCAAGTCTAGCATTTATAAAGACCCTACATTCCAACATTCCAGGCCAACGCTGGGCAGCCTGGCAGCCTACTCTACCTCTAAGCAACCCCATCACCATGTAAGATATCCCAGTCTTGATGGTAGCACTGATGGAGAAGCAAGGAGAGAGGGAAAGAAAAGAGAACTACTCATTACAGAAAAGGAGAAATGGCCACTAAACATTTTGGTAAGAGAAGCTCCAGCATGAAAAGGAGTATTTGGCATCAAGTCTCCCAGCCCTCCACCATTTATTATCTGGCTAGTGTAACTGATATAGTTTGGATGTTTGCCCCCTACAAATCTCATGTTGGAATTTGACCACCAATGTTGGATGTGGGACCTGGTGGGAGGTGTTTGGGTCATGGGGGTGGATCCTCCATGACTGGCTTGGTGCTGCCCCACGGTAATGACTGAGTTCTCATTCTAATAGTTCATGTGAGAGCCGATCGTTAAAAACAGCCTGGCCCTACCCCTTTTCTCCCTCTTGCCTCCTCCTCTCTCACCATGTGACATACCTGCTCCTCCTTCACCTTCTGCCAGTAGTGGAAACAGCATGAGGCCCTCAACAGAAGCAGAGCAGGTGCTGGCACCATATTTCTTGTACATCCAGCAGATCTATGTGCCATATACACCTCTTTTCTTAATTACCCAACTGCAGGTGTTCCTTTATGCTAACGCAGAATGGACTAACACAATCATGTATTCAAGTAGAAAAAAGCAGTGGAAAAATAGGGAAAAACCGTCATTACCATCTTCTGTTGAATTCAGCAGTCATGAAATTCTGAGGGTATCTCAATGACTTTCAGCAATATGCTGGTTGGTCTAAATTTTTAAAAGGTTCCTTTAGATTAGTGGTGGGAAAACATATTCTTAAAGGGCTTGATAGTAAATTTTTTAGGCTTCATGGGCCATCTGGTCTTTGTCACAACTACTCAATTCTGCCATCAGCCATAGACAATAGTAAACAAATGGGTATGACTATGTCAAAATAATACCTTACTTGTGGACACTGAAATTTGAATTCTATATAATGTTCTCATGTCATGAAATATTGTTTCTTTGAACATTTAAAAATGTGAAAATCATTCATAACTCATAAGCTGCAAAAGCAGGCAATGGGCCAGATTTGGCACAGGGACCACAGTTTGCCAACCTCTCCTTTAAATAACCTGGTTAATCATTTTCTTACCTATCCAGCTATTGCTTCTCTGTCTTGTGCATCAGCAGGAGGTAATGATAAATAATTCCATGACTTTTCCTTTTTTTTAGTTCACCTGGAAGAGCAACTACATATATGGTGGGCATAGCCATTTTTCTAATTTAAGTGAATGCAGCTTTATTTCTTGAGCAGGTCCTGGAACGAGTTCCTCTCATATTGGAGTTCATATTTTATTCCAAGTGTGTAAGAGCTGCTGTTAAGTCATAACCAATGGATATTAGGCAAAAGTAAATGGCATCTAATAAACGAATAAACAGCTCCTCATTTCTGCTCTCAGAAATGAAATACTGGCAAGGGACACATTGCATAAGCAATCATGATGCTGCCTTCATAGGCTCACAGTTAAAATCACCAATAATGCATTCCTTCTTCCAACTCACTCTAAAATGCTTTATTAAGCAGTTGCTTGGAGCAAGGCCCTGTTGGATGGTAGGCAGCTTTTACAAATGACACACAAACGCTCCCCTGGTCTGTTCCCCAACTTCCTTCTGCTTTCCCTTTCTTGGAACCCAGCTGCTACACTGTAAGGTAATCCAGGCTACTGTACTGAGGACAGTGGACACACAGGGTTGCCTTGGAGGATGAGACACCACATGGAGAGAAAGCCCATGGAGAGGAGAACTGAGGCAGACAGTCAAGCTCCTAGCTTCACCAGGGACCCCACCTGATACCATGTGAAATAGAACTACCACCTAGTTAACCCACAGAATCACAAGAAATAATAAATTATTGTTATTTTAAGCCACTAGACTTGGGGATGCTTTATAGCATTGCTATGTAAGTAATTTCCTTCCCTTTCTCCCTTTTCCTTGCTTCTTGTGTTAGTTTTCTACTGCTACATAACACATGATCATAAATGTAGTGGCTTAAAACAGAACAGTTATTATTATCTCACAGTTTTTGTGGGTCAGGAGTTGGGGCACAAACAAGCTGGGTCCTCTGCTCATGATCCTACAAGTCTGCAATCAAGGTGCTAACTGGGCTGTGTTTTCATCTGCAGGCTTGCCTGGGGAAGAATCTGCCTCCAAGCTCACCTAGATTGTTGGCAGAATTCATTTCTTTTTGCTATAAGACTGAGGGTCCAGCCTTTTTCTGGCTGTCAGCTGGAAGCCACTCTCACATTCAAGGCTGCCTGTAGTTTCTGGCCATAAAGGCTTCATCACACCATCAGGGAGAGTCTCTCTGCCCTCGTGGAGGGTCTAGTCCCTCTTTCCAGGATTCTCAATTAAATAAGGCCCACCCAGGAGTGTAAATTAGTTCAACCATTGTGGAAGACCATGTGGTGATTCCTCAAAGAGCTAGAGGCAGAAATACCATTTGACCCAGCAATCCCATCACTGGGTATATGCCCAAAGGAATATAAATCATTCTATTATAAAGATAACATGCATGTGTATGTTCACTGCAGCACTATTTACAATAGCAAAGTCATGGAATTGACCTAAATGCCCATCAGTGATAGACTGGATACAGAAAATGTGGTACATATACCACTGTGCAGCCATAAAAAGGAACAAGATCACATCCTTTGGAGGGACATGGTTAGAGTTGGAAGCCATTATCCTCAGCAAACTAATGCAGGAAGAGAAAACCAAACCACATGTTCCCTAAATGATGAGAACACATGGACACATGGGGGCAAACAACACATACTGGGCACCTTTGTGGGGTGGGAGAGCATCAAGAAGAATAGCTAATGGATGCTGGGCTTAATACCTGGGTAATAGAATGATCTGTACAGTAAACCACCATGGCACATGTTTACCTATGTAAAAAACCTGCACAATCTGCACATATATCCCAGAACTTAAAAGATTAAGAGAAAGAAAGAAAAGAAAGAAAGAAAAGAAAGAAAGGAAAGGAAAGGAAAGGAAAGGAAAGAAAGAAAGAAAGAAAGAAAGAAAGAAAGAAAGAAAGAAAGAAAGAAAGAAAGAAAGAAAGAAAGAAAGAAAGAAAGAAAGAAAGAAAGACAGACCTGCCCACCCAGGATAATACCCCTTCTGATTAACTCAAAAATCAACTGACTTGAAACACAACCCTTCACCTATACGAGATTCCATTGGTTAAAAGCAAGCCACAGGTCCTGCCCACACAGAAGGTAAAGAGATTACACAGGATATAAACACTAGGGGGAAGGGCTCAGGCAGGTACCCTGGGCCCTCTACACCACACTTCTTGGCAGGATGGGATATAGTGAAAGGTAGTAGGATTGCTCAGAATTAGAGAACCTGCTCTCTTGGACTTACCAAAGAATGAAGATGAAAGACAGGTCCAGAAATAATTATTGTACTGGACACAAAGCTATACTTCCTTAAGACAGTTCCTAGGGAGTTTTGAGTTTAGGGCTCAGGCAAGGACAAATGGCCTCTGGCTGGAGGAGAAGAGGGAAGGCTCCGGGCAAACCTAAGAGAAGGGAACAAATCCCCGGAGGCTGGGGAACAGCAAGTACCTGTTCCCCTAGAGCAGTGGTCAGGAACTCCACACCTGTGGGAGGGAAACCATATGAGTGAAGTGGGCTGAGAGGAAATGAAGAGTAGTGACGAGGGTCATGTCCAAAGGAAGCATGCATTGCTGCCTAATGGGGACAGCTGCTGCTCAGCTCCAGCAGCAGCCTTGTCATATAGGAATGTTGGCCCCAAAGTGCCAGGTGTAATCCATTATGAGAGAAACTACAACTTTAAAATTTTATAGAATAATGATATGGTTTGGCTCCGTGTCCCCACCCAAATCTCATCTTGAATTGTAATCCCCAGATGTTGAGGGAGCTACCTGGTGGGAGGTGATTGGATCATGGGAGTGGTTCCCCCATGCAGTTCTCATGATAGTGAATGAATTCTCATGAGATTTAATGGTTTCATAAGAGGCTCTTTCCCCTTCACTCACTCTCTCACCTGCCGCCATGTAAGATGTGCCTGCTTCCCCTTCTGCCATGATTGTAAGTTTCCTGAGGCCTCCCAGCCATGCACAATTGTGAGTCAATTAAACTTCTTTTCTTTATAAATTACCTACTCTCAGGCAGTTCTTTACAGCAGTGTAAAAATGGACTAATACAAATATATTGACTTTTAATGTTGATTGGTAATTGACAGTTTTTAAGACAGAACATGAACCAAGAAACACACACCTGTGCACTGAATTAAACTGAGGAAATGGGTCCTTGTAAAAGTCAATAGAGCGCAGCAATATGGAAAAGCCTGTAGAGTATCTAAACCCTACTCTTTGGGCTATTTCTTGTGGCAGTAGTTCCACAAGTGTGGTTCCCCACCAGCAGCCTCCGCAGCACTCAGGAACTAGTTAGAAATGCAAACTCTCAGCCTCACTCAGATCTACTGCATCAGAAGTTGTAGAGGAACAAGCCCTCTGGGTGATCCTGAAGCTCACTCAAGTTTGAGAACTACTGTTTTATGGGAATCACATTCCAGCCTTGAGATCATTTTTTTCTCTCCTGAACCCATTTCCCATTTTTACAATCTTGAAGATTGTCAATTACAACATGGCACAACTCTCTACTGAATAGCTAACATTCAAAATAATGGAGAAAGATGACTGCTCAGACATTGCTCATCATCTCACTTTAACACAATGCTGAGTCGTATTGGGTTTTTATGCGAGTTTATTACCTGCACCTTCACATGGAAGTTCATAAAGAAGAGAATGTATATGTATAAGAATGTCGTGGAACTCTCCAGAACAGGGCAGAGGGGAAGAAAGACTGCTGTTAACTTGTAATCATAAAAGAAGACCCTTTTGCTACAGAAAGAAAATCCACTTCTGCTTGATAATACTTGATAAGTAGATGAAACTGCTTTAAGTAATGTTGAAATTTCCAGAATTCTGGTTTCAATTAATCCAAGAACGCATCTGGCCTAAAATGAATACTACTCATTTGGAAAGATACACTGAAATTTGTGTTTTGTCTGGAGAATTAGGACTTTGCAGCCCTCATCCTATGCCTCTACAAGTAAGGACAGGGCATTTAAATACCAATATTCTTGGGTAAATGCTATCCAATGAATGTCACCAAGTGGGAAAGATTCACGTGATACAACATGTGAGACTCACATGAAAAAACTTGCTGTTCATAGAGCTGCTTATTAAAACTCCCCTTCACTTTCTTCTGCTTTTATAAATGGCTCTAAATAATGCAAAATATCCTTCACCATGATTTGAGATGTCATCTGTGAACATTCTATCTGGCTGCAAAATGTCCATGGCCCTACTCATGTTTACTTATACTGGAGCCTCCCTCTTAGCTCCCTCAGTCACTCAGCCACCCGGCAGGGCTGTGCATTAGGCCCTGCCAGACGCTCAGCACTGGGCCGTGTGCTAAAGAGGTGCAATTGTGTCAAGCAGCCTCCTCCTTTCACATCATGTATGTTTATTATGAACTAATTCGGGCCTCTACCTGTCTCTGGAAGTTACCACATGAAATACTGCTGACATCTAATATAACCTTGTCTAAGAGTGAACCTCCATCTACTTCAAGGGTTGGACTGAACTCAGTGTTTATGGTTGATCAAATTTATTCCTGGATATCCTCTGGGCAGGAGACATCTCAGAATCCCACATACTCAGTCAGCTCAGCACCGCCAGCTTTTTCTCCAGCTTCAGAGGTGATGGCTCTTTTCAAGACTGGTTGGCAGGGGAAGGAGTTGGCACCCATTTGGGGACCATGTTGCACAAAATGTATGTAGTCTTAAAGACCAGGCTCACACTTGGTGAGGTGAGATGCCAATGATAGGTGTGGACCAACAGTGACTAAGGGAATATAGAATGACACCTCCCATCTCATGTTCAGAGTATGTGCTCCCTAGATAGAGTTGAGGACACAGCTGTCATTTGTCTCCTGTTTCTTTTTACCAGTGTGTTTAATTAGTTTAATTCCCAGAAATTAAGTATGCAAAACAGATAATGCAGTACGGACTTGGCCTGGACTGACTCGTGTACCTATAGAGACAGTCAGGACAACACTACTGGCACATGTAGTAGAAAAACACCTTTGTGATACCCCCAGAACAGCACCCACTTTGATGTCTTTTCCCTGCTAAAATTCCACCATTTAGGTGAGACAGTGACCACCAATTGTCAGTCTACTGGCTGGTGCCCACTGAGAAACTTGTTAAAAACATGGATTACTGAACCACATCCCCAGAGATTTTGCTGCTGGAGGGGTGGGGTAGGATACAGGTATACATAATTTTAAGGATCTCCCCAGGGAACTCAGGCAAGATAACAGCTTGAGAAAACTCTGAGTTCAGGCACTCAGAATACACCAAAAATATTAATATCAGTCAATTAATAACCTCACAATGGCCTCAAAAGGTTAATAACTGTCAACTTGGAAAGCAAAGACAGGATCAGAATAGAGAACAGACAAGTTCTGACAATGGTGAGGAACAGTAGTGGGGGATAGAGAGAAGTTTCTGAGTGGTAATGGGGGCCATGGGAGGAACTAAACAAACACAATATGTAAAGGAGAGGCCTGCAGGGCTACCATGACTGATTTCACCATTCTATAGATGCTGGGCCCAACATGAAGCTCTGCCTCAAGGGAAAATAAAAATAAAGAAAAGCACAGCCCAATATGGATGAAGCACACTTAACAACGAATCTTTTCACAGAATACGTCCAATATGTCTTTACAAGTTTCTTCTCTCCTCCAAAAGTTTCATTTTTGAAAACAAGAAAAGCCAGTCTTCAGTTTTGGTCAACCAAAAAACACAAGGCTGAGAAACCATAGATCATTATGAGATTAAGTCTACATGAGGCACTTACTCATGGACAAGCTGGAGATTACAGTAAAGATTCTCAATGGAGTCCACTGCACAGACAAGATCAGCATCAACTTACCTTTCGATCTGGCCAATTGTATTTCGCAAAGATTGTATCATAGGTGTCCACCGCCCCATCAGTTATGAGCATGATGGCCTGACTGCAGATACTTCCTTGTCCCGTGTGGTTGAACTGGAGAAAGAAATAAGTTCAAAATAGTATACACATCAGAGAATTCTGTGTATCAGTGAAAAATCAGAGACATGAGACCTGGGACTAAAGAAGCCTTTTAAAATGACAGCACACTGTCCACCACCAAAACAACCTACACAAAAAGTCTTTCCACACAGATCACCACATTTGCTCTGACAAATTGGATCTTTAAGCCAAAAATAAAATTCTAAGCCCTCCAACCAACCAAACAGACCTTACCGTTGGCCAAGGGAATCCCAAAGAAATCTGAAAAAGTACTTCAGGCCATGCCAGGAAGTGAGGGATGGGTCAGACATGCCTGGTTATACCCCCTCCCTTTGGAGTTTTGGGAGAACTGATCAGCACTAATGTTAAAACCACAATCATAAGACTGACAAAACAGACTCTTTGTAGCAATAATATACAAAATTCCAACCTGACTCTGGCATAGCACTGAAAGGCAGATAGTAGGCCCTGAAGGAAATCAAGGTATTTTACTCCAAAATATATTTATTTAACTTATTTGGAAATGGCCATATAAAGTCTTCTCCTGTGGGGGATATTTGCATTCTCTAGAGAATTTCCTTCCCTTTCTAGGTCTTTTCCTAATCCAGGAGAGATTTAACTAAAATCTTTTAAGGTCTGAAAAGAGATATTTGCCATCTATTCTCTCTGAAGCCTGCCACTTAAGAGGCTTCATCTACATAACAAAACCCTGGCTTCCACGTCCCTCTTAACTCAAGGATTTCTTTCTGCTGACTTCAACTCTTTATGCAAAGCTTAATTCTTTCAACCGATTGCCAGTCAGAAATCTTTGAATCCACCTATGACCTGTAAGTGCCTCCATCCCTTTGAAATGTCTTGCCTTTCCAGGCTGAACCAATGTATACCTTATGTGTATTATGTCTTTGCCTGTAACTTCAGTCTCCCTTAAATGTATAAAACCAAGCTGTAACATGACCACAATTTAGGCATATGCTCTCAGGACCCCTTGAGGCTGCACCCCAGGACATATTCATTCATATTTGGCTCAGAATAAGTATGTTTAAATACTTTATCGAGCTTGGCTTTTTTTTTTCCCCAATAGATCCAAATACAGATCACAGGGGGATTTCAAAAAATACACAGGAGGTGGGAAGGAAGAGTCTAGGATTGCACAACATCTCTTACCTTCAGGCATGGACTGTGTTTTAGCAAATACGCCCAAAGAAGTTGGCACAGAAACGTTTCACGAACACATTATATGAGCAACGGGCTACCTGAGAGACAACATCTCTTTCAAAATCTAAATGAGGCTAGTTTGGGTGGATCTGATGAGTACAGAATGCAGCATATAATAAAATCAAGGAGGTTTTAGGCATATAGAGAGAAAGTCAGTAACATGACAATTCACATGAGAAGCCCAAGTATTTTCTTAATAAGGGCTCATTTCAAATTTATATTGTTGGCATGTAAACTTACGTATTAGTTTATACGTTAGCATGTATGGCATGCTGAAGTTCTAAGATTGCGCTCACTGGTATGTAAAACCCTAGACTTCTTCAACTTTCAGCTTTATATAAGATTTTAGAAGCTCTCAGCCTTTGTGAGTGGTAGGCAGCTAGAGTGACTGAATATGGTTGCCAGAGCAGAATGTCCTTCCCTGGAATCGGGGTGAAAAATTCCCTTAATGAATGCTATTAATGATGCAATTGAAAGTAATACAATGTCCTTTAAAATCCCTACAATTACATGTCAATGCTGCGAGATGGGAAACACATAAAAAATCTTCAACCTTCAGTAAGTAAAAACCTTCTCTATTAGAATCTGCAAAGTGTATTCATTTGTTCTAAAATTATTTGCTAAGTGCCCACACAGCACTAGGAATGAAACATACAAAAATCTCTTCCCTGGTGTAGCTTCGTATTCTCTTTGGGAAGACATACAAAAACAAGGTAAATAAGTAAACTACGTTGTATGTTTGATAATGGTGATGTTAAGGGTGGGGAAAGAAGAAAGCGAAGAAGGATAGGAAATGGGAGGGGGCAATTCTAGAAACCGTAGTCAGGGAAGACCTCACTGAGAAGGTGACATTTGAATTATACCTGAGAGATGTGAGTATCTGAGGGAAAGATATTCCAGGAAGGGCAAACATTAAGTGCAAAGGCACTGAGTGGGAGTGTGCCTGGCAGGTTCAATCTATTGAACCATGACACTGGGGAGGGATGGTGGCTACTCTTGGCTTTGCTGGCTGGCCACTGGTGAATGAGAGACCTAATAAAGCATTCAAATTAAAGATATTAATGCCTAGTCTTCAGGCACTTAGACATCTGATGTGGAGTCTGAAGTTGCAGTAACTTGAGAGAAGACCATACATAACTGGGTAGATGAATAGATAAATGGATGAATGGAATTGCCTTATAGCCATACTGAAACACAGCAAAGCCAACTCAAATCACGCACAGGGTACCACGGCATAGGAGAAAGCACTCGATGTCATCTCAGCAACACAGCTGTGTGCCTGGGATAAGTTTCCTTCCAGAGCTTTCATTCTTCCACAGACAAGATAAGAAGAACATCCCTAAGTGGCTGGTACACCACAGGTTAAATGTTCAATGTTTGTTATATGCCAGGCTACGAGTATTAACACGAACTTACTTAATCCTTACTAACCTCTGAGGTAGGTACTATAGAGACAGCCAGGTGGGAAGGGCTCCTTGGCAAAACTCCAACCAGCCTGTACACTGGGAAGAATGTGCACTGGGATGGAGCCACAGAAGTCTGTGTCATTTGCAGTGGGGAGGAGCCTGGTCCCTCCTCTTCCTGTGAGGAACCTGGAATTCAATCTGTGAGGTGGGAAGAAGCATGTACCAGCAGGACTAGTACCTGTTTCCCTTTTTTCTCTTTTTGCCCAATAAATCCCATTTTTCTTACTCTTCAAATTTCTGCAAGCTAAACTTTCGTGGCCATGTGACACGGATCCTGTCTTTAGCTGAGCTAAGGAAAAGTCTTGCAACACTATCGTTATCTTTATTTCACAGGTAGGAAACTAAGGCACAGAGAGATTAGCTAACTTGCCCCAGGTCACACAGCTACTATCTGACATAGCTGGGATTTGAATCCAGACCAACAAGCTCTAGAATCTACTCTCCAATTTAGCACACAATATGGCCTTTCAGTAATACAGGAAGGTCAGTGAGCAAATGGATAGGTGGTGGGGCTCCAAAAGTGTTAATCTCCTCCTCCTGCCTCTACTTCCTCCATCCCTTTTAGGGTTTCAGGGTCACAGGGGAGTCACCAGGGCTGTGATCCTGAGGGTGAATGCTCCTTACATGTGGTGCCCCAGACACTTTCCTCATGTTAGTCCTGGCCCTGGCAGCCACTCCTGCAACTCCGACTGCACATGTGCAATTGCGTTAATGGGCAGACGCAGCCCCTGACACTGTCATGTTAGTAGGTAGAAACACCTGGAAACTCCGCTATCACACCGCAAAGCTTTCCACACGACCACTATTCTACTGTCTTTATCAACATAACTTACTATTCCAGAAAATGCTTGCCCAGGAAGGTAAAACTTGCAAATAACCTCACTGCTTATTCCAGGAACTTCTTGAAAGACCCACCGATTCTTCAATATAGAGCATCAAAGGACAATTTACACCCTAAGACTGAACCCCTGACCTCAAAATCTTTCCCTTGCTATGTTCACCAACCCTCAACAGAAATATTAGGATTCTTACCTGATCCTAGCCAAGCCCCCTCCCTCATCTCCCATTAAAAGGTCGATCTTCAACCAAACTTCAGTCTCAATAAATATCTGGACATTGTCCTTCCAACTCTGGGAAGCTGCTAAGACTCTGTCCTTACTGCAGAAGAAAAAACAGCCTTGTAGCCTGGTCTCATCAACAGGTTGTCCTGGAGATGTTTTAGGGAGACTGCATTAAACACAGCCTTTGCACCACTGAATAAACTCAGCAACAAGCCAATGCATAAAAGTAATCTATGCTTCAGGTCACAAAAGCTTCAAGGGGAAAAAACAGAACGCTCTAGGATCACTGTTCATGAACTCATCTGAAAACATCCTGGAAAAATTTTCCCAAACACATGGAAAGAAAGAGAGGAAAAAAGAAGATATCTGAATAATGTGGACTAGAATAAAGAGCTGCCAGGAGCTGTTTATTTAAAAACAGTACTTTCTGCTCTGGCTGAGTCCCTGGTATTCTCTGCTGCAATCTGTAGCTGGAGAATTTTGAAGAATGCAATTAAATTCAAATGCTTTGATGAGTAGTATCTTTTCTCTTCATATTTGTCTAAAACTTTTTTTATTGAATAGCGAGAGTGATGAAAGTGTTTTCCATAATAATAACAATGACAAGGGCCTGATGATGAACTACAATTAGCTCAGTGATTCATCAGTTAGCAGTGAAATTTTCAATGCGTCCTGACATTTAGAGCATTTGGTTGTGATTAACAGTCTTTGAAATGTCACCGAATTTTATTTAATTGGCTAAGAAAAAATTTTAAAAGGTAATCACTGCAAAGATCACATTCATCGCCAAAAATGATAATTGCAGTTGTCACATGACAAGGTAGATGCTAACTACTGTAGCAAACTGCCTCTGTGTTCTTACAGAGTCTAATGAATGCAGCAGAGATCAATAGCTTGAAGGGGCTTAGAAGTTTATTTGAATGCTCCTTTCAAAGCCACTTGTATCAACAACTGCAAGCCTTTAAGTCATCTGAGCAAATACCGAAACTGAAATGCAGGTAACTGTAAGACAGAATTAACTCCATTTAATTATAGTAACCTCTGAACCATTCTAAGCTCCAGCCACAATCACAATTTTAAGCGCGTGCGCACGCGTGTGCGTGTATGTGTGTGTTCAAGAAATAACTTTTTATTTCATATTGACTTGTAAAGGCAGGCATAACACACAGGAAGATAATAATATCACTTGAAGGTCATATTGATGAAGTAGAAAATATTAATAGATAAAGCTTCATTTTCACGGGAGATTAACCACCTCTGTGTTTGTCAAAGAGTTTAGCTATTTAAAAGCCCACTGGCGAGAGATCATACGAAATGTTTCTCCCTATGAGATAAATGTGCACTCAAACAAATATAGTGCTAACTGCCAACCAATCTCAAGCTGGGACATTTTGTAACATTTATCGTTGTGTGTGTGGGTTTTTTTTTGTTTGTTTTTTTTTTTTGATGGCGTCTCGCTCTGTCACCCAGGCTGGAGTGCAGTGGCGCAATCTCAGCTCACTGCAACCTCTCCCTCCCGGGTTCAAGCGATTCTCCTGCCTCAGCCTCCCGAATAGCTGGGATTACAGGCACCTGCCACTAATTTTTTTGTATTTTTAGTAGAGAAGGGATTTCACCATGTGGGTCAGGCTGGTCTCAAACCCCTGATCTCTGGTGATCCGCCCACCTCGGCCTCCCGAAGTGCTGGGATTACAGGTGTGAGGCACCATGCCTGGCCTGTCGTTGTATTTTTTTAAAGAACATTTATTCGGCTTTTTGCTTTCCAAGATCTATACTCAGCTCATCTGGTTATCTGACTGACCAGACTCCAGAGGCATTTTTACAGGGGTATGGAGGGTTTTCCTGTTCAAAAATGCTTCCCTCACAAAGATTCAGGGTAAAAAAGTCCGCCATGTGTTGGTGATTTCTCTGGGTCTTAGTAGTCCCTGTGAAAGTCTGAATACACCTTCTTGGAGCATACAATATTATGCCCCAAAATGTGGTTGGTGAGCTGTAACTTCTACAAGATGCTAATACAGAGATGATGGTATGATATAAAGTGTTCCTGGGTTAGTAAGTGTGGGTAAACACGTTTTTAAAGGTTTGTTCACTGCAGGACTTCTCAAGGCCTTTGATATGCGCAAGTACCTTGTAAGTCTGCAAGAGGAGGATGGCATCTCCCCACCTTGACCACAACCCCCATGTGGGAGTACCTTGGCAGGCCAGCATTAAACTGGGCATGCTATGGGAAATAGTGTCTCAGGAGGGTCTGAGAATAAAGGTGATAGATGGAAGGGATGGACAGAGAAAGGGTACCAGGACAAGGAACAGAAAACAGAGGAAGGGGAGCAGACACTCCTAATGACTTGGGCAAGGAGAACCAAAGCATTTGCAGTGGGAGCTGCGTCTAGAGACCTGGGGTCTCAGTGGTCACCGAGGTGGCACTTCTCACCCAGCCCAGCACTGCTGAAAGGGAGCCAGGTCCTGCCCCATCAGGCTGAATCTCAACCCCACGAGAAACGGACCACCAGGACCGCCTCATGGGTGTGTGACATGCACAGCTGCACAAGATCACACTGAGAAAGCTCCACACTTGGTTCAACGTTTTGCTACCACTACCTTAAAATTCTCAATAACTGTGAACAAGAAACCCTGCACTTTCATTTTGCACTGGGCCTTGCAATTTATATGGCCAGTGCAGGGCAATTCCTATCCCCATTATACAGATGAGGAAAATAAGAGTGAGACTCAATCATTTTCTCGAGGCCACACAGCAAACTCTGGCTGAGTCAGGCTTCTCAGCCCAACCTGCCTTACTCCAAGGGCACAGACTTAACCATACAACAATCTCCTAACCCTTTCTCCTTCACCACTTAGGCCAGAGAACAGGGAAACAGAAATTCACTGCAGGGAAGACTCCCAAACAAGGGACTCCACAGCTCAGAGAAGTCTCCCCCTGCTCTGGCCACTAGGTTTTTGAGAGGAAATGAGAGGGAATTTTCAAATTGTGGCAGGTCTTTTCAATATCACCACCTGGAAAGACCCTGCTGAGATGCAGAGACCCAAGCCCTAAGAAGGCACCTGTCCGGCAGCCTAGTCCTCTGTCCTCGCCGGCTGTGTCACTAAAACTATTACTTTGCTGTCAACAGAGATGTACTGTCCAAAACACGGACTCTTACATAAATGTTTACATCCTGTAGCCAACAGCCCCTTGGAGCTCATGAGGTGAAAGGGGCTTTGGATTTGTACTGAGGAAGTTGACTTGGCACCTTCTCTCCTTATTTTTCTCTTCTCCTCTGCAGTCATGACACTGGCTCAGGACTGAGATCTAAACAGTCATCTTCGTGGCAACAGGTATTATTGGTAAAAGAGAGTCTAGAAATTAGGGCCTAGCCTTTCTTGAGAGGCCAGTATAGCTGAGTAGTAAAAACTCAAGTTTTGGAGTCAGGTATAACTAACCCACAATCCAAGTTATGAACTGTGGAGTGAATGACTCACCTGCCTGGGGCTCTGCTTGCTCACCTGCAAAATGACAACAGCCTGCCCTACAGAGCTGCCTGGAGACCAACAGCAGCAAGGCCTTGGGAGAATCTGCTGGTCTCCTGCTTGACACCTCAAGGCGATGTTGCTCCATTTAGTGCGTTTGTTCTCAGACTATCCCATGCCTTCTTCCTGCAAACCACAGCTCTCAAGCTCCCCAGCAGTTTGACAAGGATCATATAAAGCGGAAAGGAAGCAAGGAAAGAATCAAGATATTTCTTTTTTTTTTTTTTTTTTTTTTTTAGACTTTTTTTTTTTTTTTTTTTTTGAGACGGAGTCTTGCTCTGTCCCCCAGGCTGGAGTGCAGTGGCGCGATCTCGGCTCACTGCAAGCTCCGCCTCCCGGGTTCACGCCATTCTCCTGCCTCAGCCTCCCCAGTAGCTGGGACTACAGGCGCCTGCCAACACGCCCGGCTAATTTTTTGTATTTTTAGTAGAGACGGGGTTTCACCGTGTTCGCCAGGATGGTCTCGATCTCCTGACCTCGTGATCCGCCCGCCTCGGCCTCCCAAAGTGCTGGGATTACAGGCTTGAGCCACCGTGCCCGGCCAAGAATCAAGATATTTCTAAGCAATTTCTCTACACTCTCGGGATAGGTATTTTCTGGCAGTGACTGTGTCTCCTCCATAGTTCCAGCTTCCACAGGACAGGTCCTTCCCTCCATGGTCACAGTTCTTCTTGGGTAGCGTCCTCCACACCTCTGAATGGCCCATCTGAATGGCCACAGTGACTTGGCTCTGATGTCACCCCTCCTGCCTGTTGTACCCCTGCCCTAGAGAGGAGATGCCTCCTGCTGATGCTAATCTGGCTAATCTGTGGATTGCTTCATTTTCTGGTTTCTCAGCTTTTCCATCCCTTATGCCATCAATTGCCCGAATTAAACTCCTACTATTTAAAATACCTAGAGTGGTTTTTATTTTTCTTCTTCTTAATATCTTCACTGCTATCTCCCTAGTCCAAGTCACCATTATCTTTACCCAGATAACTTAATGGCCTCCCTGTTATTGTCCTTGCCCTCCTAGAGTTGCTTCTAAATACAGCAGCCAGAAAAATGCTGTTGAGTTCAAGATCATGTCATTCTCTGCCTAGACCCTCCAATGGCTTTCCACTCCACACAGTCAAAGCCCTCATTAGTGTCTCTACGACGCTACTCAATTTGGCTCCTGCTGCTTCCATGGTCTCATTCCCTAGCATTCTCTCTTCCCCACTGTGCTCTCATGGTTTGACCTCACTGGCTGGCATCTGGTTCCCTAGATGACTTAAATGGCCAGCCAGTCTCACTCTCTCGTCCCATGCCTATAGATCTGCTCAGTGTCAGCCAGAGCTGGCCCACAATTTTTTTTCTTTTCCTTTTTTTTTTTTTTTTTGAGACAGGGTCTCACTCTGTTGCCCAGGCTGGACTGCAGTGGCACAATCTCGGCTCACTGCAAGCTCCACCTCCCGGGTTCACACCATTCTCCTGCCTCCACCTCCGGAGTAGCTGGGACTACAGGAGCCCACCACCACGCCTGGCTAATTTTTTGTATTTTCAGTAGAGATGGGGTTTCACCGTGTTAGCCAGGATGGTCTTGATCTCCTGACCTCATGATCCGCCCGCCTCGGCCTCCCAAAGTGCTGGGATTAAAGGCCTGAGCCACAGTGCCCAGCCTGGCCCACAATTTTTTAAAACAACACCCATCTATTCTCCAGGGGATGAGAAAGGCAAATCAAAGAGGAACTTACATCACTCAGAATGTTGAAGGCCTCATTCAGAGCTATATCCAACATTCCAATTCCTTTGGCGAAAAGTTTGTCCAGATGCTCCCTGAAGTGCTGAAACAACAAAGCAGAAAATCCATTAGTGTCTGTCCTGTTATGTGAAACACCAACCTTGAATGAATTAGATATACGCCATGGCAAGACCAATGATTCTCAGAGCCAACCGGTCATAATTTACTTTTTCCTTCTACATTCAAAACGTAAGAACTTACTCAATGTAAAACTTACCTTCAATATTCATGGTTTAGCTTCAGTTACAGTTTAGGAAGAAAATCAGTTGAACTCTGGTGAAAAGCATTTACTTCATCTAAAATTGCCACTTTCCTCTCCAGTTTCATCATTGGTGACTCTTTTCCTCTCCTACCCCTACGCTCCTGCTCCTGATCACATTTAGGACTCTGCATATGCACCCCTCCACTGGGAACCCACTCTCAATCCATTCCCTGGCTCTCCTGCCACACTCTCTCCTATCCACTTTTCTTTTCTTTTTTTTTTTTTTGAGATGGAGTCTCGCTCTGTCGCCCAGGCTGGAGTGCAGTGGCGTGCTCTCGGCTCACTGCAAGCTCCGCCTCCCGGGTTCACACCATTCTCCTGCCTCAGCCTCCCGAGTAGCTGGGACTACAGGCGCCCGCCACTACGCCCGGCTAATTTTTTTTTTTTTTTGTATTTTTAGTAGAGACGGGGTTTCACCATGGTCTCGATCTCCTGACCTCGTGATCCACCCGCCTCGGCCTCCCAAAGTGCTGGGATTACAAGCGTGAGCCACCGCGCCCGGCCTCCCATCCACTTTTCACATCTCATATGGGCATAACCCTCTTCCCACCGCACGACGTCTTCTCAGACCACCAGCCTCTGAAACTAGCCTAGAATGCTTCCTTTGTGACTCCATGCTGCCATCAGGTACTCAGATCCACCTTTCACTGAGCACTGCATAATTAAACTCTGTCCCCACCTAAGACTGTGACATTTCTTAAGATACGGCATTACTCTGTCTTCATGTCTACCACATGTATGATACACACAGAAGGTGCTCAGTAGATAGCTCTAAGGAGCAAAGACGAAGACTGGATCACAACATGAAAACTGTGATTATAACAAGAGAGACACAGGCTAGAAATCCAGAAGAGCTCCAGGGAATAAGGAGAATGGGAGTGAGGCTCTTCCAGAGTAGGCCCTAAGACCCTTCTGGCTCTGCAGAAGCTCAGCATTAACTAGAGATTAAAGGGGACAAAAGAAAGTAACTGCGAAATCCCACACGTTTCTGCTTCCCAACAAAGGGGCAAGAGTGAATTCAGGCTCATGCCCAGGAATAGGTCAATGCACACAATGCATGTCCAGGAACACATGCATGTATGAGTGACCCAAAAGCCCACACCCAAAGCCCACACCCACGGTGGCACCACGGCCTTGCTTTGCTTTCCAGTCACTGCATTCCGAACCCCTTCCTTTTTCTTTCTTTTTTTTTTTTTTGACTGGAACCATGTGCGCCTTTATTAGCTGAGCCACTGCTTGAGAGGGATGAAGCGGGAGGAGTGGGTAGCCCCGATGCCAGGCCGGCCGTGCTTTATGGGCTTGTAGGTGATGAAGAACTCGCCCAAGTAGTGGCCGATCATCTCGGGCTTGATCTCCACCTGGTTGGAGATATTGCCGTTGTCGACGCTGACCATGCTGCCCACCATCTCGGGCAGGAAGATCATGTCCTGCAGGTGCGTCTTCACCACTACGGCTTCTCCATGGGTGGCGCCTCCTTCTTGGCATCGCGCAGGCGCTTCAGCAGAGAGTGTTGCTTCCGCCGCAGGCCCCAGTTCAGCCACCGCCGCTGGCAAGCACTGTACAGTGGCATCAGCTGCTCGTAGGACATGTCCAGCAGCTGGACCGTAGGACATGTCCAGCAGGTCCACGCCGCGGTAGGTGACCTTGCGGAAGGTCAGCTTCTTCTTCTGCTCTACTTCTGCCATCTTACTGGATCCTCAGAAAAGATCGCTCTGGTCCGCGCCTGCGCAGTTATCGCGAGACTCGCCTTGCTTTTTCTATTGAAATGGATTATTCTCTCCCCAAAGGCATCCCCACTTTTGTCCGCTGGGGAAACTGGCTGGAGGAGTCACCAGGAGGGAGAGGAACAGGAAGAATGAGCTCATGGAAAATATCCGCCCATGATTTCCTTGCTAAGGAGTGGCTTTCTCTTACCACGCCCTAACACCCAACAACGCCCCAGGCATGCCATCAGCACTCAAGATGGTGAAACCCATTCATGATGTGTCTAATTGGCCACACTGCCTTAGGACCCCCAAAATGATCATGGAATCAAAAAGGATCGTAGACACAAATCTTAGGGCATGCTGATTGTTTTAAGATGCTGCTCTGTCTCTCCTTGGGTCCCCTCAGAAGCAGTAGGAGCCCCCAGTCACTGAGCTGGGCAGAAGATTTGCTGGCAAGATGGTGCCAGTGTGAACTCCAAAGTTTGGGTGGGTTTTTTATGGTAAAAACGTTTGAATGACACCTGGGCCTAACATGAATCGAGGCTGAATTTGAAACTGGTGGCTCACCTTGGGCACATATACAACCCACAAGACCCTCTTCCCTGGCCTGCTCCACACTCACAGCAACCTTGCTTGCCCTCTGGCCCATCAGAGCAGCCACGATTATTGAAGCCTGCCTGATGTTAGGCCCTTAAAAAATACGGTACAACTGAGTCTTCATGACAATCATGTGAGGTTCCACCATCCCACTTTACAGATAGAGAGACTGAGAACTCTGTCCAAATACACACACCACATAGTTGCCTGGCCCAGGTTTCAATCCAGGTCAGCTACACCTACTCTAATGCCCTTCTTCTTTCTGCTATATACCTGTTGTTTCTCTAAATTAGCAAAATAATTTTTTTTTTTCTTTTTGAGCACCTTGTATGCCAGGCACTTACCATGGGCTTGACATATACCTGGGCAGTCTGGCTCCAGAATGCTCACTTTAATCTCTGCTCCTGGGTGGGAGCTAAGTCTTCAGGGGATGAACAAATGGCTTGAGTGATGGGGGAGAGGAATGGTGAGGGCCAGGGAACTAGGCAAATCTCAGGGCTAGGAGCCAAGCTTTGTGCCTCTCTTTTCTTCCTGCCCAGTTCTCAAAGCCCATCAGGATGCCAAGTGCATGGCAGGTCCTCCAGGAATGCCTGGTGAACAAATCCAGGCAACTGACCAAGTCCAAGAAAGCCAGGTGTCCCAGCTGTAGTTGGGCAGGAGGGGAGTCTGCCTTCACCAACAACCACCCCCGGTGGAAATCAGGCTTGTGACCACCATGAGGACTTAAGCTCTGAAAGTGTCAACACACAGTGGTCCCCACACCCTCCTGCACCCACCTAGGGACAGGGAGCATGATGAAACACCCATCACACAGCTCACTGAGAGGCTGGTCATGAACCAGCCCTAGATTCACAAAGCTGTGGCCAGACTCTGCCTTTACAAGTTCATTCTATTTGCCTGATGTCATTTCTGCCAAATGCCTTTAATTGCACTCAGTCACACAAGTTAACACAGCATTTTTTTCTTTTTTTTCTTGAGACGGAGTAGTCTCGCTCTGTCGCCCAGGCTGGAGTGCCGTGGCGGATCTCGACTCACCGGAAGCTCCGCCTCCCGGGTTCACGCCATTCTCCCGCCTCAGCCTCCCGAGTAGCTGGGACTACGCACCCGCCACCACGCCTGGCTAATTTTTTGTATTTTTAATAGAGACGGGGTTCCACCGTGTTAGCCAGGATGGTCTCCATCTCCTGACCTCGTGATCCGCCCACCTCAGCCTCCCAAAGTGCTGGGATTACAGGTGTGAGCCACCGGGCCCAGCCTACACAGCATTTTTTTAAACAACCTGCACAACATTTAATTTTTCTTTTCATCTCTGTGTAGCTCATGTGGCACTTCAGGCAATGGTTGCTTTTTTACAGTTGGACATTTAGATCAAATGTAACAACGTGTTATGGAGTTCCCCTTAATTCGCTTTTATAACAGGGTCAGTTGTGATTTTGTTTCTTCCTGGTACATATCTGGTCCATATATTAGATGGAAAAACTATCTTCTCAAGTTAAGGACTCCCAAATGATGCCACCAATAAAGGACTCTCTGTGTTTCTTTCTCCCTCCTCTCTCTCTCTTCATGTCCAAACTCCCTCTTCTCCTCCTCCACACCCTGACCCAGATCATCGTCCTGGTCTTTGGAGCTTCATTTAGCCCTCTGCCCAACTCTCCTACACAAAACCAGCTCTTGCTTCCCAGAGAACTACCTCCTATGATACGTCCTCCACTAAGAGCTGCTCTGTCCAGTTAGGTAGCCTTGAGCCACATGTAGAATTTACATTTAAATGTAATTATTAATAAAATTACCTAACATTAAAAATACAGTTCCTCGGCCGGGCACGGTGGCTCACGCTTGTAATCCCAGCACTTTGGGAGGCCGAGGCGGGCGGATCACGAGGTCAGGAGATCAAGACCACGGTGAAACCCCGTCTCTACTAAAAATACAAAAAAAAAAATTAGCCGGGCGTGGTGGCGGGCGCCTGTAGTCCCAGCTACTCGGAGAGGCTGAGGCAGGAGAATGGTGTGAACCCGGGAGGCGGAGCTTGCAGTGAGCCGAGATTGCACCACTGCACTCCAGCCTGGGCGACAAAGCGAGACTCCGCCTCAAAAAAAAAAAAAAAAAAAAAATACAGTTCCTCAGTAGTGCTAACCTCATTTCAAGTGCTCATTAGCCACATGTGGCTAGTGGCTACTGCACTGGACACTGCCAATTAATGAACATCGCCATCATTGCAGGAAGTGCAACTGGACAGTGCTGACCCAGAGACAGGGGTTAAAATGGACCTTCCTTCCCATCAAGCCATAGACTAATTAATGGTGAGTCAGAGGAAGGTCTAAGACCTGGACCCGGGGACATGTGTGAGTTTTGCCTGCCCAGCATCAAGTCCCCTTCTTCTGATTTTCCTTCTCCCACCAACCTGTAATTCATATGATTTGAGTGAAGCTAATGTCTCTCTCCTTCCCTCCCTCCCAGCTCAAGGAGTGGGACCATTTATCAGACCTGTCCAGTCTATGAATTCCACCCCAAGGGCCACAGTCGTGCATGGGCATTGAGCCAATCCCTGGACTTCTGCTGGCATGTGAGAGGAAGGACTCTCTCTTTCCATGAGGATTGCTGAGAGGAAGCCTAGGGCTGTCAGCAATCATCCTGCCACCGCACAGGAGGTGCACACCTGAATGAAGGTAACAGCCGCAGAGAGCAAAGCCCACATGGAGGAGCCAGGACAAGATGGCGACAACAAGGCTTGAGCCCCTAGATCCAGGCATGCCTGGCCTTTTAGGTAAGTGAACCAATACCTTTGCTCCTCTGCTTAACCAGTTTTAGCTGATGTGGGCCACTTAATTGAAAAGATCCCTTATGATTACCACAACCAAACCAATGACCCTGGCTGCCGAGACCAAACCTCATGAAAGCTTCCCCTGCATTACAATGATCTTCCTCTTCTCCCCTATGCCCCTCCTCCCCTTCTTAATCACAGCCATTGTACTGTGCCATGGGTTTACCGTGCCTGTGCTAGACTGAATACAGCACTTTATACAGAGCAGGTTCTCGGTGCTCGAGGCTTTAACAGCCAGTGCTTTGACGACCCATGGCATGGAGGAATTTGTTTTTTGTTGTTGTTGTTTTTTTTTTGAGACAGAGTCTCGCTCCGTCGCCCAGGCTGGAGTGCAGTGGCGCAATCTCGGCTCACTGCGAGCTCCGCCTCCCGGGTTCACGCCATTCTCCTGCCTCAGCCTCCCCGAGTAGCTGGGACTACAGGCGCCCGCCACCACGCCCGGCTAATTTTTTGTATTTTTAGTACAGACGGGGTTTCACCGTGGTCTCGATCTCCTGACCTCGTGATCCACCCGCCTCGGCCTCCCAAAGTGCTGGGATTACAAGCGTGAACCACTGCGCCCGGCTGGCATGGAGGAATTTGTGATTTTGCTGATGATCAATCCTAACCATGTGCACCCCAAGGGTAATGTCTGGAAGCAAAGGAAGGGGCCTGGCTGACTGCCCTGCATCCTCTTCATCACTACAGATTTATTTTTCTCTACTCCCAGTTGTGGTCATTGTAAGATCCAGAAATTGTTATGTTTAATGCCATCATATCATTGTTATTGTGTGGAGGCAATTGGTATACAGGCCTTATGAACTCTGATTTAAAAAAAAAAAAAAAACTGGCCAGGTGCAGTGGCTCATGCCTGTAATCCCAGCACTTTGGGAGGCCAAGGCAGGCAGATCACAAGGTCAGGAGATTGCAACTGTCCACTGAACCCCCGAGACAAGTGGCTTTAGTTCTCTGGCTTCAATTTTGCCTGCTGTGAAATGGGGATGGGAAAGCACCTGAGTAGTGGGTGGGGTAGTGAGAGCATCAGTGCCTCAGAACAGCAGGCAGGACTTCCTTCCAATTCCTGCTCTCACATTCGTCCTCTCTACAAGCCTGAGTAAGACACTGCCTTATCTGTGCCTTCATTTCCCTCTGATACTTGGGGGTACTGGGTTGACTTCTCCCTGGGGGACCCGAAAAAAGAAGTCATCTGAAAGAATTTTGGTGACAGAAAAAAAACATGAGCCTTTCATTTCATATTCACTAAAACAAAGGACTGTCTTCAATATACGAAAATTAAAACAGACTACATCTCCAACGCTTTCTATGCCCACTTCCTGGGTTGCAACTTTATAATCTAATAGACCTTGGAAAAGGACTTATTTTGCCTTTCGAGGGCCAGGTTTTCTTAAATGGATAGAGACACGTAGCTGACTTCACTGACCCCAGGACCTGAATGCCTCAAGGGCACAGCTACAGAACAGAAGGCTCCAGATCGCCCAAATCAGGGAGACGCTCAACAGCCGTGTACCAAAAAGTAGCCAGTTCTCATTATTTTTCTCAATTAAAATAAACCATTTATTGGAAATGGTGACAGTTCCATTTTATTATTAAACCTCAATAAAGGAGGAGGAGGGTGGTTCTTTATCTTTGCTTCAAGCTACTCACGCAGCATATGCTGCTGCCCAGGAAAAAGCCTCGCTTCCAAAGCAATTAGTGCAGCTTAATGCCTGGGGAGATGAGCCCACGCCGGCGCCCCCACTCCCGGTGCCCAAATGCCAGCAGCATGGCCACATCCGCTTATCTCTGACAAACAGCCACAACGTTCAGGCCAGCAGAGGATCCCGGTGAAATAAGCCTCTCCTTCACCAGTATTCAGTTTAGTTGAATCATACTGATGACTCTCTGTGATCATAGCAATCATGTTTTTTCCTGTCTATGTAATTATAATAAATATTTGCGTCCTTCCAATTAAGAGCAAGGTGTCAAATGGACATCAGCGGACAAAACAAGCCCTTGAGAGCTGGTGGTCCTGGCTAGGAGTACAGCCGCTATTTGGAGGGAAGGCTAATAATAGCCATCTATCAATAACACCCATCAGGGTCATTCGAGTACTGAATTTTGTACCCATTAGAAGTGGACAAAGGTTGCTGCAGCAACTCCACCACGGGAAGGCTTCAGAAGTCGCCTCACCAAGCCCTTCAAGGGCAGCCAATACTGGCAGCGTGACAACTGTATGCTAGGCATCACATGCTTTTTGTACATGACTTTGCTTAATCCTCCTAACACCCCTAAAAGAAAGGTACTATTACATTCTTCTTTAACATGTAGGCCAAGGACACTAGAAAGGTCAAGATGGCAGAGTGGGTTTCAAAGTGCCAAGTCCCATATCTGAACTCCTATGCAATAGGGCCCCTTCCCAGGGCCCAGGGCCCAGCTCTCTACATCCCTGATAAAGTACAGCATGCAGGTGGGTGCAGAGACTTTAGGTTCATGTGCAAAGCTAAGATCCCATGCAGGGCTGGTTTTGAGGGGATGCGACATATGCAGTGACCCAGGGTCCCATTTTCAGAAGCACTCAGTGTTTGGTTTAATGCTTTGCTACCACTGTCCTGAAATTCTTTACAATTGTATTTTTTGAATCTGTGATTTGTACGTGAAATCCAATGGAGCAATGGAGCATGCCTGTGAGCAGAGGAGACACCCAAAAGACGGTGTCTGCTGCTCCTTGCTGCCCTGTTCACACACAGCACAGAATTCTGGTGTGCTGCTACAGTGCAGGTGTCCTCAAATGGGCTTCACTTTAATAGGTCACTTTGCACTGTGGCTGTCAGGTAGCTCAAGCTCACTGGAAAATTAAAATTAAGGCATTAAACGTAAGAGTATTCTGTAGCGCCTCTTTGATTTTCAGTTCTATCAGTAAACAGACACAGGATTGCCTGCTTTCTCCTAAAACAGAGATGTGGCTCCTATCAGCCTAAATGACGAGCAGGGTCCCAACAGCCGTGTCTACCCTATTCTGATGCCCAACTCCTCAGTGAGACTTCCAGATAAGCTCACAGGATTCTGTGGTCCCACTACTACTGTGCTCCAAGCCCAAAGTGCAGAAGCCCATTTTTCAGAGGCTCAAAGGGTGCCTACACCTGTCCTCCCCGCTGATTTGGATATTACACCACAAGATTATCTGATGTAAATCTGGACACTTCTCTTGATCTAATTCCTCCTGACAACACACACACACCCAACCCTAACCTCAACCTGGGACGAGTCTCTCATATTCCCATTTAGTCTGAGAACTCCCTTGGCTGACTTTTACAACCTCTTTGGGGCAAATCTCTCAGGGATGTTAGGGCAGTGCGGGGCCAATATATTTTATAGATAAGGCACATATCTTGTGACATGGCTACCACCAAGCCTCGGTTCCTGTAAATCAGACTGTCATTTAATTCCTATGGGAAGCAGTGACATGGTATTCCTCAAAGAAGAAAATAGAATGGCTGAAGAAAGCTGGTAGGAGGGAGGCAGGCCCAGCTGTTTGCAATTTGGGGAAGACAGTACAGACACTGACAGAATGGCATCTGAGCTATTCCCCGTTTCTCCTTTACGTGTGTGTAACAAATTGATGTGTCTGAAGGTAGCAGCTGTTTAATGCCAGTGCCAAATTAGAGAAAAGATAGATCTCCTGGATGTGAACAATGAACGTTATTTCATCCAGGTAGTCAGATTAGCTACATCCTCATTTCAGTGGCAAAAGCACTAATTATTTCATGCAGGATGATGGTGATGAGCTCAGAATCGGCGATTCTCTACAATTGGGAAATACCGAAAGTGGAATGGCCCCTCCACCTAAGCAGTGCACATTTCCAAGTAACTGCTGAGAGGGAAGGACATGATGATTACCATGCCCGTGAACAAGGCCAGCTCCAAGAGGAGCCGTATTATGTGAGCTCATCGTCCTTCTTGTGAGGTCATGTGGACTTGTCAGTGCATCTCAGGGAACTAGGCTTTGCGAACCCCTGAAGGCCTGGGAAAAGCCGAAGCCCAGTGCTACATGGACAGGACGCCTGTGTTGTGTCTCCTCATGGCATGGCAGTGTGTGTACACAGTAGGCCTCACCCTTCACGTCTTTCTGACATTTCCAAAGGTCTCCATTTATCCTTTATGAACTTCATGAAAATCTTGACTTGATTCAAATGCGTTTCTTGGAGGAAGAATGCTTTCAGTGGCTGCAGCGTGCCAGGATAGACAGAAGTCAGTTTCAATTCATTACAAACACAGTGCCAGCTCTGAGGATGCCTCAGCTCAGAAGAGGTACATATTGATAGCCAACACCCAGGGGGAACGTGATGCTGACCAGTGCTGTGGGTGCCAATGCACTCGTCTACATCAAACCATCACCTCGCAGTCACACCTACAGTTCTTTGCACTCGATGCAAGCTATGGCCCAGGATGCGGGGAGCAGCGTGTGCTAAGACACAGGTTAGGAGTCATATTCCCCACTCAGTGGTGGCTACATTCATTTCTGGGAAAGCTCAGCAAAGAAATGTGACCCCAGGGACACCTAAATTTGGACTTTTTCTGTATGAGCACTTGGAAGATTTGTAGAGTTTTATAAAACTTGTATTCAATTAAAATGTGTTTCAATGATCTCTGTATTTTGCCATGCTTAATTACATATGGGTATTAAACTTAATTGTCTGAATTTCTTCCATTTTTATTCGAGTCTGTGAGTAAACAAATACCCTGTAAGGCACTGTGTGTGTGTGTGTGTGTGTGTGTGTGTGTGTGTGTGTGTGTGTACGTATCAACATTAATTTGACCTTTGACTAGTCCCCTACTAGTGAAAATTTAAATTTTCAGTATTTTATGTTTTCAACATTACTATAGTAAACATCTTTGTACTCACATTGCGGTGCATATGTGTAGTAAGATAATTATAACAACCTCATGGAAGATAAAGAATTGAGTCAATAATTTCTTCATTTATACCATGCAGAGTGACTGTGAGGACTTAATAAGATAATGTAGACAGAGTGCTTCATACAGAGTTCAGCATATAGTAGGCAGTCAGTAAACACTAGATCTTATTAGTAGGGCACCTGTGGCTTGCAATCCCTTATGGCACTGTATTTTTAGTCTATTAAAGTATCCAAGTTGAAATTCTAGAAACAACAATAAAAAAAACCCAGACTCTACATACAGAAAAAGGAAAGTCATTGGCTCCTAGAATGAGAAGACTGGCAGAGCAGCTGTCTCAGTGAAGGGAGGGACAGGGGACCCAGTGGTGGCCTCAGGGCTCAGTCTGTCTTCTCTATGATATCTCCTGGCTCTACTTGGTTTCATTCCCTCAGCAAGCTCTTGAGCACACAGCTGCCTACATCAGTGGTCTCACATCCTCCTAGCTCAGCCTGCCCACTGGCAAGAGCTAGGGTTGCCAGATAAATATAGGATGCCCAATTAACTTTGAATTTTGGATACATAACAGTGAATATAATAAAAATGTATTCTTCATCTGAAATTTAAAGTTGAGTGCCCTGTTTGTTTGTTTTGCAAAATCTGGCAACTTTACCCAAGAGCAGTTTCAGCAATATTGCTATCAGAAAAGACCCCAGAAGTACTCTGATCAGGCCAACTTAGGATGTGTGTCTGGACTTGAGCCAATCAGGTGGCCAGAGAATGGGACCTCTGACTTATTCAGGTCTGGATCACATTGCCACATCTGAACTTGAGAGTGTGGTGGGGAGAAATGGGGAAAGTCCTACCTAACTTCACCAAATGGGTTTTCTAAGGACAGAGGGATTTCATAGAAAGGATGAGAGAGAGGGGTGCTGGACAGATAAGAACAGTCTTCTCAGAAGAGGTGCAGCCTTTTAGTGGCAGTAGCAAGGTCCATATTCTAGAAAAACACGCTGATGCAGGCCAGGGTAGCAAAGGTGTGCCCAAACACATGCACTTCCACATGCGTGTTCTGACTGCACTCATTTCCTCTGCAGCAGCATGTGGGGGCAGATATACATGCAGTGAGAAGATCAGATAAAGAAAAATGGTAGCTTTTCCCAGGGAAAATCACAACATGCTTCTTAAAAATTGGATAAAAGGGTTTCTAGAAAATAGGTGGTCCAGGGATGTTTTTAGGCCCAGCAGAAAGAGAGTGCCCAAGACAGAAGAGAAGAGACTGCTACCGTCAACTAATATTCTCTGGGTGCCCTCTACACACCAGCCTTAGCTCTGAGCCCTCATGAGTTCAATCCTCACAACAGTCCCCAGACAGAAGGTAGGGTACTCTTATTACCCTCCTTTTAAGAATGAGAGAATGAATTCACATCACTTGACTAGGTCTCACAGCTAATAAATGGTAGAGCTGGAGCTTATATCCAAGCATTTGTTCTCTAAAAAAGTTTTTTTTTACCAGAAACATTTTACATTAGAAAATTTTAATTATCAACTCACATCCAATCTTGTTTCATCAATATCCTGACACCATCTACGTCGACGTCCCTTTTGGCAGCCAGCCTCCAAAATGGCCTCCTATGATTCTCACCCACTGATAGGCAGACCCTTGTGTTGGGCCCTCTTACATTACACCAGGGGTTGGTCTCTGCAACCAAGAGAATGTCATAGAAGTGATGGTATGCCACCTGCAAGATTAGGTTGTAAGTAACACTATGGCTTCTATCACGGTTGCTCGTCTGATCTCTATTGGATACTTCCCTCTGGAGGAAGCCAACTGCTTTGCTGGAAGCAGCCCTGGGGAGATGCCATGGAGTAAGAAACTGAAGCTTCCAACCAACAGCTGTCAGGGAACTGAAGTCTCTTTCCAAGAGCCATATGAATTAGCTTAGACATGGATCTTCCATCCTAGCTATCCCTCGGAAGACCAGCCCCCAGCCTACATCCTGAATGCAACCTCACTAGAGACCCTGAGCCAGAACAACCCAGTCAGGCTACTCCTGGGTTCTTGAGTCCAGGAACTACATGAGATAATAAATGTTTGTTGTTTTAAGCCTGTGGTCCCCAATCTTTTTGGCACCAGAGACTGGTTTCACGGAAGACAATCTGTCCAAGGACAGGGGTATGGGGAGGTAGCCGGGGATGGTAACGGGGCGGGGTGAAGGATGAAATTGTTCCACCTCAGATGATCAGGCATTACTTAGATTCTCATAAGGGGCACACAACCTAGATCCCTTGTATGCACAGTTCACAATAAGGTTTGCACTCCTGTGAGAATCAAATGCTGCTGCTGGCTAATCTGAGGGCGAGCTCAGGTGGCAAGTGCTTGCTCACTTGCCCGCTACTTACCTCCTGCTATGCAGCCTGGTTCCTAACAGACCAGAGACCAGTATGGTATTTGATCTGTGGCCTGTGGGTTGGGGATCCCTGTTTTAGTTATTAAGTTTAGGGGTAATTTGTTCCACAACAGCAGATAATTAATATACTCATCTAGATTATTGAGAAGCACATCCCAGATAACATATTATTTCATCTGTAAACATTTTGAAAACAAGCCACAATACATGTTTCACTTTATGTCACAGTTACACAGTTTGAATGAGGATTCACATAAGATCTACTCATTGTGATTGAGATATCTCTTAAGTCTCTTATTCTAGAGTTCCCTCTCCATTATTTTTCTCACAAGTTTTGTTGAAGAAATAACTTGTTGGTCATGAAGAGCATTCCAGAATCCAGATTTTACTGATTGTATTCCTGAGATGTCATTTAACATGTTCTTCTGTCCCTCTATTTTAGTAAATTGATGGTGAGATTGAGCAGTTTGATTGGATTCAGATTTGACTACATATTTAATTATTTATTTATTTGGTATTTATTTATTTATTTATTTGGTATTCATTCGTGATGTTTTTTACTTCCCTCCAACAAATGAGTAGTAGTCTCCTTGCGATGATGGTAGCCATCAACGACCAATGCCCAGATTCATTAATTCATCAGAAGCTGTAACATAGTGATATTTTAATTTCATCATCTCTCTTCATTTATTAGATAACCAATTTCGGCAAAGAAGTGCTTCCTCTTTTGCACTATTAAGTCAGCTGAAGAACCACTTGTAGAAGAAAATTGGATAAATGTTAGCTGCCCTTCATTTCTTTGTTGGTTTTCAAAATAAAGATTGGTCCGAAGGTGATCAATGAGGATCTCCCACACCTTTTTTTTTTTTTTTTAAGTATCATCAAAGGCTTTTCTGCTTCATCATTTTAGTCTCAGCATGGGTTGTAACATATATTATATGTTTCCAAATGTTGATGATTTTTGTGTTTTTTGGGGGAGTGGTGGAGGGATATTTAATTTATCCCATCTTTGGCCAGTGGGAGCCGCTTCTCTTCAGATTTGCTACCAAGTCCCCATAGAGTAGTTGATAGTTTCCTGCTATCACAATAAGCAAGAAGTTACAGACTCATCTTGTTCATCTTCTGCCCCTAACCTAGAATCGGCCATTTCTCTAAGGAACAAAGAAATTCACCATTCTTAACCATTTACACTCTATTATCTCTGTATTTTCCTTAAGCATACACCTGGGGAATGAGAAGGAAGGAGGAAGAGAAAAAAATAACAGAAGAGAGCCAAGTAAAAGGGCAAAGAAGAAAAGTATAACATGGCCATCTGAGAAGCTTGCACAAAACTTGGTGCAAACCTTACTCCAAAAACCTGACAGGCAAAGTGACAAGTAAATATGGTGGGGAAGCACTTCCTAGACTCTGGTCTAGAATTTACTCCAAGGACAGGAAACATGGTGAGGGAAAGATTGGCATTAGAACAATTTGATGAAATAGGCAAGAGTTTTGTGCTTGAGTAAGACAGGCTCTGCCCTGGGCCAGTACCATAGTGAGAATTCAAATTCTATCCTCAGCAATGGAAGGGGCCTCCAAGGACACCCATTAGGTACAACATCCTCTGGTCTAAGTGAAGTGAAGTCTGCCTATATTAGCCCCACATCTTTGCTACCAAAGACTCTCCTTCCCTTTCCTCATGGTACACATTTTATCCCATTATCCTTGCAACATTCATTGAGTCATCAAATGTTTATTAAGAAGCCACCAAGTACAACATGCTGTGCTTGATCAGTTGAACAAGAGAAGACCTGGTCTCTTCCGGCAGAGTTCACAGGCCAGTGGAGAGAGATCTCAATCAATAAGCACACAGCTACATGCAGGAGTAGCAAGTACCATCAGGGAGGGGCTCATGGTGATTTGCTGGTGTATTTGGTAGTATAAAACAGAGGCACTAAAGGAGGGCCTGGAAGTAAAGGCAGGGCTGCTAGAGCATGAGATTTGTAGATGGAGAAATAGTGTTTGTAGGTACCAAGGCTTTGGGGTAGGAGGAAACACAGCATACACAAATAATTGTAACAAAGTCATGGAATCCAGAGCAAAAAAAGGAAAAAGGAACACAGCGCACCATAAGCCTGGAAATGCAGCAAGGAGCCAGACTCAGCAGGAACCTCCAGGCATTCAGGGTTTGTGTTCACTAAGTTATTGGCTAGAGTGGTTGTTTAAGGATCAGGAGGCCTTAAGACTCGGAGGTCAGATGGAATGACAGGCTGTAGGTTCATAATATGGGATAGAAAGCCTTCTCAGGGACCCTTAGATTAGCAGCAGTGGACCATGAGTAAACAGAAACATGGACCTCAAAGAACAAGGCAAGAGAGGCCCAGGGCCATTCACAGGCTATAAAACCAAACAGCTGTAATTCACAAGAAATGGAAACATGGATTTTCATCCTCAGGACATGAAATGAGTGCTCCCATTACAGAAAATTAAGATTCAGTCACTACCAAGGGAAACAAAACAGCAGAGAAATCTCTGCAACAAAGACTTTTATGACACACCAAAACAGGAAACTTTTTTCTTTTTTGAATTCACTGTTGGAAGATTAAAGATATACCTTGTTAAAATATCCAAGTCATTTTTCTGAAGCAAAACACCTCTTTGCAAATGTACAGTCTACCTGGCAGGTAAAAACGCAAATTAATAAACATAATGTACACTGTAAGAGGTCTATGGCTGTGAAGTCACAAGTCAACTAAATATCCACTGTGACTCTGATCCACTTAGTGGAAACCGTCTCATGACATTTATTGTTTGTATCCACCTATGAATGTGGCCAGGATGCTTGTCATGTCTAGTCATGGGGGTGGTCCATTTTGACAGCAGTTCACCAAAACCCTTTCCTGTATCCCTGAGCCACAGCAAATACAGGGGACCCTCCACTGCACACACTGCTTATCCCAGCAGTGCAGGACTGTGGGGGTAACAAGGCGGACCAGTCTTGTCTGCCACTGTAGACTGGTGGGTCATTTCAGCTGGCTGAAAAACTAAGTTTTAAATGGGGCGATTAGCAGGCATCCTCAGATTCATCCGCTGGTCTTATCCCTTCCCAGAGCTTCCTCTTTTTCAGTTTTCAGGGCATCTTCCCAGCGCCCTGGACCTTATCTACTTTTCGACCTGGTAGGCAGTAGATTTCATGAGTATAATTAACATATCTCTACTCACCTCTAATTGAAGTTAAAGGAACTTTAGAAAGAAATCATTATTCCCATCACAGAGAAACTAGCAAAATATGCTAATCATCTGACATCTGGATAATACCCTTCACAAAGATAATAAATGCAGGAGCTAGAGAAGGGCCTTCACTTGGGGTTCAGGCCTTCCACGGGCCTCCCTGACTTTACTTCCATAAAGCCAACTTGGCCTTTTTCTCTGTTGCTCACGGTCCTTGGGCTGCTTCTGATTCCAGGTAGACTATGATTATGAGTCTAGAAAAAAATGATTAATGTCAGTGTAACAGCAGGGAGAATCCATGAGGGTTTCCTCAGTCAATCAGGAGAAGGCCCTGAAACTGGCCCAGATCAAAGATGTCTGACCAGGATACACCAGACCATTTAGGAAAAAGAAATTCTCCTCCAACAGGGCGTGCTTTATGGAACCCACCTTATCAGCTCTGCTGATTTTTAACTGTAAGCCCTCACTTCTCTCTCTTCCTCACTTCCTTCCTATTCCTCTTCCCAAGGGGAGCAGAGGAAGGGGAAGGAAACCAACCCTGGGACAGCCAGCTAGTAGAATGAACAGAACTGGTGTGAATCTCAACTCCTGGGACAGACTATGGGGGCACTGGCATTCTTTCTTTAAATCTCTTCCTTTTAATATAGTCCTTGTGCAAATGTGTACAGCACCAGGAATAAGTTAATATGATGCATGATCCTTTTCAAAAGATAAAACAAACATCCTTTTAACAGTATGTGTGCTGAATTCATTTATTTAAAACAGAAAATGCCACATAACTCCAATATGCGATTCTGGAATAGGCACTGAATTTTTTTTCACTCTTCTCTCTCCACATCCTGCCAAAATCTGAATATAATTTTCAAGGTGGTATCACATATTAAAGATGGCAATTCTTATTCAAGTTTGAAAAGATTCTTCTCTGCACTCCACCCCCTTTCTGAGACCAAGTCAGCAAAGAGACTGGATAGTCCTGGGCCCCAGGCCTCATCATTCCATGTTTCTCATTTTATGGAAACTACTCATTTGAGCACAAAAGCAGGCACACTAAATTAACAAAATGGCCCTGCCAGTCGGAATTTTAGAAGAAAAATTATTCCACTGCTGAATCAATAAGTGGCACACCAAGGATCTTAAAGACAAAGACAAAAGAGCACCTGGCTAAGGTGACCCTATCTGTGGAGAGAAGTCATTCACAGTCTGAGTCTTTGGAAGTAGGACATAAATTGACATGCAGAAATTGAGAGAAAGTTATTTGAAAGCTGCTTAGCCAAGATCATTCAAATAACCTTCTGAAGCAGAAACACGTCTGAGAAAGGGTTGACAATTAGAAACATGTGACTCAAAAACACAACTAAGCCCCATGCATCCCCACACACAGAACCACACGCACAGAGTACAGTTAGGTGTGACATGTATTTCAATCCAGCTAGGCTGTATTCACACTTTGCTCAGGTGGAGTTGTGACTTTGACACAAACTCTCAAAGGTTATTTCTGCAAGAGGCTTGGCTGAGTCCCTCAATTAGGACAAACCCCCAGATACAGCACTCACTGACACATTCTTTCCTGGATTCTGGGATAAGACTGGGACATGAATGCTGCCCATAAACTTGCAAAGAGGGCGATGCTACATTTGGCGAAGAAAAGCCAGGGATTAGAGAAGAGGTATTTGAAAAAAAATATCCGGGCCAGGTGTGGTGGCTCACTCCTGTAATCCCAGCATTTTGGGAGGCCGAGGCAGGTGGATCACCTGAGGTCAGGAGTTCGAGACCAGCCCGGCCAACATGGTGAAACCCCGTCTCTACTAACAATACAAAATTAGCCGGGCATGGTGGCGGATGTCTGTAATACCAGCTACTTGGGAGGCTGAGGCAGAAGAATCACTTGAACCTGGGAGGTGCAGGTTACAGTGGGTCAAGATCATGCCACTGCACTCCAGCCTTGGTGACAAGAGTGAAACTCCATCTCAAAAAAAAAAAAAAGAAAGAAGAAAAGATCCAAAACATGGGTCCTGGAAAATTCTGAAATATAGAAGCCAGATACAGTCAGATCTAGTCTGTCAAATGCTTCGGTTTTCAAACAAACCTGCATTAACACCCATCACCCAGCTCCCACTGAATCAGTCTTGAGGTGGGTAGGGCATTGAAATGGACTTAAAAAAAAAAAGAGCATTATGATTCTGCTGCTACACTGCAAATTAAAATCCTCTGCTTTAAGGAGTGTAAAATTAAAAGGAGCAGCTTGGCCTGAAAGAAGAAAAAACAAAAAGTAACCAAGTAAAATTTTAAGGCATGTATCCCAATCATTGCAAAGTACTTGGCAGGTATTATGGGCTAAATTGTGTCCTGCAAAAAGACATGTTGAAGTCCAAACCCCCAGTACCTTAGAATGTGATCTTATTTAGGATAGGGCCATTGCTAATGTAATTAATTAAGTTAACATGAGGTCACTGGGATGGGCCCCTAATCTAGTATGACTGGCGTTTTTATAAGACACACAGCCACACACAGGGTGAAGATGACCATATGAAGATGGAGGCAGAGACTGGCGTGATGCATCTAGACGCCAAGGAAGGCCAAGGATTGATGGCCACCACCAGAGGCTAGAAGAGGCAAGGAAGGAATCTCCCTTGCAGGCTTCTGAGGAAGCATGACCTTCTAACACCTTGGCTTCAAACTTCTAGCCTCCAGAACTGTAAGACAATATACTTCTGTTGTTTTAAGCCACCAAGTTTGTGGTACTTTGTTATGGCAGTCCAAGGAAACATACACAACAACATTTCCCAAATCACCACCTACAAAACTTACTTGATTCAATGGTGTCCCTAGAAAGTGCTTTGGAAATGCCATAAAATAAATTATTTAACTCTTGGAGAGAGTCACAATATACATGAGCATTTTAAAAGCTCTGAGAAGTCCTGTGGTGAAGAAGCATCTTTAAAATTTTTTTCATTTGTCATTTTAAGCTTTCTTTGACCACAAAACCCCCTCCTCTCTGTTCCCTAGTAGCGGACGTGTTAAGATCACATCATAGAACTACTATTTCCTCAAGTACATTTTTGAGAAACACCTGCTTTGCCAATAAAAAAAAGAGAAGCATGCTATGAACCTGCTCTTTCTAAGAAACACGGTTAGACGCCAAGTTTCCACAGCCATCCTTGTCACTTGATGTGCAAGCAGGACTTGAGACATTTCAAACACGTTTAGAGTCTATCTGAGTTTCCCTCTGTATTAGTTTGCCAGGGCTGCCACAACAAAATATCACAGGCTGAGTGGCTTAAGCCACTGAGATCTATATTTTCTTACAGTTCTAGAGGTTAGAAGTCTAAGGTGAAGGTGTCGGCAGTTTTGGCTTCTCCCGAGGCCTCCTTTCTTGGTATACAGACGGCCACCTTATCACTGGGTCTTTTAGTGACCTCTTCACTGTGCATGTGTATCTCTGATGCCTCTTTTTCTAATAAGAACAGCTACCATATTGACTCACAGCCACACCCTTATGACCTCATTTAACCTTAACTGTCTCTTTAAAGGCCCCATCTCCAAATACACATTAAAGATTAGGGCTGAAACATACAATTGTTGGGGGGACAGGATTCAGTCCATAACACCCCCTCAATTGCTCAGTCAGGAGGCATAGGTTCTTGGGTTGTAGTTAAGAAGACAGATGAAAAAGGTTAAGTTCCTCAAGGTCTCTAGCAAGTATCAGACTCCAGATCACAACTCAATGGCCTCAACATCATGGGTTCCATTCACCTCCCCACACTACTTAGCCTCTATCTCCTGCAAGCCTCTTCTATGGCAAGAAGATCCCTAGTTATACATTTCTTCAATAAATTGTGCATTCTTTTAAAACACATTCTTATTACTTTATTGCACAAAGAAATTTGGCCATGGCATTTTTAAATCTGCAAGAGTCACGTTCATCATAGCAAGCAGCAAGGATGAAAGCCACATCTTTCAGCACTACCACTGAGATTTCCAGCAAAGTGGTCTACACACAGCATGGTCTACACCAGTCTTTGTATCTCAAAGCTTGGCAAGGGAGGAAAAACCTTACAGTGGTTAAACACACAAATTCTGGAGCCAGGCCACGTGCATGCAAAACCTAGCCATACTACTCTTTATTGTGTGTGTGATTTTCATAACATCTCTCCCTCCATAAAATGGGCAAAACAGAATGCACCAGACAAGGCTGTTGGGAAGGTCAAATGAGATGAGCAAAGGGCTGGAAACTAGCAAATATTCAGGAATTATTAGCTGCTATTAGGGGAATGTTTAAAGCCTTTTAAAAATAATTATAGACCGACATAAAAGTTGCAAAGCTAGTATCAGAAAGTTCCTGTGCCCTTCACCCAGCTTCCCCAATGATAACATCTTTATTGTAGTACAATAATCAAACCCAGGAAATTGACAGTGGTATAATACTGTTAACCTAACTACAGACTTCATTTGGATTTCACCAGTTTTCACATTCATTTTTTTGTTGTGTGTAGAATTTTATGAAATTTTATCACAAGAATAGACTTGTATCACAACCACCACAATCAGGATTCAGAACTGTTCTATCACCATAAAGAAACTCCCTTGCAATAACCCTTTATCGCCCCATACTCCCTCCACTCCTAGTCCCTGGAAACCACTGATCATTTTCTATCACTATAATTTTATTTTGAGAATGTCATATAAATGGAATCATACAGTATGTAACTTCTTGAGACTGGCTTTTTTTAAACTTAGTAGTTCTTCTGTATGAATGTACCATAGTCTGTTTATTCATTCCCCTGCTGAAGGAAACTTGGGTGGTTACAATGAAAACTGCAAGGAACATTCATGTGCAAGTCTTTGTATAGACATAATTTTTCATTCCTTTTGGTAAATATCCAGGAATGGGATTGCTGGGTCATAGGTAAAGTCATATAGTATCCATGTGTTTAAATTTATGAGAAAATTGCCAAACTGTTTTCCAGAATGGCTGCACTATTTTATATTCCTACCAACAACCTATGAGAGATCCAATTGCTCTGTGTCCTAGCCCGCATTTGGTATTGTCAGTATTTTTTTTTTCTTTGGCTGTTGTGTGTAGTGGCACTGTGGGAATTTCTCATCACTTGGAGAGTCTTGCTGGGGGATACACGAGGGGATGGCAATGATGCAGGGAGTCTCGCTTCGTCGGCAGGAGAATCAGGTTGCAGTGAGCCAAGATGGTACCACTGCACTCCAGCCTGGGTGACAGAGAGTGAGACTCTGCCTTAAAAAACAAAACAAAACAAAACAAAACACCCAGCTGCATGGGGAGCCATTCCACAGTCAGAAACTATAGTGGAGGTGGAGGTTGCAGTGAGCCAAGATGGCACCACTGCACTCCAGCCTGGGTGACAGAGAGTGAGACTCTGCCTCAAAAAACAAAACAAAAAACCCAGCTGCATGGGAAGCCATTCCACAGTCAGAAACTATAGTGCTGCATGACCTCAGGGACCGGAGGTCGGGAGAAACAGATCTAGATGGACATGAACATGCCCGCTGGAGATATAGAAAGTATGTCCTTCCCTTGCACAGTGCCAATTCCTCTGCCCAGGGGCTCCCTCAATGTTGTTCATTCTCAGTGGCAATGGCAAAATACTATTTAAATGGAAACCTTAAAATTGGGTTTTTGTCCACTTACTGCTTCTCTGGCTCCAAGGACTACATGGAAAAGATTTTCAACTTCACTTCTGAGGCAAATTAAAAAATATGTTTCTCAAAAACTCATATGAAGTAGTGAAGAGGATCTGAAGTGACTCAGAGGAATATGCAGGCAAGCATGAAGCGAATATCTGCAGCACAGGACTGGGAGATAGATGCATTTTGCTGAAAAGGTTGTGGATACTATGATTATGTTAATTTAGACTTTTATAGTCAGAGTTGAGCAAAGAGGGATTAGAGAGGGGATGAAAAGAAGTAGAGCCTTCAGGCCACGTCTTCTTCTTGTTCACGACCCAGGGATCCAGTGCTCCAGTGTGTGCGCACAGGGCTACATTTGCAGGGCTGCAGCACCACAAATGCAGGCTGGAATGGAGCCAGCGGGAGCCTCTGAATTCAACTCGCTTCATGTGCCTTGTTTTCCAGAATGGCGTCCCCTAGTCTTCCTCATCTCAGCAAATGGCAGTCCTCCCTTCCAAGACTCAGACCCCAAATCCTAGCATCATCCTTGTCTCTTCTTCCTGGAACCCATATCCCAGTAGCCAGCAAGTCCTGTCACCTGTGCCTTTAAGAGAGCCAGCATCTGGCCACGCTTTACCCACTCCACTACTCTCACCCTGGGCTGAGCCACCATCCTCTGTTTCCTGAATCTTGGCAGTAACCTTCTAGCTGGTTGTCCTACCTCTACCTTCCCCAGTCCCGACTTGCTCCCCAGCATCCAGCCTATTCTTTGTGCTGAAAGAGACTTCCTCTATCAACTATTCCAACCTTCTTATAGTACTGAAAATAACTCCTTCAGCCCTAGAAAGGCTGCTCTCCAGTCCCCGAAAAGTATAAAACAAGAAGCCCACAGGAGGAATGCATTGGTTGTTATTATGTGATTAATAAATGAAATATATATAAAGTTACATTACATAGTCAAGTGAAAATAGTACCTGATTCTGGCTGGGCGCAGTGGCTCACGTTTGTAATCCCAGCACTTTGAGAGGCCGAGGCGGGCGGATCACGAGGTCAGGAGATCGAGACCACGGTGAAACCCCATCTCTACTAAAAATATAAAAAATTAGCTGGGCGTGGTAGCGGGCACCTGTAATCCTAGCTACTCGGAGAGGCTGAGGCAGGAGAATGGCCTGAACCCGGGAGGCGGAGCTTGCAGTGAGCTGAGATCACGCCACTGTGCTCCAGCACTCCAGCCTGGGTGACAGAGCGAGACTCTGTCTCCAAAAAAAAAAAAAAAAAAAAAAAAAAGTAGTACCTGATTCTAATGCAATTTGATAAGCCCCCTTCCCCTGATTCATTGCTATGTTTTGCCTTCAAATAAAGAAAAAGGAAGAATAGTTAATCTAAGCTACAGAAATGGATCAGACTCTGTACTCATCTCAGAATTAAAGTTCAATTTATTCTACTAGTAAAGGACTCTGCATCATAATCTGAAGGCATTATGGAAGAAAAGTCACTCAAATGAGCTGGAGCAAATATCATCAAATTCATATGAAATGATTTCTCCTATAGATTATTATTTATACATGCCACACAGCTGTCAATCAGTTCCTGTCTGCATTTAGTACAAACTCACTTATCTAATTCTGACGTGCACTAGGATTCACAACAATGTTCCCAGAAGGACTGGCACATGCTTTTCTGGGATCTACATACTGGAAAATGAAACAAAGCCTCTGGCCTCATAGAACTTACATACTAGCGGGTGGTGGCAATAATGGGGAGAGACACTAAATAAATTTAAAAATATTTAAGGTAAAATAGCTTAACAATAAGAAACAAGTGTTCTGTATGGTGGGTTGGGTGAGAAGGAGTGAAGTAGGGAGCATGGGCTGCTGTGGTTGGGTGGTCAGGGTGCTCCCACTAAGAGAGGTAGCATTCGAGGCAAGTCTTTGGCTGGAAAAATCATTGCATGTCTGAAATGGTGGTGAACAATAAAGACTGGGAATGGATGGGGTTAGAAGGTGAGTCCACAATAGGATAAGGGCCATATCATGCATGGTGAGGAGCTTGAAATTTCTTAGAACCATCCTTAGGCATGTGGGTTTCAACCAGTGTTTGGGTTGAATTGTGTCCCCCACAAAAGATACACTGAAGCCCTAATCCTCAGTCCTAGAAGGGTTGTTGCAGATGTAATTAGCTGCCTTAAGATGAAGTCACACTGGAGTAGGTTGGACCCCTAATGCTGGTGTCTTTAGAAAAGATGACCAGGTGAAGATAGACACACAGAATGCCACGTGAAGACAGAGGACAGGAATTATACATCTGCAAGCCAGAGAACACCAAAGATTGCAGGCAAACCACCAAAACTAGGAGCAGGACAAAAAAGATTCCTCTACAGGTTTCAGGGGAAGCTTGGCTCTGCTGACAATTTGATTTTCAGACTGTCAGCCTCCAGAACTGTGAGACAATACAATACATTTCTGCTGTTTTAAGCCACCCACTTTGTGGTACTTCATCACAGCAGCCCTTGCAAACTACTCCAGCAGTACGGCCTTCATGGGATGTTGACTACAGAAGGGATGTGATCTGATGTTTATGTTAACAAGGCACAGCACTCTGTCTCCTGTGTGGAGAATAGGCTGGATGCTGGGGATCAAGTGGGGGCTGGGGAAGGTAGAGGTAGGACAACCAGTTAGAAGGTTACTCTCAAGATTCAGGAAACAGAGGATGGTGGCTCAGCCCAGGGTGAGAGTGGTGGAGTGGGTAAAGCATGGCCAGATGCTGGCTCTCTTGAAGGCACAGGTGACAGGACTTGCTGGCTACTGGGATATGGGTTCCAGGAAGAACAGACAAGGATGATGCTAGGATTTGGGGTCTGAGTCTTGGAAGGGAGGACTGCCATTTGCTGAGATGAGGAAGACTAGGAGAAGGTGTGATTTGGGAAGGTAAGGCCAAGAGTTTGCTTTTCGATACAAGAAACTTACATTCCTGATTAACACGGCCAAGGACCCCTGAGTAGGCAGGGCTGAGATCAGGAATGGCAGTGTGAGTGTTGGCATCATTGGGGTCTAAAGTCTGGGTCTAACAATACTTTATTATCTGTCTTCTTCCACCTGAACTTATATCTCCATGGGAGAAGGGACTTCATTACTCTTGCTCCCCATTATACCCCTGAAGTCCTAATGGTGCTTAGCCTAAGGCAGACACTCAAATGTTTGTTGAATCAATGAGCAAATCAACACACATAAAAGGTTTTACATGTGGGCAAAAGTTAAATACCATTTAACTCAATTTCAGGCCCATATCCTAAAGAATTAAACAAATCCAAATATTAATATACTGATGCTCATCAGAGCATTGTTTATAATAGCACAAAATAAAAAATAAAAGACCCTGGAAGTAAGCTATATTTTCAGTAATAAGGAGGTTGGAATGCTATGTATCCATCTAAAATACAGTAGGATATTTCAGGGTCTGTAAGGGCTATCCCAATTTACTCTTATTTTAAAAAGACATTTAGAATAAGTTAAAATTTAACTTTTCTTTTTTTAAAGCATGCATATCTAATAAAATGATGGCCTTGCAGATAAACACAAAAATACTAGAGTTGGTTCTTTGTCACAATGAACTACATGCAACTTACAATTCTCTTGCTATTGCTTATCCATATTCTTGATTGTTTTGTGTAGTAAGAAATTGGCAGGCTTTTTAAACATGAGAAAACATCATTCCACAGACAAAGCGTCATTGCTGTGGATGTGCTCCTCTTCTCAGCATGTCTCTATGAAAGTATTCCACATTTTGAAATCTTAGCCTTGAAGCCACCATCCAACTTGCCAGCTTAGACCATACAATGAACAGCCTGCCCCAGGTCAGGAACAGTGAAGACATGGACGAAAGATAGTTCCTGCCTTCAAGAAAGCTAGACTGATGCTGAGACATAGTCACAGAGGAAGGAAGTTGAGTCAGGACTTGTCTTCTAGGAGCCAGAGAGACCTCTAAGGATACCCCAGAGGGGTAGCCCTTGAAAGAAAGAAAGGGGTTGGATAGATGGGGTTAAGAGAGCCTGGTAGGTAGTAGGAACTCTTGGAAAATACAAGAACTGAAAACAGTTGAGCACTTTTGGGCAACTCAGGAGTCCTGGAGCCTTATTTAGGAGGAGGAGGAGGTGGGGGGCAGCACTTCTTCCTCTTCTGCGGAGCCTCACACTGGCTCTCCCTGCCGGGCAGGCTGCAGGGCCAGCGCCCTCTGAGTCCAGCTTCCTAATTGATTCTGCCTGTGCTCCAATGCAACTGACTCACCAATTAAGGCATAGCTGATTGAAGCTTGCCCGCACCTCTGGTTATTTCTTCTTTCCACACATTTGTTGATAGTGACACCGAACAGAGAGGGACCACCCACAAAACCCTCCAGCTTTAGACAACGAGAATGTCTAAACAACAGCAGACACTGCACTGTTTCAACTTGAGTTTGGAGTCCCAGATTATGAGGTGGGTGCTTTTGAAAGGGTCCCATTCCAGGCCCTTTCTGGAATGTGAGGAGCGTGAGTAAAGTTGCCTCTTCCAGTGGTCAGATGAACTTTCACATCATTGCAAATGAAGTGGAAACAAATTGAATGCTGGTTTAAAAAATAATAAAGATAGGCTGCCCTAAAATTCAGTCTCCTTACTTCAAAAATCTCTATCATAATTCAGGACTCTTTTATTATGTCAGTACTCTTTTGAAGGCACCCGACAAACAGGTAGAAAAGAGAACATATTTATTGTCAGAGCTAAGAAATTTGAGTACAAATCCAGGGTTAGCTTCATGGGTGTGTGACCTGTATAATCACACATGCTCTATGCTCAGAAGGCCTCTGCCCTTGGTTTAATGCTCTGCTGTTGCTGTCTTTTTTCTTTTTTCCCTTTTTTTTTTTTTTCAGACGGAATCTCACTCTGTCGCCCAGGCTGGAGTGCAGTGGCATGATCTTGGCTCACCGCAACCTCCACCCCCCAGGTTCAAGTGATTCTCCTGCCTCAGCCTCCCGAGTAGCTGGGACTACAGGTGCTCGCCACCATGCCCAGGTAATTTTTGTATTGTTTGTAGAGATGGGGTTTCACCATGTTGGCCAGGCTGGTCTCTAACTCCTGACTTCAGGTGATCCGCCTGCCTCGGCCTCCCAAAATGCTAGGATTACAGGCATGAGCCACCACGCCTGGCCTTGCTGTTGGCCATCTTGAAGCTCATAATAATTTTTGAACAAGAAACCCTGCATTTTTATTTTGTACTGGATCTTGAAGATTATGTAGCCAGTCCTGATGGTAACTATGGCTTGGTGCAGACACAGGGACAGGAACCAGGCACTGTGGTGGAGTTTATGGACTGTGTGCATTTATGGACATTTTTTTCTCTACGTAAAGGCCTACCAGTGTTTATCAGTGCCTGGTTTTATTTCCCAGTGTCCTCAAAGGCTCAAATAAGAAAACAGTATTTTTTTTCTTTAACTGGCAACTGGGCACAGAGTCCTTCACAACTATTAGTTTGATGTGCTAGCTATTAAAATTAGCCAGTGTCAAACATCAGGAAAAAATAAACATGTTTAGAAGGCATATCATACCATGAAATTATTTAACATTTTAACTCCAAAAATGAGTCAAACATTTAAATCAGACTCCAGAAGCACATGCTCATGAAGTTTCATGTAATGACCTTCAAACAAATCCAAGCAGAATTCCTAGAGTTTCTTACAAGTGACTGGGGTATAAGATTTGGGGTTGTGTTAGATCCCAATAGTGTCCAATAGTATGTCGGTGGACAGACTGCAACAGACTGATTCCCTTGGAAGCTTGTTAAAAACATCCTAGGCCTCCAGGCTGAGAGGTTCTGATCCTGTAGGCTTTGGGTGGGCCCAGGAATCATACTTTTAAAAATCTTGTCCAGGGCATGGTGGCTCATGCCTGTAATCCCAGCACTTAGGGAGGCTGAGGCAGGAGTATCACTTGAGCCTAGGAGTTAGAGACCAGCTTGGGCAACACAGCAAGACCCCGTTTCTATAAAAAATCCAAAAATCACCCTGGAGTGGTGGCAAACACCTGCAGTCCTAGCTACTCAGGAGACTGACTGAGGTAGGAGGATCCTTTGAGACCAGGAGTTTGAGTCTAGTGAGCTATGATCATGCCACTGCACTCCAGCCTGAATGACACAGTGAGATACTGTCTCTACAAAGAAAACCAAAACAAAACAATGTTGTCTTTAAGATTCTTAGGCCCAGCCAGGTTTTGGTCATCCACCACCCTGATAACCAGAATGGGATTTCAGAAAGTAAGTAAGACAATGCACAGTCAAATGTCGACGGAGTCTCCTCCAGCATAGCGTGTCTAACAATGGAAATGTGGCAAGAGTGTGGTCTTGGTTAGCCACTCTGGATCACACAATTCCGATTGCAAGACTTTGGGCACATGATCTGGACGTCACAAGAAAACCCAAAACAAAACATTTGATATCTATGAAAGTGAGTCAATATTGAAGAAATGTCTGGGCAATGAGATCAAGTGCAGGTTCAGGGAGTGTCATGACAGGGATGGCTCCAGAAGCTAGGTCCGGGCTGCACTGGTGAAATGTTTGCTCCCTCTGAGACCCACAGCTTCCACTCCCGGCTGATTAGACGCTCACACAATGAAGCCAGAGTGCAGGAGGCTCATCACAACTGGGGAGGAAGAAAAGCCAAAAACAAGTACAGCAGGAGGCTCTCTATTTAAAAATAGTCAGTTCCCTCATTGCCTCACAGCACACCACATTATCTTGGTTACTCAGCAATCTGCAGATCCCCAAAGTGGTCCTTGAGGAGAAGCCAGTAACTCAGCTCCTGACCCCCGAGTGGAATGCTAATGAGAACTCAGCTCCAACCGGGGCATACTGATCTGTGCTGCATGTTCTCCTGCAAGACCCAGCTGGCTGTTCAATGAAGTCAATCCAGCTTGACCCAGCAAGAGTTTGTAGCAAATACCCACGAAAGCTGCTAGACTTGAGGCTAATCTTTTAAGTGTTACCAATGGAGGATCATCTTCTCCCTCTAAGGATAAGAAAGAGGCAGTTAGACAAGCAGAAATACCTTCTGCTTTGTGCAGTGGATGAATTTAATGGAGAAGAGACTGCTCCCGAATTAGCAACATGACCCAGAGTGAGGGAAACTCAGAGGGTTTAAGCAGGTGGCAGTAAAGCTGCAGGAGGTTTCTTCCACTATTTTTCAGACCTTCTACCCAAGCCATTTCATTTCCCCCGACCCCACGTAGGTGCGTCGAACACTACAGCTCCTTCTTGGGAAGTGCCTTCAGCTCCAACCTCCAGTCCGAAAGTGTTTCAGGCAAAAAAATAAAAACTCTGGGGCCATGCACAGGCTGTGCCAGCAGACTTATGCTGCCAGGTCCCTTGGCCAGCAGAACATAGGGCCTGGCATCTGGATGGTCCTCCCCAGGCTCAGGGATCACAGCTGAGGCAGAGACCCTGGCAGCCACCCAACGGTCTGCCCGTGTGCCTGGCAGGCTCAGATATCCTGGCACTGAGACCCAGACCTAAGGAATGAACAGAGTGAAGCCACGCGGCACTAAAAGCTTCAGTGATTTCTCAAAGCTCATTTTAACCAGATTTAGCAAAAGCAACAGTTTAATCCCGCAGAAATAATTAAAGTTTGAGGGCAAGAAACAAGGCTACTTTTCCCGCATTGATGGGGTAATCTGCATGTGAAAGCCCACTGTTTTGCCTACCAGAAGTTTTTTTCTCCCCCCTACCTTATTAATTAGTTATTTTATTTATTTATGTGAAGCACCGGGAAGAATAAACAGAAACTCATGTATGCTCATGCTCAGCTCCCTATTAATGGAATTCACAATACAAATTGGGGAGCATGTGGGTTAATGTGTTACAACTGAGGTCACTGTCCAATAAAGGGCCTGACCATAGCAACATCTAATAGAAATGCTGAGTTGTCAGGCTGTATTCACATGAAATTGCCGACATTTGACCATTTTTTGATCTACAAAAATAGCGATTTAATATGGTTCCTCCAAGTAGCTTTTTATTCTGAGCAAGTCTTTCTGGATTAATCTAATATAAAATGTAAGATCCAAGGGTTTGATTTCCTATCCCTCAGAGTATGTGATGAACAAATGAAAGGCAAGATAAGATGAGGCTTTGGAAAGTCAGGAGTGGCAACCCGAGCGTAAGGGGATGGTGTGACTGTATTCCTGTTATCCTGATCGCATTCACAATGTTCCAGTCAGTTATAAATAGAACAGCCAAGGCGGCCGCACCTGCAAGCAACTCAATAGGGCGTGATTTTAAAATGCGTGGTGAGACCTCTTGCTAGTTGCATTTTCTTTCATATCTTCCTATCATTGTCACCTGCCATAAAAATAACATCAATTTTAGTGTAAAACCAGAATTCTTTGGACATTAGATGCTGGCCACGAAAACCCAGAGCGTCACAAACGGTGTTTTGCCAACATGTCTCTGGAGTGGTCTGCAGAGTGGTCCACGTACTCTGGGTAATTTCATCACATTTTACTCGGAGACTATGTTGACCGATGGCCAAGGACACGAGCGTGAATCAAAGTATGGACCTATTTCTGTGCCAAATTCTAAAATCCCCATTATCATTAGCGAAATATTTGTGAAATCATGAACAGGACATTCTAACTTAGTGGTTTGGGTGTTTCCATTAAAAATGTCGAAAGGTAGGAGACTTGGTATTAAGGTATGCACATGAGAACTCCATACAGAAGGACTTGTCTTCCTGGGACAGATGTCCTGGGAAAGACTTGTTCTGATACTGCACTGTATCCTTTATATCCTCTGTCTTTCTCTATCCGAACCATCTGGGATGTAAACACCTCTCAATAAACCATTCATCATCATTATTATTTAAGTAAATAATTACATTTGTTAAGATGCTGGGCACTGGGCAAAATGTTCTAAAAGCTCTTATCCCATTTAATAACAGAGCCCCAATGGGACATGTATCTGAAGCCAAGGTAGATTTTTTTCTTTTTTCTTTTCTTTTTTTTTTGTCAGACGGGGTCTCGCTCTGTTGCCCAGGCTGGAGTGTGGTGGCATGATCTCGGCTCACTGCAACCTCCGCCTCCCAGGTTCAAGCAATTCTCCTGCCTCAGCCTCCTAAGTAGCTGGAATTACAGACACACATCACCATGCCCGGCTAATTTTTTTGTTGTTGTTGTTGTATTTTTTTTTTAGTAGAGAGAGTGTTTCACCATGTTGACCAGGCTGGTCTCAAATTCCTGACCTCAAGTGATCCACCCACCTCAGCCTCCCAATGTGCTGGGATTACAGGCATGAGCCACCACGCCCGGCCCCAAGGCAGTATTGATCCTCGCTCTGTGGATGGGAAAGGGCAGCTCACAGGGGTGTGATGTGACACAACCAGTGCCCACGGCTGGTCACCATGGCTAGGACTCAAAGCTGCAGTAACCTAAATCTTAACCATTAGGTATTTCCATTTCTAAAATTACCTTCTCCTTCCAAAACAGAATTTAAATTCACCCCAAAGACTAAAAATTGTCATGCTGAACAGTAACTGCAATGGGATATATGTGTGTTGCTATAACATAGCAAAACCCTAGACAACTCGGGATCTAGGGTTCCTATTTTTCTTGGTTGTTTTATCTACGGTTTTATTTTTCACCTTTTCCCCAAACACCACACTATCAGCTCCTACTCTTTCAGCTGTCAGTTTTCCCACCCATCACTCTTCCTTTTACCCTCAAGACCATTTTAAACTATAGCAGGACAAGAAATCTAGTATTTCCTTATCCATTCACTTACCTATGTGGTCAGCAATATTTAAGCCCATTTGATGGGCTAGACACCCTTTTAACAGATGCAGCAGAGAAAACACAGAGTACAAGTGCCCACTGAGACTTTCAGGGGTGAAGGTGGGAGAGAGAGGTCAAGGAGCAAGTGGAAAAAAAAGAAATGCCTGTTATAAGGGCTCCCAAAAACCAGGGCAAGGTGACATGGAGAAGGGGAGACAGGGAAGATGACCTTGCAGCTGAGATCTCACAAGCTGCTAAGGCCCTAAGGAGGTGGGAAAGGGTGTGGGGTGCCCAGAGTGGTAAAAGATCATGGACTGGCTAGTAGAGAGAGAGGCAGCAAGGCCTCATCCTAATGAAAGAAGGCCTCACCCTAATGACAGAAGGTTAGATTTTATCCCAGGTGGAAAGGGAAAACCTTGGAGTAGGGGATGAGGTTGGCCAGGAGACTGATTGGCTGGGATGTGCTTCTTTCTTCCTTCATTCAATGCTATTTCTGGAGAGCCTGACCCTATGCTGTGTGCCATGGAGACAGTGGTGACCACGATGCTGTCCATGAGATTCTGGCCTGTGGGGAGGGCAGTGAGAAACTAGGTCCATGTGGCCTCATGGGAAGACCACAGGCACTGAGCCCCTTGTTAGGTGGGAAGGGACGATTTTCTAAAGGGAATGTTATTTTATCTGAGATCAGAAAATGGGAAAGAGTTAACCAGGCAAAGTAGGAGTGTGGGAGAACAGGAAGGAGAGAAATAGCGTGTTCCAGACAGGGGAAAAGAACATATGCAATGGCCTGGTTTTAAGAAGGTGCATGGTGAAGTCAAGAATAGAGGAATTTTGATTTGGCTGGATCAGGAAAAAGGAAGAGAGAAAGCTGGTGGAGACCAGGGGTGGCAAGAGGTCATAGTAGCAAGAGATGAGAACGCACAAGCAAAAGGCGTATCATGCAGGGCTTGACGAGGGGGCCTAATGATCCACCCATCCAAGCTGGGATGCTTCTGAGAGTAAAGGGCAGTGCTTTTACTAACTAGTCTGTGAAAGCCCACACATATGGAGACTAACCCCTGGGCAAACAGGGATGTACCCCTTCTAGGTACTTATAGGGAGTTTGCCATTGTGTTAACAACAAGAGGAAGGCAATGAAGAAATGCAAGCAGAGAAGTCCTCTAAACAGCTGTGCTTCCCCAGGCCTATCTGCTTCATGTGGAAGCACATGCACTGGAGGTCAGGACCAGCGGAATGGAACTCTGCACCGAGGCCAGGGCTGAGATGTTGGGAGAAGACAATGATGACAGTAACTGTGGAGGGCCAGCTAGACTAGAGATGGGGGATGGGGACTGGAGATTACTGGGGAGGGAGAATCAATGGACTTGGAGACTGAAGGAGGGACCTAAAATGGCTTGTAGGTGTAGGTTTCGGCATCTGGATCCACGGTGGCACCATTCCTGGGATAAGGGTGCTGAAAGAGAAAGCTGTCTCTGGATACTTCTTCTTCCCCCTCCCTCCCCACCTAATTGCTTTCCCTCCCAATTGGTTACAACTGTGTGCCAAGTAAGAGTAAATGGGGTCTGAGTGAGCATTCAAGGGGCCCTATATAGAGTAAATGGCTTTGCTCCTCTGTGGTAGTCCAAGTAGTGAATGGATGGGTGAGTTCTGGGTATGTGGGGTGTGAACATTTATGATAAGGTATAAGTGTATCTGGGAACATACTACTCCCCTGAGTCTCAGGATTTGATCAGTTTCAAATCAATCAAATCAGTTTTAGTGCTATGTTTATTATTGATATTATTTCTTGTATCTACCTCTGTTTCACTAGTGCTACCCCAAAGCTCCACAAAACTGATATCAAGACAGGGTACCAGGGAAGAAGCCTCAGGAAGAGGGCAGGCTGTGTGGTCGACAGGATGCTCAGGTGAGGCATGGGTGCTGCTGGGGCCCAAGCAGTTGTCACAGGCAAAGAAAGGCATGGGCACTGAAAGCAGGGGACCAGAGGACAAGGTTTACAAGCAGCAGTCTCAGTCTCCATAGCGTTTCCTTGGTAGGAACTGGGGAGAAACGGCAGGGGCACAACCACCAGGTCACTGCCAGGCAACAGTAAGCCAGCTTTTCACTTGATTAGTCTCCTTGGCTAACTGGCAGAACAAAGGAGTATGGACACCCATCCATATCCACAACCATACACACACACACACACACACACACACACACACACACACACCACACACAGAGAGCTTTCAGCAGATCTGTCTATGTACAGCCACAGAGAATTCCAAGATAAAACAACCTCGAGAGATTCCCAGATGGGTAGAAATAAATGACGAACTAACTATTGTATTAGTCTTCACTTTACGCTTTCTACCTTGAATAAACTTACCAGTTAACCAATTTCTGATTTCTCTGTTCATCAGGATTTAACTGGAGGGCAAGAAGACTTGGATATATGTTGTAAATAGAGGTAGAGAAAAGAAATAATATCAATAATAAATACAGCATTTTGCAATTTAGAAAATACTTCTTATTGGATTCTCATGATTATTACCAGTATCATTTCCAACTTTTACACCTGGGGTCCTGGGCCCAGATGTATTTGTCAGCTGAGTTGACAGATGACTTTCTACTAAGATAGGCACCGCAGCTCCATAAGGATACATTATCACATAAATGTCCCAACACATCATATTCAGTGATACTCTTTTAAAACAGAAATCTGAATTAGAATTTACTCTATAGAACAAGTCTTTAGAAGAATGACGTAGGGTTGAACCATACCAGAAAGGTAACTCTGCCTGCTCAGATAGTGAAGATAATAGGACAGTATTTGAAATCTTCAGATGAGTATTCATGATGTGGTTGTGCACTTACTGATTGTGTATACCTCCATGTGTCTCTTAAACTCTCTCAGCTTCTCCGTCCATCCAGTCATCTGTCAACTCAGCTGACAAATACATCTGGGCCCAGGACCCCAGGTGTAAAAGTTGGAAATGATACTGGTAATAATCATGAGAATCCAATAAGAAGTATTTTCTAAATTGCAAAATGCTGTATTTATTATGATATTATTTCTTTTCTCTACCTCTATTTACAACATATATCCAAGTCTTCTTGCCCTCCAGTTAAATCCTGATGAACAGAGAAATCAGAAATTGGTTAACTGGTAAGTTTATTCAAGGTAGAAAGACAGTCTAAGGTAAGTTGCAGCCCAAATCCTCATTTGCCAAAAGAGCTGAAATGAGAAGAGTAAAGGAATATTATCCAATCTAGTCATGCTCTCAACTACCAATTCCCACGTTCACCTTTCAGAATGATTTTAGCCTGATGCTAATGTATGTCATTTATTTAATAACAGACTTCTCCTTCTAGTCTTGTCCACAGTCTAGACCAGGGATTGGCAAACTAAGACTCATGGGCCATATTTTGCCTGCCACCTATTTTTTTAAATAAAGTTTTATTGGAACATAACCATGCCCACTCATTTACGTATTACCCATGGCTGCTTTCATGCTACAATGGTAAAGTTGAGTAGTTATAGCAGAAATTGTATGGCCCACGAAGCCTAGAATATTTACTATCAGGCCCTTAACGAAAAAATTTTGCTAACATCTTATCTGGGCTCATACAAAGAATTCAAAATTAGCACACTATAATGAAGTAGAGATTAATGAAAAATGTTTGTATCATATTAATGGTTTTAACCCAAACGACGTATTGGCATATATTGGCTAATCTTGTTAGTTCCCCAGTAGTTTATTGGTTATTTTCAAACAAATGCATTTCATCAAATTGATAAAAATATACAGTACAATATAAAAAAAGAATTGAGCATCGTTTCTGTACTACATCTCGCACAGAAACAGTCCCTAGATCATTTGTGTAGCCTTAACTCTACAAAGCTACTATACAGGAATTAGGAACTATTTTGCATTATGCGTCATTTGAATCACTGTGAGATAGCTGCATTATAATTTATTTAAATCAGTAAGGTGATATGGATTTGAAATGTAGCTGTATCTCTTGCCTGTGCTTATCAAGGGATAAGCACAAATCAGCTCATGTGCAAAGGGGAGAAACCTATCTGGAAATCAGCAGAAGTTACATCCTCACAATCACAGGAAAACAACTGGTACTTACAGACCCACAAAAATGTTTCTTTTAAATATTTTTATTAATTGCAATATTAGGAAACTACTTATTTAAAATATTTATGATTGTGAAAGGATTTGGGGTTCATTGTAAAGACATTCTAACAGTGGAGAAATACATCAAGTGTACCTCCTGAATCCTTCACCTTCCTTCCCTCCCTCTGTTCCTTTATTCTTCCCTCTCTTCTTTCCTCTCCTCTCCTCCCCTCCCCTTCACTGTCCTCCCCTCTTCTCTTCTCCTCTCCTCTCCTTCTTTCTTTCTGTTTTTAAGCAAACAAAATAGAAGCCATGAACCATACTATTCTGAAATTTACATGTGTTTCTTTATCTAACCATATGTGATTATCACTCTTTTGTGGTAATATATATAAACCTACTTTATTCACGTAATTTAGAGCCAAATTATGTTAAATTATACTGGATCTAGAATTTATTTACATGTAGGTTGTTCTCAACTTTTCTCTATGTAAGTTATTTTTAATGTACTCATGACATTTAAAAAGCAGTGCAACTCTTACTATCTTTTATTAGTTTTGAATTGAATAAAAGTGGGTATTTGTTCTCTCTGCAAACTTCATCTCCCTAGGTGTTTCAGCAGGCAACATTTGCCCATGTGCAGAAGAGCTACTTTCTGCTTATGATTCATAACATACCCCTCACCCCAGTATCACTCACAAACTGTACATTCTATACCTATAAGGCCAGAGGAGGTAGGAAGTTTTAAGTTCCAGGGTGCCTCCATTGACAAATCTCAGGCTGAAAGAAAAGTACTGGGGAAAATCCAACAACTCTGGTGTGTACTTTTGTTAGTTTATGGACTTTTAGTGACTTCTGATCCCACAAGAAAAGATCAAAACTGCCAAAGAAGATGAGAGTTACATGGGTTTCTAAGATGGGCTGATTTTGCAACAAATATTCGCAAATGAATCTTAAACAGAGCCATGAAATTCAGTGGATTTCAGGACATCTTCATTATAAAACCAGAGAAAAACCGTATCATTCTCCTTCCTCACTCCCTTCGCCTACACTCCCCCAAGAGAGACCACAGGAGGTTCATTTTAAGGTCTGATGAATGGTTCAGAAGGTCTGTAGTGGATCAGGATGAGAGTTTACTCATTTAAATTCTATATTTGAACTCCAGGCTCACCCAATTTGTCATGGTTTCTTTTTCCTTAAAGGAAAAAAAAAGTCAGTTATTTGGTACATAAAACAGCAAAGCAAAACTCTCTCCAGACAGTAAACAATAGCTTTAAAAGACCAAACCAAAAACCTAACAGAATTCTAAGACCCCCTTTTCAGGGATGGTGTGCTGTGGGCTATTTCAAGCAAAGTCTCAGGAAATCTATTTTCCAGGACAACTCAGTTTGATCAAGGCCAGCACTTTCACCCTAACCTTTCCTCTAAGACTCATGGAGATCCTCTCACTACCCCTTCAACATTTTTAAATGGAGTTTATCAAAGGCTGTTAGAATTTAAATGATCTACTTCTGACTTCTCAGGGGGTCACCTGAGTATTGTGAAACCAGAATTGGCTGTCAGTGCACAACATCATAATCCCAGCTGTCACCTTCTAGAAGCCCCTTCACGCCCTTTCATTAACTTGAAGTAACATTGCAGTGGCCACCAGGGAAACAGTCCTAAGATGAAAGGTATGGGCAGGAAAGAATCTTGGGTATTTGGCTGTCATAAGAACTTGTCAGCATGCACATGAATATTTTGATTAAAGAATGAAACACCCCAAAGGATCTGGTACATTCTAGTCAGACTCATTTAACTCAGGACAGAAGACTAGCATCGATGATCACACCGCGAGTTCTACACAGGTTTATATAGAAGGTCATAATTCTCCATCCCCATCACACAAAGAATGTGAGAAAATGGACTCAAAGCTCCATTCAGGGTGTTCAGACAGAATGAGACAGTGAGAACTGCCAACCCTGGACTCAGATAATTTCACCCACAATCTCATTCTGATGGCCCTGATTATATTAAAATGTAATGAGTTTGATGCTTTTGTTTTCAATGTTTTGTGGATGTTCTAGTGATGTGAAAAAAAAATAAACTTTTTTCAACCACAATCCTCTCCCAGGTGGCTTATCTACTCAAATTCATTCATTCATTCATACTTCTATGGAACATCTATCTCATAGGCACTGGCATGGTTGCCCAGAGCATTTTCCTTTGGAAAACCAGGCAAGTGTGCCCAGCAAAGGCCCGCCTCTCAGCCATAGGTATACGCACCTGAACTGGGCTGCTGACTAGGCTGCCCCACCCCTTGAGATTCAATCATGGCTCTAGAATGGGCACCTGATTTAGCAGAACCAATCAGAGTTCACGGAAGACACCTAGAGGAGATAGCTGGGGAGAGGGGATGACTCCTGACATCCAGTGTAAGGTTTTGGGTGCAGACTTTTCCACCCTAGGAATTTGGTGCTAGGGAAGCTAGGGATGTAAATTTCCATTTTGCTTTTCATGAATTTGCTACTGTCTGCCACATGCCATTAAATAAGTCCTAAATGAACATGACCTAACACTGAATTTATGGTAAAAATGGAAACTCAGCATTATTTAAACATATCCCCAAATACTAATAAAAAAATAAATGCTTTGTCATCTGAGCTTTTCTCCAAATAAAAAGACCCATAAGGTAAGAATATCAAAACATCCCGTCATTAAAAAGTGAACCACAATCAGTACTTTTTTTACATAACTAAAGCAACCTAACACGCATTATACAACCGTTCACACTAATTTGATAAAGCTTCTCTTCAAGAATTTCTCACCTACTTCAGATTATTTTTTAATTACACCTTTTATTTTGAGGTAATCATAGATCCACATGTAACTGTAAGAAATAATAAAGAGGCCAAGCATGGTGGCTCACGCCTGTAATCCCAGCACTTTGGGAGGTGGAGACAGCAGGATCACTTTATCCCAGGAGCTCAAATCCAACCCAGGCAACACAGCAAGACCCTGTGTCTTACAAATAAAATAATAATAAAGAGAAATGTCACACATTCTTTACCCGGTATTCTTCAATGACATGTTACAAAATACGGCATAACATCACAAGGGACACTGACATTGATATGATCAAGACACAGAACAGTTCCACCACCACACGGAGCCCTCATGTTACCCTTTTATAATCACACTGACCTCTCCCCACTCCCATGCCTAACCCCTGGCAACCACTAATCTGTTCTCTAGTTCTACTAAACTTGTCATTTCAAGAAAGTGATGTGAATGGAATCATGAAATATGTGTTCTTTTGATATTGGCTTTTTTTTACACTCAGCATGACTCCCTAAAGATTCAAGGATTCATTTACATTCTTGGATGTATCTATCAATAGATTGTTGTTGTTTTTTAATTACTAATTAATATTCCATAGTGGCGATATAAAACACTTTGTTTAACCATTCAGTCGCTGAAGGATATCTGGGTTGATTCTAGTTCTAGGCTATTACAAATAAAGGTGCTATGAACATTTCCGTACGGGGCTTTTGTGTGAACATAATTTTAATTTCTCTGAGATTAATGCCAACGATGTAACTGCTGAGTAACATGGAAGTTACATAGTTTTAGAAGAAACTGTCAAACTGTTTTCCAGAGTGGCTGTGCCATTTTACATTCCCACAGCAATGTGTGAGTGATCCTGTTTCTCCACATCCTCACCAGTATTTGGTGTTTTTATTCCTCTTATTTTTTATTCTAGTTACTCTCATAGGTATAGTGATATCTAACTGTGGTTTTAATTTGCATTTCCTTCATGGCTAAGAACACTGACTATCTTTTCATGTACTTTCTTGCCATCTGTATATCCTCTTCAGTAAAATGTCTATTCATGGCTTTTGCCCATTTTTAAATTCAGTTGTGTTTATTGTTGAGTTCTGAGAATTACTTATATATTCTCTATGTATTTGTTCTTTACTGGACATGTTTGCAAATATCTTCTCTCAATCTGTAGCTTATCTTTTCATCCTGTTAACAGAGTCTTTCATATAGCAAAAGGTTTGGTTCTTTTTTTTCATTTTAATGAGATACATTTTAACAAATTTTCCTTTTACAAATTATATTTTTGATGTAAAGCCTAAGAACACCTTGCCTAGCCCTACATCTTGAAGATTTTCTCCCCGCATCTTTTTTTTTTTTCCAGAAAATGTCATGGTTGTACAGTTTTCATTTAAGTCTTTGATCCATTTCAGTTAAATGTTGTTTCAGTTGTGAGGTTTGAGTCAAGGTTAATTTGTTTTGTTTTTTGTTTGTTTTTGTCTATGAATTATCAATTGCTCCAGAGCCATTTGTTGAAAAGATATACTTCCTCCATTGAATTGTTTCTGCACTTTTGTCTAAAATCAGTTGGGTGTATTTATGTGGGTATACGTCTGTGTTCTCTATTCTGTTCCATTAATCTATATGTCTATTTATCTTCTAATGCCACATTCTCTTGTGTACTGTTACTATATAATAGGCCTTAAGATTGGGTAGATTGATTCCTTCTACTTCATTCTTCTTTAAGATCATCTTACTATTCTAGGGACTGTGGCTTCTTAGGTAAACTCTAGAATACTCTACAGAAATCTTGCAGATATTTCTATAGGAATTGTATCAAACCTAAATACAGTTTGGTATTATTATGCATACATATTAAATTAAACCTACATATTAATATTAAATATATATAACTATTAAATATATAAATATTAAACCTACATATCAGTTTGAAAAGAATTGACACCTTTACCCTGTGGAGACTTCTCACCCATGAACATAGTAAGTCTCTCCAATTATTTAGGTCTTCTTTGATTTCCTTCATCAGCATTTTGTAATTTTCAGCAAATATAGCCTATATACACGTTTTGTTAGGCTTATTTCTTTGGAACAATTATAAATTGTATTATGTTTTAAATTTCAGTTACCATAGGTTCATTGTCAATATTAACATAGAGAAACAGGATTGGTTTTTGTGTTGATCTTGTATATGTGACCTCACTGAGCTCTCTTATTAGTTCTATGACTTTTTTGTGTGTAGATTCTTTGAGATTTTCTATGTACACAATCATGTTATCTAAAAATAGGAAGTTTTATTTCTTCCTTTGTAACCCATATGCCTTTTACTTCTTTTCCTGGCCTGACTAAAACTTACATTTTGTCAAATGTCAGTGTGGACATCCTTACCTGTTCTTGATCTTAAGAGGAAAAGCTTTCAAACTTTCACTGTTAAGTTTGATGTTACCTGTAGGTTTCTGCAGATGGTCTCTATCAATTTGGAGAAGTTATTTCCCATTCCTAGTTCACTGAGAAGTTTTGCATTTTTAAAATTATAAATGGGTGTTTTTTATCAAATGCTTTTTCTGAGTCAATTAATATGATCATATGAGCTGTCATTTTCAGCTTGTTGATATAGTAGATTACATTGATTGATTTGACATGGATGTTACATTGGCTTTGCATATCTAAATAATCCTACTTGGAGGTGGTATATTACTTTTTATATACATCATTGGGTTTGATGTGCTAAAATTTTGTTGAGGATTCTTGCATGTAAGTTCATGAGAAATATTGTTCTTTTTCTGCACTGTCTTTGGTTTGTCAGGGAAATGCTAGCCTCATAAATGAGCTAGGGTGATTTCCTTACTCTTCTATTTTTCTGGAAGAGATTGTGTAAAATTGATATTAATTCTTCTTTAAATGCTTGGTAGAATTCTCCAGTGAAAGCATCCAGACCTGAAAATGGTTTTTTTTGGCAGGGAGAGGGGGCTTTTAAATTATCAACTCAATTTCTTTAATAGTTATAGGATTAGTCTAGCTATCTATTTCATCTTGGTTGAATTTTGGTAGTTTGCAGCTTTGAGAATTTGATCAATTTTTTTCTAAGTCGTTAATTCATGAGTGTAAAGTTGTTTATAATAGTATTTTATTATCCCTTTAATGACTGCAGGTTCAGTACCGGCATCTCTTGTTTCATTCCTGATATTGGTGATTTGTCTTCTCTCTTTTTATTTATTTTTATTTTTTTAATTTGTTTTTTTGAGACAGAGTCTTGCTCTGTCACCAGGCTGGAGTGCAGTGGCACCATCTCAGCTTACTGCAACCTCTGCCTCCCGGGTTCAAGCGATTCTCCTGCCTCAACCTCCCAAGTAGCTGGGACTACAGGCACATGCCACCACACCCAGTTAATTTCTGCATTTTTAGTAGAGACAGGGTTTCACAATGTTGGCCAGGATGGTCTCCAACTCCTGACCTCAGGGGATCCATCTGCCTCGGCCTCCCAAAGTGCTGGGATTACAGGCTTGAGCCACTGCACCTGCCCCTCTCTTTTCATGTTTATCAGTCTTGGTAGAGGTTTATCAGTTTTACTGGTTTATTTTTAAAGAACCAGGTTTTGGTGTCATTGATATTTCCCTACTGTTTTCCTATTTCAATTTAGTTGAGTTTGGCTCTTTATTATTTTCTCCCTTCTGCTTGCTTTAGTTTTGTTTTGTACTATTTTTTCTAATTTCTTGAGGTAGAAACTTCAATTATTAGAGAACTTAAATATGTAAGTATATAGTGCTATAAATTTTTCCCCTAACATTGCTATAGCTTTGTTCCACCTCTTTTGATATGTAGTCTTTGTTTTCATTCAGACTTATATTTTTTTAAATTTCTTTTAAGACTTCCTCTTTGACTCAAGTATTTTTTTAAATAGTATACTGTTTAATTTCTAAGTGTCTGGGGATTTTTCTGCTGTCTTTCTGTTATGAATTTCCTGTTGTATTCCGTTTTCATCAAAAATTATATTCTACAATTTTAAAGATTTAATTTCAAGGTTTCTATTATGACCCAGGATATGTTTTATCTTGCTTAATGTTCCATGGGTGCTTGAGAAGAACGTGTATTCTGCTGTTATTTAGATAGAGTGCTCTATAAATGTCATTTCAACCTCCTTGGTTGAAGGTGTTGTTCAGCTCTTCTATACCCTTGCTGACTTTCTGTACTGTAGCCTATCAACTGATGACTGTGGAAAGTACAAGTCCCAACTATAATTGTAAATCTGTCCATTTCTATCCTCAGCTCTAACCGTTTCTGCTTTGTGTATTTTGAAATTGTGTATTTTGGTCCAAACGCACTTAGGATTGTAATGTTTTTCTATGCGAGTCATCCTTTTATCATTATGAAATATCCCTTTCTTTGTCTCTAGTAATTTTCTTTGCCCTGAAGAAGACTTTATATGATATTAATATAATCACTACTTTAAAATTAATGTTAGCATGGTACATATTTTTCTGATATTTTTACTTTCAACATATCTGTCATTGTACTTCAAGTGAGTTTCTTTTTTTTTTTTTTTGAGATGGATCTCGCTCTATTGCCCAGGCTGGAGTGCAATGGTGCAATCTCGGCTCACTGCAACCTCTGCCTCCTGGGTTCAAGCGATTCTTCTGCGTCAGCCTCCCAGGTAGCTGGGACTACAGGCATATTACTTTTTTTATACATCATTGGGTTTGATGTGCTAAAATTTTGTTGAGGATTAGCCACCATGCCCAGCTAATTTTTCGCATTTTTAGTAGAGACGGGATTTCACCATGTTAGCCAGGATGGTCTTGATTTCCTGACCCCATGATCCATCCACTTTGGCCTCCCAAAGTGCTAGGATTACAGGCATGAACCACTGTGCCCAGCCTCAAGTGAGTTTCTTATAGTCAGCATATGGTCATACGGTTGGATCATGTTTGTGTTTTTTTAATCCACTCAAACAATGTCTGCCTTTACACTGGTGGTCTTAAGAACACTTAAATTTCAGGTGATATATTTTGGCTGTGTCCCACCCAAATCTCATCTTGAATTTGAGCTCCCATAATCCCCATGTGTCATTGGAGGGACCTAGTGAGAGGTAATTGAATCATGAAGGCAGGTTTTTCCCATGCTGTTCTTATGATACTGAACAAATCTCATGAGATCTGATGCTTTTATAAAGGGCAGTTCCTCTGCACATGCTCTCTTGCCTGCCGCCATGTAAGAAGTGCCTTTGATCTTTCTTTGCCTTCTGCCATGATTGTGAGGCCTCCCCAGCTATGTGGAACTTGGGTCCATTAAACCTCTTTTTCTTTATAAATTACCCAGTCTCAGGTATGTCTTTATTAGCAGAGTGAGAACAGACTGATACATAAGGTGATTAATGATATATTAAAACTTGAGTCTGCCAATTTATTTTTTTCCTATTCGTCCTCTTTCTAATTCCTGTTTCTCATTTCTTACCTTCCTATGAGTTACTTTTTAAGAATAACTCTCTGTATTGTTTTCTTAGTGGTTGCTCTAGGTATTATGATATAAATATGTAATTTATTACTGTCTACTCATATCAATATTTACCATTTCCACTGAAGTATAGAAACCTTCTATTTAGGTCCCTTTACCCTTCACACTTTAAAAATATAATTGTCTTAAGTATTCCATCCATAAACATTGGGTATCACATCAGATGGTGTTACAGTTTTGCTTCAACTATCAAACATAATTTAAGAATTGCCTGAGAATTAGGATACTCTAATTGTAATCTTCTTACTTACTCATTCCAATGTTCTTCTCTCCTTTCTGAATTTCCAAGCTTTCTTTTCTTATTTCCTTTCTGTCTAGAGAATTCCCTTTTGACATTATTTAAGGGTAGGTTTACAGGCAACAGTTTTACAGTTTTCCTTCCATTGAGAATGCCTTTATTTCTCCTTCATTCCTGATGGATATTTCACTGGATATAGAATCCTGGGTTGGCAGTTCTTTTCCTTCAGTATTTGAAAAATGCTATGCTACTTACTTCTGGTCTTCATGATTTCATATGGGAAATCCATGTAATTCAAATTGGTGTTCCACATAAGCAATGTGTCCTTTCTCTCTGGCTGTTTCAAGATTTTTTTCTTGTCTAATTATATTTATGATGTGTCTTGGCATGGATTTACATAGGTTTATTCTATTTGGAGTTTGCATAACCTCTTGAATATGTATGCTTACACCTTTCACCCAGTTTGGGGGAGTTTCCAGACAATACATCTTTAAATACCTCTTCAGTCCCCTTCTCTCTCTCCTCTCCTATGACTTCGATGTAATTAATGTTACATTTTTTTGTTATTGTCCCTCAAGTCCCTGAGACCGTTCATTTTGGTCCAGTCTATTTTCTCTCTGTTGTTCAAATTGGGTAATTTCTGTTGATCTGTACTGAAATTCACTGATTTTATCTGCTGTCATCTTCACTCTATTGAGCTCATCTGTGAGCTTTTATTTAGTGGTTGTATTTTTCAGTTCAATAATTTCCATTTGGCTCTATTTTATAACTTCTATTTCTTTGGGAGATTTTCTACTGTTTCATTTGTTACAAGAGAATTCCTAATTTCTTGTTAAAACAATTTTGTAATTCCGACATCCAATTCACGTAAATACTGGCTTCTGTTGATTGTTTTTTCTCATTCATGTTGCGATTTTCCCGGTTCTTGGCATTTTAATTGCATTCTGGATTTTATATTATGAGACTCTGGATCCAATTTCATCTTTTCTCTTAGCAGTCATTCTCGGTAGGAGAAGGGCCAAGGGGGTATGCGTGGGGCAAAAGATCAACTTCTCATTTGGCCCCACTGAAATCATGTAGGATTGGTTGTTCCATTGATGTTCAGCTGGAGTAGAAAAAATGTTGTCACAAAGGTTTTCTGTGATCCTTTGGCTAGAAGGAACAAGATTTTCTGGGACTGTTTTTTTTTTTTTTTTTTAATCTGTGCCTATTGTTGGTCCAGGTGAGAAGATTCTAGAATGCTCTATTCAGGATATATGCGAGTCAAACAGGAAAATCAGGGAACTTCCCTTTTGTCTTTAAGACCCAAAGCCCCTAGACATTTCATTTTCTCCTTTTCAAGTCTTCTTATACAGATTAAGCATTTCTAATCCAAAAATCCAAGATGCAAAATATGAAATTCTCCAAAATCTGAAATTTTTTGAGCACCAATATAGTGCTCAAAGGTCATACCCAAAGGAAATGCTCATTGGAGCATTTTGGATTTCAGATTTTCCGATTAGGTATGCTCAACCAGTAAGTATAATGCAAATATTCCAAAATCTGAAAAATCAGAAACACTTCTAGTCCCAACCATTTTAGATAAGGAATACTCAACCTATACTTGTTCATTGCGTTATGTCTAGGGATTCTTAGTTACAAAGGTGAGGACCTCATTAGAATATCGTTACTCTATATTGGCAGAATAAGAAGTCCAGATTAGTTTTTATATTCAAAAGTATTCCAGTCTTCAATATCCATAAATTCAAAGGCAATTTAGAATAATTTCTTAGCCCATTTCCTCTAATGATTTTTTTTCATTCATAAAACTTTCTATTTCCAAAGATCATACCGTCCTTTGTTCCTCTGGGAAGCAATCTGAAGGAAGGCTTTGATCATTTAAGTGTCTGTTCTGTTTCACATTGCAAGCACCAGGATGGAACACCTATTTGAGGCTCTGGAGGATATTACAATATTGGAATAGAGATGAGATCTTCACCTACACAACGGCCAAACAACGGGAAAGTCTCTAGAAAAATGTGGCTATAGACTTAAGTCACTTTTCTTCCCTTAGCCTAGACAATTACCATGAATGAGCATTCTCAGGTTACACCTGTTCTTTGAACTTCAGTGTACTTGATTCCTCCCTCCTAAATATGAAGCTTATCATGGTGCTTCTTTCCCCTCAAACTGAAGCCCAGATATTAACTCTAGTGTATTTTTTACTTTATACTTTGTGTTCCAACTGGAATGAATTTCTCCCAATCCTCTGTTGTTCACTTCCTCAAAGACACCCAAATTAAGTGCTTCTACTACCTGCATCTAAGATAGCACCAATACAATACAAGCCAGGGGTTTCTCTCCAGCACATACAGTGTGCCTCACAAAAGCCTGCCTTGGCCATTGCCCCAGCTGCCTCATGCAGGTCTGCTCTCCAGGGGAAGAGCAGCTCTGTGCGTCAGGTACAGAGAATCAACATGGGCAATGGCAGCTGTGAGTCCCAGAAGCTGTGACATGGCTGCAGCCACAGCTATACCTTCAAGTGAAATTTTCAACTGGACCTGTAGGGGTGGTATAGTGGTGGTTGTGGTAGCTGTACTGACAAATTTAAAGGTGGCTAAAGGGAAACAGGATGTATTTTACAGAAGTCTACTTTAGAAATTTTCCTAGGATACTCCAAAACTGGAGGGGAAAACCTCTATCCCATTGTGTAAGATTCTCCTTTAACATATCGTCCTTTTGTTCCACAATATTGATGGAACAGGCAATGCTCAGCACATTGAGGATACAGTAGTGAGCAGACAGCATTCCTATCCTTGTAAGGCTTACCTTTAACAGCAGACAAGTTACCCCAACAGTTACCCCAATGACTATTTAATCAACCGTGAGAAGGAAAGGGAAATAACAAGTGGGTTCAATTTTCTTTGAAATCTCAGCAAGAGCCATATTCTCTCAAGAGTGTCAACGTAAGCATCAAGCACACCATAGCGTTGTGTTTATTAGAGCACAAGGACAATAAGTGAATGCAATTGTTTCAGAACTAGCAAGCCTTTGAATTCAACGTAATTATTTTAGTGCCATGATTTTCTCTGTGCCTCTTAATAAATATTCTATACATGGGAGCTCCAAGGGCCTCAATGAAAGGGCAGTGTATTTGATAAGACAGATTCATTGTGAAATAATCACTATGAGGGAGACAGGGGTGTACCATGACTGGAATGCTCCCCCGAGCTGCCCCTACCTCTTTGTTTGTCCTGTCGGCTTGCACCAAAGTTCCATTCAGGCAAGGTTCCACATAGTGAAGCTCCTCATTATACTGCAAAGGAAAAAAGTCAAGAAGGAACACTTAATTAAGGAATTGAAGGGTACTTCTTAATAATTTAAGGAGGTATGCACACAAACAAAAAAGCGGCACAATCACAGGCTCCATTTATTCGCATAAGGTGAACTCTCTCATGGGTGTCCCTCTAGACAACTATGATTATGTGCTGCAGACAGACTTTATTCTTTTCTTGTTTGAAGGAGAAACTTCTAGAGCATTTGCTGGTAGCTGGCAGGGTTCAGGGCGCACCCTGTTAACTGACCATTCTTTGGGGTTGCCTCCAAACACTGGCAGTTCCCTGGGCATGGCTGACAGCCCATGGTCCTGATGGGAGCTGAACAGCATCCCAGAGTTGTGTGGATACAGCTCCAGCTACTGTCTTTGGCTTCGTGGAACCAAGGGACATGTGTGTGACTTACACATGAGTGGGGACAAAATAAGCCTTAATGTTCCCTGGTCACTCTGCAAGGGTATGTGAGTGCTGATCAGGGCACTGTCCATGCACAATTTCCCATACATTGCCAACACCAGCACTCCCATCACTTCAATCCCAGCATATCCAGAATAGGACTCCCCTCCTTTTTTTTTTTTGTGCAAAGCTCACAACCAGGTAGCAAAAATGTGAGTACTGTCATCATTTCTCTCAGCAAGCTTGCTTCTCTGCCCTGCAGGGAGGCTGGTCCTTACACATCTGATCATGTTGCCTCTTGTCAATCCTATTCACAGCTCCCACTGCTGTGCAGATGAATATTCCCGGGGCTTTGTGAGGCTCTGGATCCTTGGTCCTGCTGACACTCTAGCATCTTTACTCATCAGCCTTCCCCTAAAACTTTTCCTGGCCAGCCATTATTCCCCTGCTGTCCTCAGACATGTCTCCTCTTTTCCTTCAGGCCTTCCAGTGCTGGGACCCCTGCTTTGAGCTCTCGCTCTGGCACCTCTTCTCTCTGGCTGACTCCTGTTCACCTCCTGGGTCGGATTATTCCCACCTCCTCTGGGAAACAGCCTGTGGTGCAGGCTAGGCAATGGGTTAGGTCCCTCTTCCATACAATCCCTGTAAATTCTAATTATCTGTTGGCCGGATTCCCCACCACAAAGTGGGACCACACCATTAGGGCCCATGCCTGGTCCTTTGGTGTATTTTCTGCAGCAAGCACAGGGCTGGACCCATAGTAGGTGCCTGAGGACCATTTGATTGATGACAGTGTTATGGTATATCTACTTTAGCAGCCAAAGAGGCCTGGAGCTCCTGAGGGAAGAGAACAGAACCATCTCTCCCAGACCCAGCTAACTCTTGAGCAAAGTTGGCCTAGGGAGTTTGTGCTTTAAAACTAAAGTCAGCGAGGAACATGCAGGGCTGTGAGCAAGGGAGTGAGTGGAATAAAGAGATGAGCTTGGGAAATCCCTCTGGATACAACGCAGGGACAGGTCGAAGAGGGGCTAGACCTAAAGCTGCTCAAGAACAACTGGGATGCATCAGGTTTCCCATGGAGAGAGCCTCACCAAGCAAGCAGGAGTGGTGATCAAACTGACCTTGGCAATTAACTGTTACTGAGCACTTACTGCATCTAGGCAGCAGGTAAACTTCATCTGCACGTTATATTAGCATCGTTTGTCAAGCACATCCAATCACTCACCCTTTACAGATGGGGAAACTGAGGCATGGCAAAAATGATCAACTTGCCCAAAGACACCAGAGAGTAAGTGAGGGGTGGTGGAGTCCAGATTCAAATCCAGGCAGTCTGACCTCACAGCCACTCACAACAGGTCCTCAATGCCCCCAACTTATCCTCTCTGGCCCCCAAACCTCCAGATCTCCCCATCAGTCAGGCTTGTACCCTCTCTTTCATCTTTGCTTTTAGTCATATAAAAAGCATTTGAAAAATTATATCCCAGTGATTTGAGGGCTTAAATATCTTCTAACGAGGCATGGAGAAAAAAATATATTTATGACATTAGACATTGACAAATGGGAGTATGACTTTTAGTCAACAAACAACATCAACTCAGGATCCAAGAAGCAACTGCACAGTTCAATATGAAGGAAAACTCCTCCAAAGCTCTCAATCTCTGTTGGACTGACCCTGGAAGTTGCTAAGAAAACAGCCATTCCCCTCTCCTTCACTTCCCTTGCTGACTCATTTGGTTTAGGGTGACAATACACCGATTTCTAAGGCCTGAAGCACAAAGGGTCTTAGCCAGTCACAGCCATCCAGTTCCCCTTTGTTGGACACGACCTTTCATAGCCTACCTTGCAGCTAGGGCCAGTCAAATGACCATGACCTAAGGGAAAGTTTGATGGGCAGTTTCAATGAAACGTTTTCCTGCCATTAAGGGAAAACTCATCTATACTCACTCTTTTCTTCCTGCTTGGGATGCTATTGTGGAGTTGCTGCAGCCATTTTGCAACTATGAGGTTATAAGACAAAGAATGGAATGCAAAGCCCAAGGAAGATAGAGCAGGAAGATGGAGCCAGCGTGGGCCCCTGAAGATAATGTTGAGCTACTGTGCAAAAGCTGCAGCCACCCTCCTCCAGGCTTCTTACATGACATTATCAGATGCCTGTATGCTGAACCAACCTTTCCTCACCTGTTCTGCAAACTAGAGCCCAAAACTTTCCTAACTGAGGTTCCCACCGTGGTTTTACTTCCTCTCATTCTTCCATTTTCCAGGTAAATTGAATCACTTCATTGACATTCTACCTAATACACACTCTCAAAATTGATTCCTGGGGTTGTACAGTTTGAGCTGGTAGCCAGGTCACTTGGGTCCAAGTCCTGCCTCTACCGTGTACTCACTGTGTGGCCTTGGGGAAGTTGCTAAGCCTCTCTGATCCCAGAATCTTATGCATAAGAAGTTACTAATTCACCTTCAGTGTCCCTCTGGGGGCCCCTGCAAAAATTGAGTGAGGCAACAGACCTGAAACTGCCTTGCTAATATAAAAGTCTATACTTGTGGGGGCTCCAGAGGGGATTTAAAAGTCAAGAAGACGAAGGAGTTCTTGCCCTCATCAGGGAGGTACATGTGCAGTAATCAAAACCATGCTTGCCATCACTGTGTGTGCTATGGCCTCAGTGGAGGAATCCGCTCTTCAGAATCCCAGCCAGCTTGTTAGTGGCATCATCCAAGCTTGCAGTTGACTAATTTCCCTTGACTGCATCAGGATAAAGCTATGCTGAGCAATCTGGTCTGTATCACCAGAGGGAGCTGGGCTCAGCCATGTATGTAAGGGAACTGTGCACACCAGGCGGCTGTACTAAGGCCTGCTAGCTGTGCACGCTCCTCTCACTACCCAACAGCTCCTCCCGAGGGGGCCTCCAAGGATGCCCTGTGCACGGAACTGCTTCCAGACTCCTCGCAGCCCTTTATTTGGAAATCTTTCAGCTTCTGCATTTTTGTGTATGTTCTCTAGATTTCTATTTTGTGAAACGATGATGTAGAAGAGCCATATATATTTACAACTCAAGATTTGGTCACCTCTTGCCCTAAAACACAACAGCCTTATAAATGGCTCTCCTTGGCCAGGCGTGGTGGCTCACGCTTGTAATCCCAGCACTTTGGGAGGCCGAGGCGGGCAGATCACGAGGTCAGGAGATCGAGACCACAGTGAAACCCCATCTCTACTAAAAATACAAAAAATTAGCCGGGCGTGGTGGCGGGTGCCTGTATTCCCAGCTACTTGGAGAGGCTGAGGCAGGAGAATGGCGTGAACCTGGGAGGTGGAGCTTGCAGTGAGCCGAGATCGCGTCACTGCACTCCAGCCTGGGCGACAGAGCAAGACTCCGTCTCAAAAAAAGAATAAAAATAAAAAAATAAATGGCTCTCCTTGATCCCTAATGAAATAATCTGATATCAACAGTCTAAGGAAGAAAAGGATACAACACACATCATCACCAGCTAGATGCAATTTCCTTCTAAAATTTGCTTTTACTCCCCTGCACTACCAGGATTGAACCCTAAAGACGTACTTAAACTTTCCCCTTCCTGCCCAAGTGGTTAGTCCTTCTTGCAAATTTCTGGGAAATGGGAAGAGTCTCTTAGGGAGAGAGGAGTGGGCCTAGGGTGCCCTGGAAATGGGTCCAGTCCAGCCCACCAACTACACGGTAAGGAAATGGACAAACAGCTTTCACCCTTTAAAGAACTTAGAAGCTGCCACATAGCATACGGGGACTCGAATGCTGTTGGCTTTCTTCTCCCTGCTTCCTTCCTGGTTGGCTTTCCTTTTCTGATTCTCACAAGGGTAGAACAGTAGAGCTAAAGCAACTGAGGCAGGCAGGCCTGGGTTCAAATCCTGACTCTGCCACACACTAGCTGGGTGACCTTGGCCTCAGCTTTTGTGTTGGGGAAACAGGTATTCTAACTGCACCTCTTTTGTGAGCTCACTGTGAGGATGAAATAACAGTCAACATAGATCCTGGCACGTAAGAATGAGAAAGGCATCTAGGTGCACAGGCACAAATGCACAAAAAAGAAAGAAAATATATATGTGAGTGTGATGTGTGCTACCTAGAGGGAAAGGCCAACAGATGACACCCTGCACCCAGAGCTGGAACTTGATATGAAGGAAGAGAGTGATGTCAGTGACGGCAAAGTGACCCACTCTTTGGAACAGGGGCATGTGTTCTTGGCCTTCTCTGGAGATCATGGATCTGCATTTGTTGGGGATAAGATGCCATGTCATCAGGCACATGTCACTGTCTACATACCCAAGACAAGCCCATGATGTCTGGCCACACACTGTCCCACTCTAAGCCACCTCTGAATCCTCCTAGGGACCGGGGTCTTTGGCAGACAGGGAGCCAAGATGGTGCAGCCAGCTTACTGGGAAATTCCCATGTAGGAAGGCATCTGCCACAGAACTCTTCACTTCTTTATTTGCTCCCTGAATATTACCCTAAGCACCTACTGTGTGCTGGGGACATAAAACACTGGCTAAGTTTGCTCATGACCATCATTGTAGAGTGACAATGAACCGTTTTTTCTTATTTTTCTTAGTAAAAGAGTATGTTTACTCTTGCTCCATCTGAACATAAGGTCTTTTTTCCTCTTGTTTGTTTTTGTTTGTTTGTTTTTGAAATGTGGGTCTCACTCAGATATCACCCAGGCTGGAGTGCAGTGGTGTGATCACAGCTCACTGCAGCCTCCACCTCCCAGGGTCAAGCAGTCCTTCTGACTCAGCTTCCCAAATAGCTCGGACCACAGGCACATGCCACCACATCCAACTAATTTTTTTATTATTATTTGTAGCAACAAGCTCTCCCTATGTTGCCTGGGTTGGTCTCGAACTCCTGGGCTCGAGCAATCCTCCTGCCTCGTCCCTCTGTCTCCATTCAACCAACCTCCAAACTCCGCTCTGAAGGCAAGGGACCCATCATCATATGCCTTTTCTTTCCTTTTGCCCAATGTCTGTGAACATTCCCTACATCTCCGCTTTTACAGACACAGCAAAGTGATCAATGAGAATCTTAATGATGATCTAAAATAGGAAAGGCAACTTCGATTAAATGAAGGGCCAGAACGTTTTGGAGAAGGATCTAAAAGCGATGCAAATGGGCTAGACCCTCCTACCAAGGTTCACAGGAGCTTCTGCATTAGTGTAGAATCCCAGCATATACTGGCTCAGGTGAATCACAGTCCAAAAGCCAGACAGCCAAAGACAACTGACTTTGGGCTCTGGATAATAGTGAGGAATCCACCTAATGTCAGAAGCCGAACTTGACAGATGAAAGCAATTCCGCTTTCAGGCCTAACAGAAGGTTATCAGTCGCCTAGAGAAGAGGATGAGGAAAGACCTCTCTAAGCAGGGACCGGCTTTAGGGCACATCTCAACACCCTGCCCTGAAGCTGAGACTCATTTTTGTGGGTCTCCATTGCCTCCATGGGTTGTCCCAATTCCTGCACCTGGCTGACCAGACTGGTTCGATCTGGCTTGTCTCTCTCCATCCAGTCTCATTCATTTCACCATCACTCACGGGATCCACTCGCCTCCACATTCACCCACCCCCCTATGTGATCCAGACACACCAAGAGCTCCTTCTTCGGGGCTGGGGTCGGGGAATCTTACACCTGCAAATGGCACTTTCTTCCTCAGTTGTTGACTCCTTCCTCCTTTTCTCCCTGCCTTGTCTCATCACGTTTGCCTATGCCTGGCTAGCCTACTTATCTTCAAGTGTCCACTTGGTCATTACTTCTTCTGTAAGCCGCCACAGAGCCCCAGGTGATACATGCCCCAGCTCTAGACACCCAGCCCCACAACTACTCCCTCTCCAAGACTGCAGTGGCCACACTGTGCTGTGAGACCTGCTTCCTGGTAGCCCCCATACAAGGCTCACACACAGAAAACCTAAGTCTCTGAGAGCAGACAGCTTGTCTTAAGTTAGCCCCAATGCTTAATGCAGAGCACTCAGTACTATTTGTTGAATGAATCAATAGAACAAAGAAACAAAAGGGCAAAATTGCAGAGAAGATCACTGATGGAAAGGACTAGGAACAAAGCCAGAAACAAAATTGGCACAGAAACAAAAAATGAGAATCTCTACCCCTTTCAAAATACAGGTAAATAAACAAAAAGTAAAGGAAGTAAGTGGCCATGTTTTAAAGAATCCAAAGTTCTGCAAAAAAAAAAAACATAGAATTAAATACTGCCATGCTCATGTAATACAAGAAACTGATACAGAATTGCTGGGACTCCATTAAATATTTTTGCAGTTTTACTGGTGCACTTTTGATTAAATAACCTTTGAATGAAAACGTGTAGGGATTATGTAATAAAGCAGATGAACGCACATTATTTTGACCAACGCAAGCCATCCCAGGGATCTTTTGCATTACAAAAGCATCTTATGTAATTTGAAACACAACTGGACACAATTAGTAGTACAGAACAAATGAGCACTGAAAGAAAATACTATCCTCATACTTTTAATACGGAATCGATTACTTTAAAAAGCAAATCCACAGCGGCAAAGCATTGGAGAAACCGTTCTAAAGAAAATCTGCAAATTAAAACCAGGGCATCAGAAAGTTCTTGCTTGAACTAACAAATGATGCTCTTCTTAATTCAAGTCTGCACAAATATGGGCTGCAGGAGGCATTTAAATTGATTTAACAATATTGGCCCAGTTAATACTGTGTTCATTTAATGCATGGCTTAAGCTTCTGTAAAGTCATTTTTCAAATTTCAACATCGGACAGAATTAGCACCCTCATTTTTATGATAATATTGTTAATTTAATGCATGGCTTGAAGTTAGACTTCAAAGTGAATCAGAAAAATATGCCTTTTCTCTTGTCAGAGACATCTCTCTTCACGCACCAGTGGTTTGACCTTAAAATTTTAACTTCAACTGCACAAAATTGCTCTCATATTTCAACTATTCGTTCATAATTCAATCAGTTTGTCCATTTTAGATAGATCTTGCAATACCTTACCCATGAAAGCTAAAACAATTTTTAACATTATCTTTTTATGTTTATACTCTGGACAGATCAAGATCAGAAACTTTTCAGTATAATATTAAACATGCAGTTCACAATGAACTTAATAAAACCTGCAAAACCGAAAGACGAACTTAAGTGGCCAAGGGAAGTCTTTCCCACTATTTAAATCTCTTTCCTCCGACCTCCATTATGGCACTGAAAATCAAGAGGCAATGATGAGTTAGATTTGCACAAACAAAAACCTACAGTACACGAGGGCTTCCGGCACTGAAAATATTGTATTCTATACTTTTCCTCTAAAACAGTGAGCTATCTCCACAATCATCTACCTGGCAAGCAAAGGAAGGCTGACAGTGTAATGGAGGATGAAATGATAATGTCTTCTTTCGTAAATGGAATCCAGCCGACGATAACAATGCACTCACACAGATTTGCAGGGCATTCTGGATGGTGTTTCAAATATTCCATCCCCCTGTACTTTAAGAACCTGCAGTTGGGTCACCCTCTACACAGGAGACAAGTGACCATTTTAAACAGACTGAGGGAAAACCTACACCATATTACTAGAGCAATTATGTCAGGGCAGAAACAGAAGGAGGTGATGGAGGGAAAAAAATAAGAATTCAACAAGGCAAAATTCGCAGAACACACTTAGGATTGGGAGAGACAATTCGAGGGAATGCAAATGAAAATCTGCCAGCTAGGAATCTCCTATTATTTAGAAGCCTCAAACTGTTGGTAAATGTGTAAACATTATGCCCTGCTCCGTAGACATTCTGGTAGGTGCCTGTGTGCACACCCTTCGGTGCAGCAATTTCACTTCTAGATTTTATTCAATAGAAGCACATCCAACCTTGCAAAAAATATATGCATTCCATTCAGTGCACTGCACGCACTGCACTCACTGTAGCACTTCTGAGTAACAAATGTGACGGAATGCTCTGTTATTCAAATACATTTGACTGAAATAAGAGTTGCTGAATATTCTGTAAAATATGAATCTATTTTTGTGAACAGACTGTGTGCTCATATACACAGAAACATTTACAATATGTGCCAAATGAAAGAGAAATGAGAACATTGATGAATTGTTTAAAATTATTACACATGTTGCCTACATTAAAAAGCAATGAATCTATCAACATTACTGTTAATTAATGGTTCTTTTATGACCTTGGCCTTCTAATATAAATTCACCAACATATCTGATCCATTCTCTTATCCATTAGAGGAACAAAGTTCCTGATTTTACTATAAAGGCTTCAAATAAAGAAGTTCAGAGTGTCTTGCTAGTTGTTGAAATAATTATGTAAATAGTGTTGAAGCTGATTATTTATGTTGAAAATTAACAAACAGATGTACAGTGAGGGTTAATGGGATCTTTAATGGGTTTTATATAAAGAGACAATTTGGGGTAAAAAAAATTTTTTTTCTTAACTGTTCTATAATAACTGGCATGTCTACTTTTAATTATCTTAATCACCTTCTCTTCTTTATTGAGTTGACACTGTTTGTATATCTCAATGAACTTACATAGATTATTTCAATCGATTGGTTTTGTTAACAGAACAATAAATCCTGACTGATAAAGAACACAGGATGTAATTAGTTAGCTCTTCTTATTATGTGAATTTCTGATACTTCTGTAATGAGTAGTTAAAGATTAATAAGAAAGATAGTCTCAAATTAGCTGCTTCTTATCTGTAAATGCTTCAGGATGTGTGGGGATCAAGCCACATTTTGCATTCCCACCACTAGGCTGGCAACTAGAGTAACTTGGCAGCAAACCCAAAGTTCTAACCATCTGAAAGTCTTCTTCCAAAGAACTATGCCTCAAGGCCATATAATTTCATGATAAGATGGCTGAGTGGATCAACTACATCCTCTTCACTTCTGCTCAGGAAAGGGTGCAAGGTGAAGCCGGGCAATGTCTGAGCCTTCACCGTGCCACCTTTTCTGGCTGTGTAACTCGAAAAGGTCACTTCTGCGGCCTCATGCCTCTGTCTCCATGCCACATGGCACAGAGCTGGGGTGAGGATTCAGTGAGATAATCCACACAGGACACTTAGCAACTGATTTGCACACAGTGAATGGAAGGCAGCTGTGGTTATTATTCATTCAACAAATATTTAAACTCCTGCTATTTGCCAAGCACTGCCTAGGTGCTGGGGATACATCCATGAATGAAGAAGACTAACCCCTGCTCCCAAGGAATTCAGTATTCTCTTTCTTTTCCCTTTCGTCTTTAGGATTTCTTAAAATCAGAACCTTTTGTTCTGAGAGTCTGATCAGAAGAGACCTGTATAGGCAGGATACTAATTCAGGCAATCCCCTCGGCCATCTTCATGTCACTTAGAGGCCCAGGCCCTCTGCCTGGAGAACACAAGTGGGTGTCATGCCTATGCAGAAGGCAGCCCAGTCATAAGGCCCCATGACAACATACTCTCCTTGTGGGTTTAGGGGAGCCATGCAGACCACAGCAACAGCATTCTTGGAGCACTCTCTTCTTTTGTATCCCACCACTGGCTAAGGAGCCCTGTGCACCAGCTTGACTCTGGTGCATCAACTCAGATGATCCCAACAGCAACCCTGTGGGCAAGGTGAGCACACCTACTTCACAGCTGAGGTAGCTGATGCCCAGACTAAAGTAATTAGCCCAAGACACACAGCATATGTGGTGAATGGGATTCAAAACAGCCCAACTCCAAAACCCAGGCTCTGCCCGCATCACCATGCTGCCTCCATTGCCCATAGCAACTACTCCACCTCCCAAATAGATGTGATGTGTGTTATTTTCATGCAAAAGAATACGTGTCCACCACACACACACACACACACACACACACTTGGTTAAGTGCTCAAGTACTCAAAGAAATCAGGCTCACTCGGACGAGCCTTTGGAAAGAGAGTGGGAGGAACATAAGGGGCATGGTGAAAATCATACCAAATAATCAGTGGGAAGAAGAAAAAGAACTGGAGATTGTAAACCAAACATAAAATTCTAAGACCCCCCCCAACCATCTGAATGGACTTCCTCCTCTACACAGGAGACCAGGGCTCTTTTAAAATTTAATCTGAGAGACTGTTTCAGGCCATGATGGGAAATGGGGGTCAAACATGCCTCTTTACACCTCTCTGGCATGAACATCAACACAGACTTTAAGTCTGATAAGAAATATTTTACAACCTATTCTCTCTGAAGCCTAGGATGTGAAGGCTTCCTCTGCAAAAAAGAACTTGGGCCTCCACCATCCTTTATCTTAACCCGGACATTCCTTTCTATTTACCCCCAGCTCTTTAGAGAAATTTAACCAATTGTCAACTAGAAAATTTTAAAATCTACCTATAAGCTGGAAGCCCCTGCTTCAAGTTGTCCTGCCTTTCCGGACCAAACCAATGTATTTCTTAAATGTATTTGACTGAAGTCTCATGTCTCCCTAAAATGTAGAAAACCAAGCTGCACCGGTGAACCAAGCTGAACAGGTACCCAACCACCTTGGGTGCATGTTCTTAGGACCTCCTGAGGGCTGTGTCACAGGCCATGGTCACTCATATTTGGCTCAGAATAAATCTCTTCAAATATTTTGCAGAGTTTGACTCTTTTCATTGACAAGATACAGACCTGAATAAGTGGTCATTTCCAGGCTACACGACTGCCCGGTCTCAGGCTTGGTTCCCTGATCTCCCATTTGCCAGCCTTGTGACCTGGACAAGTTACTGACACTCTTCCAATCTCAGCACCTTCATTTGAGAATATGCCCAAACCACCCCCTACCTCCTAGACTTGCTGTGAAAAACCAAGATAATAAAAATATGAAGAGTAAGGCATTTATTAAAAGCAGGCATTTAATAAATGCCGCTTTTCTTCCAGAAGCTGAAATAAAGTGTTCTGTGAGCCATAAACTGCTCTCCATGTTTTAGTTGCTTCATTGCCATTATTATTATTATTATTAATTATTATCATCATCAATATCATCAGGCTAACCTAGCTGGAAGTTAATTTCCATGCGAGAAACTCTAGTGGTTTGGTGAAAATCTTGCTAAGTCTGTTTTCCAAGAATCTGAAAATGTCAGCTCCCCAGGAATACCACATCTGGTGTGTCATTCTCTCAGATGGTGTGGCTGTGTGGTGGGTTAAGACAGGCAACGTGTGTTCAACTGCATTTCCAAAAGCCCTTCCACTGCCTTCCACTGTCCATGACTCTGTCAACTTTCATGAGACTAACCAGGCCTCATGTCCTGGCAGGTAGATGCTCTAGATCTAACAGTGAGAGCAATGTTAACCAGTTGCTACCAAAAGATCAAATGAACCCAAGTGCAAAGAAGGCACAAAACGGTGCACTCACAGCAATTATGTTGAAGAAGTCATCATCCCCAAGTGTATCCAAAATGGATGAGACTGTTTGCTTCGCGATAGTCAGACGGAGTCCTTTCATGCTGCCACTGACGTCAACTAAAATGACCACGTCTTTCGGAGAAGTTGCTGCCTGGATGTACCTAAGTCAAGGGAAAAATTAAGTAAAAATTAATCCTGACTTCTCTTCAAGGTATCTCTTTGAGAAATAACGAACAGGTCTGACCACTGCCTACCATTTTCGGTTCCTGCAGTCGAAGGCAATGACTCCATTCTCATCTGGTTCCCATTTAATCCCTAGAAGAAAAATAGGGTTATGAGAAACCCAGAAACTTCAAATATTTATTCATAGCATTTCAAGGCTGCTCTACTTTGCTGATTGAATGGACAGGGTGAAAAATCACATGCAAAGACCAACCCCGGAGCTCATCACATGCTCCATCGCCAAATCCAGGCAGGAGCTTTTGGGCCATAACCCTATAGCAAACACAGCACTAGCTCAGCTGCTCCAAAGGCCTACAGAGAGTGGAGATGTTTTTAGGACTGTGCTGTCCGTCGAGAGAGTATGTGACTCCAGCTCCTTCACTTGGCTAAGGATAAAGGTAGCCAAAGTCATTTCTTACTGTCCAGCAAGTTGCTGCACCTGGGGGTATCATCCATAGATCTCTGGGAAGGGTCTGGCTCTGTCCCTGGACCAGGTGATGTAATGTCTGTAGCAGGGGGGTTGAAAGCATAGATACAATGTTTCCATCTAAAGATACACACAGGTCTGTTCCCTCCTCACTCCTGTTTTTAAAATCAGAAATTTTGGCCTGGATTTCCACACTGAAATGAAATAAAATGGCTCTCATTATGCTGCATAATAAAGTTTGAATTTCAGCTCCTGAAGCCTGGGGAGTTTTCCCCATGTGTAAAATCAGATCCAACATCCTTAGTCTTGTGGTTTGCAGCCTAGTCAGGATATATCCAACTTAGTTTTTAAGAATAAAATATCATTTAAAAAGAAAGGCATTGGCTGCTTAAAAACAAGATAGAAAATCACTGTTTTCAACCATCAGTTCTGCTCAGGGATGGAGGATTTGCAACAGAGACCTTGGAGACAGGAAAATAAAAACAGAAATATCATTTTCACAGGAGAGAATCCTGACTCAGCTGGTGGCATTGAGATTCTTTTTTCCAATTAACAATGGCCAGCTTTCTAAAGGACCACACTGGGCTAATAATAGGCATCTGCTAAAGATAACATCCCCAAATTATCACACAGATAACCTTGAGACAGTAGGCTGTAATCCAAAGAGATATTGGGTTTTGTCCTTCTTGTACCTACATTTCCCACTGCACATGTGTCTCATTTAAAAACACTCCCCATAAGAAATCAGAAAATGGAAGTATAAGAAGCTACTGCCAAATTGGAGGTCATTAGGTAATAAAGATAAAATACAACTAATATGATGTTGTACACTAAGGGACAAGAATGCAATTAATTTAAAAAATATCTGACACATTGCTTTGCATAAAGCCAGGTACCATTAGGATGGCACAGTCTTGAGAAACAGTGAAGTTATATCTCTGGTGAGGCCAGGCAATGCTCCAGTTTATAATTCTACAAATAACTGGTTTGAGTGTGATATAAAGAGAATTTTTTATTTTTTGTTTTTTAAATGTGTTGACCCATGGGAGGTGTTCAGTGGATGTTTCTTGAATTGAACTGTAGTGAGTGATCTTAGACCACAGCCACCCCTGCCTATACTGGTGGTCGTCCACCAACATTTTCTGGCTCTGGCATCCTTCCCCGGATTACAGCCCTATCACTGTGTGCTCCATGGGAGCAGAAAATATTTTATTATCTTCTACTGCCCCAACATTCAGGTCAGGGCCTGGGTGGGAGCCAATTAATTACACTCAATGATTTCCTTTTAGGCTGAAACCATTTCCTTGCATATGGGCTTGTTTCTCATTCCAGGCACTCTGAAGCTTGGTGCTTTTTTTTTTTTTCCAAAGATGGAGTCTCACTCTGTCAGCTGGAGTGCGGTGGTGCGATCTCAGCTCACTGCACCCTCAGCCTCACTGGTTCAAGTGACTCTCCTGCCTCAGCCTCCGGAGTAACTGGGATTATAGGCACCCACCACCACAGCTGGCTTTTTTTTTTTTTTTTTTTTGTATTTTTAGTAGAGATGGGGTTTCACCATGTTGCCCAGGCTGATCTCGAACTTTTGGGCTCACCTCGGCCTCTCAAAGTGCTAAAATTACAGGCGCGAGCCACCACGCTAAGCCACTTGGTGCTTTTTGGAAAGTTGACATGAAATTAGTCTGCTGGGAAAACCAACAAAGGATACAATTCCAGTATGAAAGTGGATCAGATGGGACAGCCTCAAAGCATCTTGTCTACTAATCACAATTTTCATCCAACTGGCAAGCCCTGTGCCAGTCAGTGGACATACAGCAGTGATGGAGAAAGAGGGACTTGGCTCCTGCCTGCCCTCAGGAAGCCTCACAGCTAGTAGGGAAGCAGACACTGGATAAGAAATCATAGGTACCAGAGATGCCATAGAGGAGAAATACCTGATGCGTGTCAGTAGATAAAGGCGACCCTAATCCCTAATGTCAGAAAGACATCTTTGAGCTGAGAGTGGGAATGATGATGCATTGCTGTGCTAGGGCTGCTGTAACAAGTTACCTTTGTCCCTTGGTGGCCATGGGGGATTTGTTCCAGAATCCCCACCCTCAGTCTGTGGATGCTCATGTCCCTGATATAAAGTGGTATAATAATTGCATATAACCTATGTGCATCTTCCCATATACTTTAAATCATCTCTAGGTTTCTTACAACACCTAACACACATCAACAGTTGTTATACTGTATTGCTTTTATTTGTATTATTTTTTATTGTTGTAATTTTTTTCTTGAATATTTTCCATTCATGGTTGATTGAATCCACAGATGCAGAATCCATGGGTATGGAGGAACGAATGAACTACAAAGTAGGTGGCAGAACAGAAATGTATTGTCTCATAGTTTTGGAGGCTAGAAGTTCAAACTCAAGGTGTGAGCAGAGCCAAGCTCCATCTAAAGGTTCTAAGGGAGACTCTTTGCTAGCCTCTTCCTAGCTTCTGGTAGCTCCCGGTAATGCCTGGTGTTTGTCGATTTAGAGCTGTGTCACTCCAATCTCTGCCTCCATCTTCCCATGGCTGCCTTCCCTCTGTGTCTACGTATCCTCTCTTCCTCATATAAGGGCATCCATCATATTAGATTTAGGGCCACCCTAAACCAGTATAATAACCTCATCTCAACTTACCTACTTACATCTGCAAAGGCCCTATAGCCAAGTAAGGTCACATTCTCAGGCTCCTGGTGGACATGAATTTTGGGAGGACACTATTGAACCCACTATATATGGGTAGGATTTGTTAAACAAAAGCAGGGGGTGGTGACAGGGTAGAGAAGAACATCCCAGGCAGAGAGAACAATGTGTTCAAAGGCCCTGAGGCTGAGAAGACATGTCCAGTTCAAGGAACTGAAGGAATGTTGGTTGGCTGTATGTAGGGGACGTCCCTGCCAGAGGAGAGGAGCCTGGGTGGCAGCACGAACTGTGAGGTCTGGGCCCTTTGTGCTCAGGGCATGAGGTATGCAATGGGCAGGGATGAAGACAGTACCTCAAGGCAGTTCCAGGCATAGCCGCCCTGCAGGTACGATAAACATCATACTTTGACTCTGAGTTAGGGCTGAATGAGTCTGTGGCAGGGGAGGGGGGTGTCATTTTGCCCAAACCTGACTTTTGGGCGAAAATCTTCTGATTTTCCTGAGATGTCCAGTTAGGGCTAAGACGGGCTCTCCCAATTCTCAAGCCATCGCTCTCTTCCCTGCAAAGGCACTTCCATGGTGTGTTTTGTGAGGAGTTCTACAGGATGCTAACATGCATTAAGTGAATCAAAGCAAAACTGGTTTCTACATGACGGGAGGAACAGCTAAGGGCCTTTAACCTGCTTAAGTGCATCTTGAATGTCTATGACAGGGACCCTAGTGGTAGCATTTACCAAGATGATTTGAACATGGAGTCCTTCCTCCTCCAAAAATCTCACAGGAAAGTGTTTTAAAAAACAAACTTCAGAAAACCCTGCCCCAGGTGCCACTGTCTCCCCTAGGATACATCACCTTTTTAGTATACAATTGTTGGACCACACAGATATTTTGAAAATATTCAGGTAACTTCAAATCTCAGAGGAGTAACAGTTGGCTCATCTTAAATCTTTGAGATCCAAGGAACTATCACTCAAGCAAGAAGCACCCCCATGAGCCACATCATTTCTCGAAGTGCCAATATGCCTTTTGGAATCCCACTCGGGTAGGATGGGGTGGGAAACCCGAGACAAGAGGAATGCTACAGTTCAGAGGCAGAGGAAATTGCCACCCCGACTGCTCCAGAGGGGCTTTCTGAGCTTCACTGTCAGCATCAGTGATTGCCAGCCAGCCTTCCTCAGCTTTCAGAGGACAAGGTCCCCAGAATGTACCCAAATCCCTATGTGAAACTGAAAATAATGTCAAAATCTCTGCTGCAGATTCAAACGCTCAAATTTGAGTGAATTTGAATCATTGTGCAACACTGCTATATCCCACGGTTTCTCTCCCACAGGCATTACAAAATAACATTGGAGGAAAATTAATTTCATTTAAGACAACCTATGACTTCCTGTTCTCTTTTAGCTTGTGAAAATAAACAGTAGGGCCAAAAGAACAGAGACTAATACAAGACTGAAGGTCAAGCCACATGTTCCCAACATAATTCCGTGTGGCAATGAGGTTTGAGACTGTGTAATGGAACTATGAAGGACTACAACAAATAGCACAATAAAAATCTGAATATCTTTTTGTCCTGTGGTTTTATTTCTGCTCCATGTTGTCCTTTTCTCTCCACTTCAGTAAAGGGCATCTTCGTCCATTCCTTCTCTTGTCTTTAAAGCACAGTGTTTTCCATACAACTTCACTGGCACTGCCAATGACATTCAAACCATCTCCAGCCAGGCGCAGTGGCTCACGCCTGTAATCCCAACACTTTGGGAGGCCGAGGTGGATCACGAGGTGAAGAGTTCAAGACCAGCCTGGCCAAAATGGTGAAGCCCCATCTCTACTAAAACTGCAACAATTAGCCAGGTGTGGTGGCAGGCACCTGTAATCCCAGCTACTCGGCAGACTGAGGCAGGAGAATTGCTTGAACTTGAGCAGCAGAGGTTGCAGTGAGCCAAGATTGCACCACTGCACTCCAGCCTGGGAGACAGAGTAAGACTCCTTCACAAAAAACAAACAGAGAACAACAACAACAACAAACAAAAAACCACCTCCACCTGAACAGATACTGCCTATTCTACTGAAACATGGCATTTGTCTTCCCTATTTGAAAGCAAAAAGTCCAGAAAGATGTGGAAAGAAGGAAAATCAAGAGGTGGCAGATCTTGGTTTATCCCTAAGTTCTACCCAATTCCTTCCTCAAAAATATTTAGTACTTGGCCCATAATTTAAAGTTTAAACACATACCTTCCAGTATAACTTTAGATCTAAAATATCTGGTCAAAAATACATGCTGGCTTCTAATGTGAGTCAAGCTACAGTCAAATTTGGCTTTAAAATGTCTTCTGAGAAGCTGCCTATGCACTTCTCTAAAAAGAGCTCCTTTATTCAACTAGATGTCATCTCTCTTGCCAATCTCTTGAGAGATTACACACCATGAAAATGAGGATGTAGCAAGACAGTTGCTATGAAAATTATAAATTATGGTGTTCCACGATCATCTTTATTGGGGCAGTCCTGTTGAGCCAGCCAAGGAAGAAAACCCTAATATCAAATCACACTCTCCCCATTGCTAAACCTGAACCTGGTGAGGAAGGCATGGACGGGAAGAAATAAAAAGTAATGCTGTGCATAGAACCTAAACTTGATACTAGCAAACAGCATGTACGAGTCCAAACTTACAGAGAGCTCTTTACCTAGCTGTCCAGCTCCCTCATCGTGGCTGTGGCTATGAACCAGCTTTCACCTTCCTATGGCAGCCAAATCACGGTGCGAGGATAAGACAATCATTGCCCTTTGTAATCACCAAGCCTTCTACACAAACTCCCCTGCGTACGGCTATAGAAAGGTGACCATCTGATGTTGGGGAAGGGACCGGGGCTTCTTATAATCATGCATGAACCTAACTGATGTCCTGTGTTTGATTAGACAGTGACCTGCCTGTGATGTACAGACACAGTTTTCCTTATGTAGGTAAGAGTACATGGGTAGGTACTGTCAGCCAGCCATATCATTTTAAATAAAGCTAAGAATTGGCCAGAACAGGAAGAATAGATCAGTCACTGGTGGCCTCAGCCAATAACCAGGTAGAAAATGGGTCCCACAGAGGGCTGTAAAAAGATGAACTGGTCAAGGCTCACAGGAAAAGGGATGACTGTGCAGCCCTTTGATCCTCTGCCTCCTGGGAGATGGGGAGCCTGGGGAACACTACTCATTAGACGAGATGGTCATAAAGCATCAGGCGGAAATAGCCAACAGATGGGCGTGTCCAGGACATGGTCGGCAGTGGGGTGGAAAGGGCAGGTACTAGGAAGACTTGGAGGACAGGGATCAATGAGAACATAAAGGGACTATGGCTCTGTACTGCGTTTATGCCAGCTCCTTGCTGAGTCATCAAGTCTCTACCAGACTGCAGCTGGGGACCAGCTCCCCAAAGAGGCAATAGCTCTATTCTGTCTGAAGAGAGAGGGCAGCTGCCACTGGTGTGATGGGAGACAATAGATCTGGTGGAATTTGATCTAATGGGTGATTCATTCATTCAACAAACACATATTGAGCACCCACTTTGTGTTATTCTTGCAGCTAGTGACAGAGTAATGGAAAAAACACATGACTCTGTCCTCCCAGGGGCAAATATTCTAGTAGAGGAGACAGGGATTGAAAGCCTGATGGTTCAGAATTTCAGGATAGAGTTCCCGTTTTATAAAGTAAGAACTATAGAGCCTAATGAAGTCATCTGTTCAGTAAGACCTTTTTGCAATGCAAGCCCTGAAAGATAAGGCTGGTCCCTTGGAAACTGGGTATCAGACTACAAAAGTCTCTTCCTACAGCATTATGTTATTCAACATGGTGACTACTAACCACGTGTGGCCATTTAATTTTAATTTTAAATAAAGTTAAATAACACTTAAATTTCAGTTCCTCAGCCTCACTAGGCACACTTCAAGCGCTCACTACCCCTGTGTGGCCAGTGACATTAGTGATATTAGATAGGATACAGAATATTTCCACCATCTCATTAAGCCCTTTTGAGAGACACAAGAGCGTTACCACATGCCCTTAGGACATAAATTGAACTGGTGAAGGCCTATGTGTGAAGCCATGCAGAAATGGACATCATCATCACTCCAAGGCTTTCAGGCTAATGCTTACCAAAATTCTCCTTCCCAGGACTCTTTCCTCTCACCCCAGAAGTTGGAGTTGGTGATCCTTCTTAGTGATCACCCAGCCCCTTCTATTTCCCTCAGCTTAGCATGAAACATACTGTACCATGATGATGTTTGCCTGTCTATCTCCCCACGGTGGTCACTGATGCCCCCTCCTTTGGGGATCCAGTGTAGGCAAAGCCACAATAATCCTGACTAGTCCCCAGGGTTTCGGATGGCTGACCTTACCCACTAGTTCTTCAGGCATCAGTGGCGGGCATGCGACTCAGACCAGGCTAATTCTTGGACTTTCATCCAAGCTACTGGGACAGATGCTCTCTCCTCCCCTGGAACCCCCACTGAGAAATCCTGCCAGGCCTGTTCCCCATTATGAGGAGATCACTTGCCAGTGAGACAAGGTTGGAATGGAAGAAGGCAGAAATGAGAGCTGAAAGGAAGGATTCAAATTCCAAATGACTCTGTTCCAGTCTCTCATTGCTGAGTACAGAAATCCAGCTGTCACCCAAATGGCACATTCCCTGGATTTCAAATTACATGAGCCAGTAAGTGTGCTTCTTGCTGGAGCTAGCTGGAATTGTGTTTCTGTCACTTGCAACAAAAATCCACGACAAATGCATGTCCCCACAAGAGGGAGCTGGATGAGGGCAGAGACCTCTTTTGTCTAGTTCATGATTTTATCCTCAGGGCCTCATACAGTGGTACAAAGCCAGAACTCAGTAAGACTGAAGAAAGACTCCTTCTGCTTAAGAACACGCACACTTACCACTGATTCACACCACTCTAACAATGGCAAGAAGCATCCTGAAAAGAAAAACATCCTTGCAAAATGCTCATGATCACTCTTTCAGTCATATGTCCAGGAGGCAAGAGGCATGCTCTGTGTTCAGAACCAAGCACAGAGTTGAGTGGCCACGTGACATTTATCGCGGCATTGAAACACCTTGGTGGACTGCGGCCCACGTCTTTTCTAACACAGAAATTATGCAGGCATTTTACAGAGCCACATCCTGCCCAAAAGTCCTAAAAGAACAGTAAGCACGGCTGAAGCAATTGTTCTGACCGATAAAAACCTTGTATATAAATTAACCTCCCCTATTACACAAACCTTTTATGAGGATTCCCTTTATTTTCAAATGTCCTCGTGACCATAGTTTAAGGACTCCCTGCTGGAGGAGACAACAGGTGATTTGTGGTTTCTACTTATCTGTCTTGCCCTCTTCACAGTGCCGCATAGTGAGAGAGTTGGATACCCAGGGGCTTCCCAAGCAGAGCAACGTCTCCCCTAGGCTCTGATTTCAGCAATATCTGCACCAGATTTGCTCTCTGTTGAGTGTATCAAGGCAGACTGCAATGTGGTGACACTGGAGCTTTAATCGTCCACTGTTTATTATGGTGTTATCTTTAATAGGATGCTTATTGTTTACATTTCTGTGAGCTCCGGGAGGAAGCAAGTGTGCCATGCTGAACATGACTCTTGGGAAATGTTCTGTAATCTGGCGAAGCAGAGACCCGGCAGGCAATTCTTGAGGGACAGATGCTGTGCACGGGGCAAACAATTCCGCAAGGCGGAGGCCGGCAGTCTCTGTGCCTCAAAGTGGGAAGATATCAGGTGCCTAGTCTTACTTAACGAAAACATAAAAGACTTCACTTAATTGCTCCAAGATTATGCAGGGTGGGTTTTTTTTTCCCCCTTCTTTTAGGTTGAGCTTGTTAATTTCTACAGCTATGATGTTGGCACAGTTGCAGCCCCGAGTCCTGTTTTCACAACTTGTAAGCAAAATTAAAACTTCCCTTTTTAATTAAAATTCAAACCAAGCCAGAATTAAAATCCTACCACAAAGCAGAGGCCTGGGAAGGCTCCAGAAGGAACACCTGTTCCAAAGGCATGAAGGACAGCCTCTGAGATCCACACCGCTGTGGGTACTGGGGGTGCTGGGGCTGTTGGGAGCACCCTCGGTGGAGGGGTTGTTGCCGTCAGCGATGCTTGGGCCATTTCAACATCTTCCTGAAAGGGGAGTCAGCTCTGGGGTGGACAAATCCAGTTCAAATTCTCTATTTCTTATAACTGTTAGTGAGAATTTAATTGCCCAAGTATACTCTTTTCCCCAATAATAATAATTATAGCAATAATAGCAGTAGTATTAGTAACAAGGCCAAACTCTTGTTCAGAAGTATTAAATAAGGTACAGTTCACACTACAGTTCTTCACATTTGGTGACAGCTCTGTGAATTATTCTACTGAGAACGGGGCAGGTCCAGAGAGTTCCTGTGATCATGTCCTGTGTGTGTGCATGCCCATGTGGATGCCACCTTGCCATTCCTGTCCTGCACCTTGACAATAGGTTTGGACTTTATCTTTCATTTTCTTCTAAGAGAAGGCAGAAAAGTTTTAACCTTGAACCCTAAAGAAAAATATCACATTATCAGTTATCATTAATCTGAGTCACAATTGTCAATGCAGGGATACTCACCTGGATACTGCCTAAAAAAGCCCTTTGCACTTCCGAAGTACTGCCATATGAGAGATGGGTCACGGTCAAAGTTATCTACAAAAACTTTGTTTAGGGATTCAGACCAATAAACCCCATTGACAATTGCAGGGTCTATAAAAAAGAAAGAGAGAGAGAGGGGTGTATTAGAAACCAAAGTGAAATAAAATTCCTGGCATCCCACACTGCTTGGCAGATACTGGCACAAGGTACTCCATCTTGCAGGAGGCTATGAAGAAAGTTATAGCCACAAAAACGTTTAGCTCCTGCGGAGTCCAGATGCTGGGGATTCCCCCCTGCCTGAGCCCTCCTAGTCTCCCAGGAGCCTCTATTGATGGTTCCTTACTTGAAAGACACTTCCTTTTATTTGTACCTTTCAATATCATATATCCCATAGAGAAAATCACATAATCCTCTTTAAGAAAGCAGAGAGAGACCTTATTAGCATTATTTTCCTGCTTTTCCCCCTACGAAGCCAGAACTCGGCATTAAAAATAGGAAAACTATATTTTCTCTCACTGTAATCACCTCAGCCACCAACACAGCCCTATTCCATTTCTCTTTGCCCCCGATTTAGAAGTTTGCTTTTTAAAAAAATAAATAAATAAATTGAAATTACATAACTAAATCTCTCTACTTCTTCTGTTCAGCACAATGTGATCTCTGTGAAAGCACAGACTACCTCTTGGTCTTCTGCTGTACCCTTTGACCAGCACATGGCAGAAGCTCCAAAACTCTTGTAGAGGAACAGAGGGAAGGACAGATGGATGGTGATATGATTTGGCTATGACCCCACCCAAATCTCATCTTGAATTGTAGCTCCCATAATTCCCATGTGTTGTGGGAGGGACCTGGTGGGAGATAATTGAATCATGGGGGTGGGGCAGGTCTTTCCTTTGCTGTTCTTATGATAGCGAATAAGTCTCATGAGATCTGAGACTTTTTATAAAGGGTCACTCCCTTACATATGCTCTCTTGCATGTTGCCATGTAAGATGTGCCTTCGCTCCTCCTTTGCCTTCTGCCATGACTGTGAGGCCTCCCCAGCCATGTGGAACTGTGAGTCAGTTAAACCCCTTTCCTTTATAAATTATCCAATCTCAGGTATGTCTTTATTACCAGCATGGGAACAGGCTAATACAGATGGATAACACAAAGGTTGTTCTCCAGATACCAGGCAATCATTTGCTCTTCTGCCATGGAATCCCATGAGCAAATCTCTTTTCCTCACCTATGGTAGCCCAAAGACAACTCTTTGCCTTCAGTTCAGTGATTTAAAAAAATAAGGGTGAATTCCTATTCAACACAATATTGGAATTCCTGGCCAGGGCAATCAGGCAAGAGAAAGAAATAAAGGGCATTAACATAGGAAGAAAGGAAGTCAAACTATCCCTGTTTACAGATGACATGATCTTATACCTAGAAAACCCCACAGTCCCAGCCCCAAAGCTTCTTAAGCTCACAAACAATTTCAGCAAAGTCTCAGGATACAAAATCAATGTGCAAAATATCACTAGCATTCCTATATGCCAACAACAGTGAAGCTGAAAACCAAATCATGAATGAACTCTCATTCACAATTGCCACAAAAAGAATAAAGTACCTAGGAATATAGCTAACTAGGGACGTGAAAGATCTCTACAAGGAGAACTACAAACCACTGCTCCAAGCAATAAGAGATGACACAAACAAATGCAAGACATCCCATGCTCATGGATAAGAAGAATGAATATTGTTAAAATGGTCATACTGCCCAAAGCAATTCATAGATTCAATGCTAATCCTAATAAATTACCATTGAGATTCTTCACAGAACTAGAAAAACTATTTTAAAATTCATATGAAACTAAAAAAGAGCCTGAATAGCCAAGGCAACCCTAATCAAAATGAATAAAGCTAGAGGCATCACAGTATCTGACTTCAAACTATACTACAGGGCTACGGTAACCAAAACAGCAGTGGTACTGGTATGAGAACAGACACATAGACCAATGGAACCAAATAGAGAGGAAAGAAATAAGACTGCATGCCTACAACTATCTTATCTTTGACAAACCTGACAAAAATAAGCAATGGGGAAAGGAGTCCCTATTCAATAAATGATGCTGGAATAACTGGCTAGCCATATGTAGAAGATTAAAACTGGACCTCTTCCTTATACTGTATACAAAAATTAACACAAGATGGTTTAAAGACATAAATGTAAAATCCAAAACTATACAAACCCTGGAATACAACCTAGATGATACCATTCAGGACATAGGCACAGGCAAATATTTCATGACAAAGACACCAAAAGCAATTGCAACAAAAGCAAAAATTGACAAATGGAATCTAATGAAACCAGAGAGCTTCTGCACAGCAAAAGAAACTATCAACAGAGTAGACAGACAACCTAAAGAATAGGAGAAAATGTTTGCAAATTATGCATCTGACAAAGGTCTAATATCCAGCATCTATAAGGAACTTAAACAAATTTACAAGAAAAACAACCCTATTAAAAAGTGGACAAAGGAAATGAACAGACATTTCTCAAAAGAAGAAATACATGCAGCCAACAATCATATTAGAAAAAGCTCAACATCACTGATCATTAGAGAAATGCAAATCAAAACCACAATGAGATACTGTCTCATACCAGTCAGAATGGCTGTTATTAAAAAGCCAAAAAGTAACAGATGCTGGTGAGGTTGTGGAGAAAAAGGAACACTTTTACACTGTTGGTGGGGTGTAAATTAGTTCAACCATTGTGGAAGACAGTGTAGCGATTCCTCAAAGACCTAAAGACAGAAATACCAGTAGACTCAGCAATCCCATTACTGGGCATATACTCAAAGGAGTATAAATCAGTCTATTATAAAGATACACCCACGCATATGTTCAGTGCTGCACTATTCACAATAGTAAAGACATGGAATCAACCTAAATGTCCATCAATGATAAGAAAGTGTGGTACATATACACCATGAAATACTATGCAGCCATAAAAAAGAAAAAGATCATGTCCTTTGCAGGAACATGGATGGAACTGCAGGCCATTATCCTTAGCAAAACTAATACAGGAACAGAAAACCAAATACTGCTTGTTCTCACTTATTAAGTGGGAACTAAATGATGAGAACACAGGGACACATAGAGGAGAACAACACACACTGGGGCCTTTCAGAGGGTGAAGGTTTGGAGGAGGGAGGGGATTAGGAAAAATAACTAATATGTACTAGGCTTAATATCTAAGTGATAAAATCATCTGCACAACAAACCCCCATGACAAAAGTGTGTCTATATAACAAACCTGCACATGTACCCCTGAACTTAAAAATAAAAGTTGAAGCCGGGCGTAGTGGCTCACACCTGTAATCCCAGCACTTTGGGAGGCCAAGGTGGGCAGATCACTTGAGGTCAGGAGTTCAAGGACAGCCTGCCCAACATGGTGAAAGCCCATCTCTACTAAAAATAGAAAAACTAGCCGGGCATGGTGGCGGGCGTCTGTAGTCCCAGCTACTTGGGAGGCTGAGACAGGAAAATAGCTTGAACCTGGGAGGCGGAGGTTGAGCCGAGATCGTGCCACCGCACTCCAGCCTAGGCGACAGAGCAAGCCTCAGTCTCAAAAATAAAAATAAAAATAAAATAAAAGTCGGAAAAAAAATAAGAGTGAAGACAAAGGAGAATAAATAAGTATTTCCTGTACACTGGCTGAAGCAATGTGGGTCACTCAGGATGCTCTGTGATAGTTCACTTTTTCTTTTTTAACCTCTGAAGACCCTGTTTCAAAATGATGCCACATTAAGCAACATTCCGTTCTTAGAGGAGAAATAGCTGTCAAGTGTCAGGAGGAAAAGTTTGAGAATGACTACATGAGTTATTAATGATGAGGAAGAGGAGGAGGAGGAGAAACTTTCACTGGGTCCTTCCCGGGGTATAGGCATGGTGCTTACTTTATCTCCTATCCCCCCTCGCAGACCTCCAAGGCAGGCTGGATCCCTTGTTCTCCTCCATTCTACAGCAGTGGAAACTACAGCAGCAAGATATGAGGTACTTTCCTAAAAGCATCCAACTACTAAGGGGCAAAGCCTCTGATCTGAGGTTTCCTTATTTGTAAAATGGGGATAATAATACCCACCCTATACATATGCACCAGGGAACAATACAGGGCCATAAAAATAATGAGATTATATCCTTTGCAGTGATCTGGATGGAACCAGAGGCCATTATCCTGAGTGAATTAACAAAGGAACAGAAAACTAAACAGCCTATGTTCTCACTTATAAGTGGGAGCTAAACATTGAGTACACATGGACACAAAGAAGGGAACAACAGACACTGGGGCCTACTTGAGGGTGGAGGGTGGGAGGTGGGTGAGGTTCAAAAAATTACCAATTGGGTACTATGCTTATTACCTGGGTGATAAAATAATCTGTACATATGTGACATGCAATTTACCCATATAACAAACCTGCACATGTACCTCCTGAACCTAACACAAAAGATGGAAAGAAAAAAAAAAATCCACCCTAGAGACCTGTTTAGAAGGTTAAACAAATCAACAGAAAACAGCTAATGGCCAAAGGCACTCACGCAGCCAATGATGAAGCTGTTCCCTTGGCCTAGAGCCCTGTACCCTCACCAGAGATCCCTGCTGGATGCCGAGTCATGCAATCCCACTGTGACATCCTCATTTCAGAGATTCATCAATACCATACAGACAGGAGGGGTGAGGACAGAGGAGGTTACTCCAGTCGTCAAGTTGCAGAGGAAACAATGAGCAACATAATGCTAGAAATGGTCACATAAGTCAGGTCCACTTACGAGGGCACTCAGGATTGGCCCCAGTGCACCTCCGCTCCTCCACAGCTGCCTACCCCTTTCCAGCGGCAGCCCCAGGACATCCACCTACACAGCTCTAGAGTCCACAAAATGGCGCCAGGGCCAGTGGGCAGACACAGTGTCCTGGCTTATTGTGTCACCTGTGCCCTGCCTTATTCCTTCAGATCACTGAGGTAACTGCGATTCTGAATCCCATCTCAAGGGTAAACGCTCTAACTCTTGTAAACTGTAATAAACCCTATCATAGCCTGGGGGTGTGAAAATGACCCAATCAGCCTTTTACCACAAAGTAATTTTAGGAGGACTTTATCCTCACAATCCTGGAAAATGGAGCTCTTTCTTTTTCCTGTCCAAGCTTGATAACAATTATTGTGACTCACCCCTAGCAGCAAAACCCACTTAAATTAATCCACAAAGATGCAAATACAATAATGACACTGAAAAATCCATGGTGCTTGCCTCCATCAATGGCCTCAATTATGTCGGCGTCATAAAAACCTTCCACAAAAAGAAGCGAAAATTCCACTTCCTTAGCTCACTGTCTCAACACGTTAAGGAGTCAGTTTACAGTTAGACAATTATTTCTTCTTAAGTGTGGCAACTGGGATTTGCCCAGTTTTGACAATTCTTTTTTCTTATGTGTGGTTTCTTTGGTGTCCAGACCTCCAGGTGGTCCTAGAAATCTAAGATTGCCCCCTGAGGAACTGTGAACATCTTCAGAAATACAAAGCAAACTGAGGATGTTTCATTTACTTCATTTGGACACCAAATCTTGCTCTAAAATTATGCCTCTGCAAGAAGAGGGGGCTTCGATTTTTCCAAGGGCATGGTGAACAAGGGGAAATAGAATCACTAACAAACTATAATCTACCTAAAATGGGGGCTGTGTTGTACACACCCATTTGATCAAATATTTGAAATAACACTTATCTTGGCTTGTAACATAATCACAGTGTATTGATTTCACAAGCTTGCCTAGCAAGCAGTTTTAATAGAAGGGGAAATCTTAAATAGCTGTCTATTGTTACAGTCATTTAAAAGATAGGAAAAGAAAAAACAGAAAAAATAGATGGAGCCTTCATCTAAGTATTTAGGTTAAAAAAGAAAAAAAGAAAAGTTAAATATGATTTTCCCAACATCACTGACAGAGAGTGGAAATGAAGTAACCCACAGGACAGTCAATGCTGCCCATGCCCCATATATACTCAGGTCCCGTGGCCCTTCCACTGTCCCATGGGGAGCAGGCAAACGTCATGCTGGGGTGTGAACCAGAGCTCAGCCTCATGTTCCCTCCATGGTGGCTGAGCTGATTTGTTTTCTTATGGTCACTTGTGAAAATGACAGCAACCCTTTTCCTTGTTTGTGTTTTGTTTCAAATTCTTTTTAAAAGACCCCTTTGCTTTACTTAGGGTTCGTCAGGCCTCAGATTTATCTGAGCCTTGACTTGTACCTCCACCTCTCATCTTTTTAGAGGTTTAAGGTACTGAATTAGCTTTCTGTGGCAAAATACTGCAAACTGGATGGCTTAAAGACAACAGAGATTTGTTCTCTCACAATTCGGGATATAAACAGTTAAAAATCAAGCTGCTGCAGGGTTGCTTCCTTCTGGAGGTTCTAAGAGAGTGTGTTCCATGCCCATCTCTTAATCTCTGGTGCTTGCCTGCCGTCCTTGATACTTCTTAGCTTGTAGCCTCATTATTTCCGTCTCCACCTCCATCTTCACATGGCCTTCCCTTCTGTGTGTCTCTGTGTCAAATCTCTCTCTCCTTTGTCTCAGAAGGACTGGTCATTGGGTTTATGCACCACCCTACATTTGGGACAATCTCATCTCAAGATCCTTAATTATGTAGTGAAGGATGTTCAAGGCCTTCACCCTTTTCTTCTTTATGGGAACAATTCAGGTTTTCATGTTCATATTATATTTTCCTGAGCTAACCATTCTTCCTGACCTCTGTCAATGGGTCCTACCCGTAATGCACTAAGTTGGATTAAAATCACTTTCCTGAATGTCTAGTGTATGTATCAACGCTCAGAACTCTGCTCAATAAAGTGAATTCCAGGATAGCATGGTCATTTTCTCCAATATTCCTATCCAATCCACATTAACTTATTATTCATATTGGTCAATATGTAATCCACGAATAGCCGTTCTGTTTCCTCTACCTTCTGAGGCGTGAAATTACCCCCAGTGCCAGTCAAGAATCTATCAGATGTTCAGCTTTTACTAAAACAGACTACTAGCAGATGTTTGGGGAGTAAGAGTCCCACACAATTTTTGTGATAAATTTACAATTTGTATGTGAAGAGCGCCTCCCACAACCCTGATCTGTCTTTGTAATGCATCCTATAACCTAACAGCAAATTCCTTTTGTAGTTTTCTTTTTTCATTTTCACCCAGATAACTGCTCTGGTCTGTGGTGTGCACACTGCTACATAGGGTCTTCTCTCTGCACACTCCTACACACTCTTGCATACCTTTCCAGATTAGTTTTGCATCTTTGAATAAGGTACTCCCTCTTATTACTGTATTTTAGTTAGATGTTCCATCCTGAGCAGTGCCTGAGATGGTCAGCCCACATAGATCCAAGCAAATTAATGGATGTAAAGCACTTAGCACAGCAACTGGCACATACAAAATGCTTCATAAATACTGGCTGTTACTTACTCCATTCATTAGAAAATAAATAAATAAGGTCTTGGCTGGGCACACTGGCTCACACCTGTGATCTCAACACTTTGGGAGGTCAAGGCGGGTGGATCACTTGAGCTCAGGAGTTTGAGACCAGTCTGGCCAACATGGTGAAACTCCATCTCTACAGAAAATACAAAACAGTAGACAGGCGGGGTGGTGTGCGCCTGTAATCCCAGCTACTCAAGAAGCCGACGTGAAAGGATTGTTTGAAACTGGGAGGTCAAGGCTGCAATGAGCCAAGATTGCACTACTGGACTCCAGACTGGGTAACAGAGTGAGACCTTGTCTCAAAAAAAATAAATAAATAAACCACACAGAGCGAGAGAGAAAAGAAAATGAAATAAATAAGGTCTCAAGAGGAGCTTCGAACTTTCACCATGTTCTCCACATCAGGGTTGCTGGGCAGCACCTCAACAGCAGTGTGGCAGTCAGGACTCGGGCCTTGGAGCTTGAGTCCCAGGTCTGAGATCTCACTTATCACTGGTTAGCTGATGGCCTTGGACCTGGACTTAATGTTCCTCAGCTCCAGTGCCTTCATCTGTAGAAGCCAGATGAGCGTAGCTCTTCCTCAAAGGTAGCTGAGACAAGGCACAGAACTTGCTGTGTGGTGGGAGGACTGTGCATACACCACCAGGGCCCATCACTAGTCCCAGAACAGTGGAAGCCTCCAACTCCCCACCTGCAGCAGTTCAGCTGTCCTGAGACTATCCAGGGCAGACTTTATGCAAGTCTCTTTCTCCCTTCCTTAAATTATCAGGGCAAGGTACTGTGATGACGCTTTCATTCATTTGTTTACTCAACAAATATTGATTGAGTACCTACTATATCAGGCATTCAACAGTATGCCAGACAATGAAGTTGACATTTCACTATGAGGAGAGAAACAATGGCAAATAAATGAGAATTTCATGTAGAAATAGGTGTAATGAAAATAAAATGGGATAAGCCAGACAGTTACTGTCTGTGGAAAGTGGGGAGGGGGTTTACCCAAATTGAGTGGTCAAAGATGACCTCCCAGAGGTCATACAGATGACCTGAATGCTGAGATGGCACCAGCTCCCAAATGCCTAGGCTAGCAAGAACTTTGTACACAGAGTGAAAAAGCAAGATCAAAAACCCTGAGTTGGGAAGAATCTGTTGTCTTGGGGAGAGGTACTAGATGAGGCTGGAGAGGTGGGGAGGTCGTGGCAAGGATTTTAGCAGACAGGCAAGTTTCCTGCCAAGAATGCATTTTGTAGCAGACATAATCTGTGTTCCACTCATGCCAAGGTCCATCATGCATTTCTGCATGGCTCCAAAATCAAATTTATTTTCCAAAATCTGTAGCGAGCATGGCCTACTTCCTCTTCCCAGGACAGGCAATCAGAAACTTCATGGATGCCTTGGTGCTTGAGTTTCCACTCCAGACCTCAGTCATCTGATACACACTTGATTTTTTTCCCCAGTACCATTTATTCTCCACCGAATTAGCAGAATGTATTAATTTAAACTTGCCATTTTCTGCCACAAAATATGGGTCAACTTCTAGGGAATCTGAGTGAAGAAGAACAATTATAAGCTAACACAGAATTAGAGACAAACTACATTTACCCAAAAACCACCGATGGAAGGGAAGGGACTCAGCTCAGAATCAACAGGACTTTTAAAGTATGGCCCCTGTGCAGATGCCTGCCTTAAACAAGGCTGGAGAAAGGATCTCTGTCTTTCCTAAATGCCTTCAAAGCTGTGCACCTCCCAGCTATGAAATTATAGCAGGCAGGGGAGCCTGGGGATTGAGCCCACGCGGGAGTTTTCTTCTGTGCCGTGTGTTGGACCAAATTCAAGACGAGAATGGTTGGATAGTTTTCATGTCTCCCATTTCAGCAAGTAAGTGACATCTCTCCCATTCATTCTAAGTAGATCATAGATTAAATAATGAACAGTTTTGATGCTAATTATCAAGCACTTATATCTATTGAAAAACAGTCCTTAACGTGTGCTGAATTATACAATAGGTTTATTTGCCAAATATTTACCCGTCCTCTAAACTCAGTGATATGCTAGACATGAAATGCAGGTTCCTTTTCACAAAGCTGGAGCCAATTTCTGGCAGCCCTGGGACCAGAGGGACAAGGAGGATTGATGGCCCAATGCTGAACCACTCCGGATGGAGCTGGGAAGCAAATGGCTTGGCAAATTCCAGAGAATGCTCTAGTCCCCCTCAGCCTGTTGCCTCGGTATGCTACACTTTAGGCTTCATTCCCCGTGAGAATTCATGTGAATGATTAGAATTTTCTTTTGCCATAAATATATCAATTTTAAATAGTCTTTCTCCCTTCGCATATTTTAAATTTTGTGGAGAAACTTGCATTTCTTCTTCCTCATTCTCCTGGAATAAACCATTCACACGTCTCTTTTAGAGATATTAAGAAGAAAATTGTATCACAGAAATCCCGATGATGCTGATGATGATAGCGGCAGAGATGACCACTTAGGGGGCACTTACAATGTGCCACACACTATGTATGGCCCTTTCCAGGCAATCATGAACTACTTTTCCTAGCCACATTTTACAGATGAGGAAATCTATCCCCAAAGCTTTGAAGTCCATTGCTATAGTACATTACCTTGCTCAAGGCGGAAGTTTGCTAAGTTCCTGTAAAAACTCCTAGATAACAGAGGACTTGAACTCTATTTACTGGCCACCAGACAGTACACAGGGGGTGGGAGAAAGCAATGGCAGGGAAGGCGCAGTCCACGGACCAGGGTAACACGTGGCTCAGAGGAGGCTGCCAGCCCCTAGCCATCATCAAATAATTAGGTGACCCCTAGAAGAGGAGGCTCCCTCAGGCTTTCCTGGGGCCCTGACAAGACATCTTAGTCCTTAGTACTCAGGATATATGCGTATATTAAAGAGGGCAGGATGGATGAAGATAGAGTAGTACTGGGTACCAATTTGGAGTCCCCCTCCGAGAGTTCCTAGATGCATCCACCCCAGGTTCTCTGCTGCAAAGCAGGCCAGTGAGGCTACTGCATCACTACCAGCATTTGGACTTGAGGTCTGCTGGTAGAGGGGACATTTATAAGGCATAAAATCACGGCTAAAATACTGTAGAGTGAACTTAAGCACATTCCAAGAGGCTTCTGATTCTAAAATGGCATTTGATTGACTGTAGTTAAGCTAATATTCACTAATTTAAAACACCTCTTTTAATACATGATACTTTCCCATCACTAAGTCACCTTTTCATTCTAACAAAATGCCGAGGAACCCACTCCTTCCTTTTGGCTCTGGCTGGAAAGGAAATAAGGCTCATTTTGGAAAGGTTCAGAAATGGGGCGAGCACAGAATCCCTCTTTTCCCACCAGCAAATACTAGAACAATGCCAGTGTTGCAAAACTGTCACAGCAGCTCTTTGGAACTCAAGAATTTTGCTTGAAAATCTGTGCTGAGCACCACGGCCAGAGCACCCACCCTGCTCCAGAAGCATCAGTAGTTTTTGAAAACTCACCACAGAGAGATTAATCCCACTGCCTGAGGCTTCACACCATTCTGATCTGGCCCAGGACCCCTTTTGAAAACAAATCCACTTTCCCTCCAGATCCCAACATACACCCAAATCTGCACTGGTCAAGCTCACTGAGGCTTTCTCTTTCACATCGTCTGATTGTTTCCTTTACGGTAACTGTTACAATTATTAAACAACCCACCCAAAGGGTATTAGATCATGTCATATTTTCTAATATCCCCAAAGCATTTAGCACCTATACTGGATATAGTATGCATTTATTTATTCATTCATTCACAAAATATTTACTGAATGCCTACTGTGCACCCGGCACCTGCTAGGATTTGGAGACAAAGCAGTGGGCAAAACAAGACATGGCCTTTGACCTAGTGGAGTGCACAGCCCAGTGGGGGAAAATGGAATCTGCAAAATGGAATCTGCAGAACGCACAGGCACGGGGTGGGCAGGTTGTAGAGTGGTCCTGGCGGAGCCAAAGGAAGTCTAAGTGCCTGGAATGCAGGAAACAAAAAGGAGGCTGGGGTGGGAAATGGGGACGGGGGAACCAAGTAGGGCTTTGCAGACCTGGGTCTGCAGTCTGTCCTCAATCTCAAGAGCAGTGGAGGCCTCCTTTGCCATTTAGAGAGCAACCAAGCGGTGGCAGGTGGGTGGGGCTGGAAGCATGGAGGGGAGTGTTTAGAGGCTCCTGCAGTCATCCATGGGGTACATGAGGGTGCCTGTACAAGGGTGGCAGAGGGAGAGAAGCCAGTGGGACACAGAGAGGATGTGCTTGCTAAACACGTGTTGGTCCAGGTTTTGCACTGAAGGCAGGTGCTGTGCCAGCTGTTGAAGCTCTCTTCTGCACTGTCCCAGCATCCATGTGGGGAATCCCCCACAGCAGGAGCCAGGACAACCATGCTGCGGAATCACTACACCACGGGGAAATGAGCCAAGGGGAGGGGCATGACCCTTAGATCACACGTAAATGGAAATTTCTGTTGACTGCAACAGGGAAACGTGTCCCCAAAAAGCTGTCTTGTCATAGATTTGCGGACTAACTGATTTCCCTGTTGAAACTGTCCTCAAAATGGCAATCCCTTCAAGCCATTCTTCCCGTCTGTCTCCAATAGACAGAACTGTATCAGCAGTGTGAAAGAGTGGAAACCATAGGGAAGTGGTATCCTTGACCGCCCACATTTGGGGGTGTGAAACCTCCAGGGGGTGCTTTCTTGGCGGGAGCCACTGTGCCACGCGGTGCCAGCTGCTCGGTCCCCTTGCGCTCCATCACGCTCACAGCTCCGGGGAAGGCCCAGGCTATTTCTGGAGGATGAGGGAACCGAGGCCCAGTGAGGAAACACCACACAGTCAGTGAGGAACGTGGGTTCCTCTCTCATGGCCCCCTCAGCAGAGGGGATGCAGGGGATGGGGGATGCAGGATGGGGTGGGCTCAGAGCCACTTAACCCTTGGTCTCTGTCCTAAGCCCTCCTCATAAAGTAAAGCCAAATAAACTCTTAGCCATTCCATCACCCAGAATTTAAAAAATACCAATGGGATTTGAAGCCTTGTCCTATGCTCTGTGGGGGCAGGGGAACAAAAGAAACAATTCTGGAAAGAACTGATAGATGACAAAGTCATTTACAATAAAGGACAACACCCAGTTAGAGAGTACACAGCTGTCATCATTTAGCAACAAGTGATTCCTGATATTCACTTGGGAAAATCTCTTCTCATTTTAACCTTTCGGAAGAGAGAAATAAATTTAAACATTCCTTCCTTCCATCTTCCAGACAGGCCTGGCTCCCAGTAAAATATGATTTTGTGAGCCTGCCATCTGGGCTGATGCTATCAGCTTTTTATTGATATTTAATATAAACACAGCCTCGAGGCTAGCAGGTACCCTGACAGGGTCTGAAATATAATTGCCAGGGAATTGTACAAATGCGTGTAGCAATTAAAGAGCTGTCAGGGATATTGCTGCAGCAAAGACACAGAAGCCGCAGACTGGACAAAGAAAGGTTGGGGCTACAGCTGGGGGCATGTGGGCAGCAGAGGGCTGTGGGAAAGGAATGGGGAGGAGCATCACACGTCACTACACAGTCAGAGCTTCCGTGGGCCCCGACACCGCACACAGGGAGATCAGGGGACTATGGACATTTGAAAAAGGGAATGAGGGCAAGTTCAGGTTTATTGTTTGTTTGTTTGTTTGTTTGGAGACGGAGTCTCGCTCTTTCACCCAGGCCGGACCGCAGTGGCACTATCTCGGCTCACTGCAAGCTCCGCCTCCTGGGTTCACACCATTCTCCTGCCTCAGCCTCCAGAGTAGCTGGGACTACAGGCACCCGCCACCACGCCCGGCTAATTTTTTGTACTTTTAGTAGAGACAGGGTTTCACCGTGTTAGCCAGGATGGTCTCGATCTCCTGACCTCATGATCCGCCCACCTCGGCCTCCCAAAGTACTGGGATTACAGGCGTGAGCCACTGCGCCCAGCTTGTTGTTTGTTTTTAACAGCAAAAGGCCAAGTGCTGACTCTCCTGCCTCTAATATGAAATTTATATTGGAGAGACAATATGCAACCATGAGCCTGCTTCTAAGACAGGTCTGGATGGGGAGCCAAGGGGACAGGGAAAAGGAATTTGCTTTGTTTGTTAAACAGCTTTACTGAGGTATAGCTGGAATTTGCATTATGTGCTGCTTTTAACATCTGTCACAGTGTCACCAGCCTGAAAACCTGTCTTGGGATGAGGAACACCGAATGAATTATGAGGAGAGGTCAGCTCGGAGTGAGGAAAAAGAGAAGACAGACCACTGCAGGGCCAGGTCCAACACAGCGGGGATTTGAGGGGGGCCTTGAGGAGGGTAAACGAATGCCTTTGTGCCATGCTACACTTGCAAGTCCTGCCCACAGGTCTGCTGTCATTGGTTTAACAGGCACCATGGTGGTAGTGGTAGTAGGAATGGAGATGGTCATGGTGATGTGGTGTAGACACAGTCTTTTCCCTGGATTGGGATCCCCTGTCATCCTTTGAAATGCTGGGGAGCCTTGGTTTTTGCAACTGGAAGAGGTGGGGTGAGGAAGAAGGTGGTGTCTACTGAACACACTGGGTTTCGGGATCAGAATGGCCAGGTCTGGTAAAGGCGGTATCTGCCCCTTAATTTGTTTGTAAATGCCTAGGAAAGGAGCTGCTGCCAGAGGTCTGAGCTTCAAATACCCAATGGGGTAGTAGAATAAATCAATCTTGATCTCTTGCTTGAACCATGGGTGGAAAAAGGCTCCTCCTTCCCATGTCAGTGATTTCAGGTAGAATACAACCTTTTAAAGATTTTAGCAGTTATGTATTTCATGATGTTGGAGAAATTTTAACCAACACATCTAACTCGTAATTCTCAAAATCCCTTGCTCCTAATGTGGCTACATTTATTTAGATGAAAATAAAGAGTAAGTCATTTAGAGAAGAGCTTAAAGTAATCACGCAGGTGGTGGGCAGGACTGGAGATGTCCTGAGTGTGGCCCATGACCTGCTGGAACTGGGGAAATACAGTTCCCATAGCTCAGAGCAGCAAAGCTTCTCAGCTCCTCCCAGTTCCCCTCCTCAGTCACTCCACACCAAAGCCTAAACGGTGTCCAGAACAATGTGTGGGGTGGCAGGTGGCATGTGAACACATCACTTGTATAAAGAAAATGAGGTTTTAGGCTGGGTGCAGTGGCTCATGCCTGTAATCCAAGTGCTTTTGAAGGTCAAGGCAGGAGGATCATTTGAGGCCAGGAGTTTGAGACCAGCCTGCATAATATAGCAGGACTCCATCTCTACATTTATTATTATTGTTTAGAAAACTAGCTGGGTGCAGTGGTGGATCCCTGTAGTCCTAGCTACTAGGGAGGCTGAGGTGGGAGGACTGCCTGAGCCCAGGAGTTTGAGGTTGCAGTGAGCCATGCTTGTGCCACTACACTTCAGTCTGGGCAGAAAGGCAAGACCCTGTCTCTCTCTTAAAAAAAAAAAAAAAAAAGGGTTGGGGGAGGTTCTTCTTTCGAATATAAATACATCCTCTATGTCTTCCTGCTCTGCAATTCACAAACTGCTGAATCCATTCAGCCCCCAAAACATAAAACTGTAGATGTGGTCACATAACAAAGGGCATTTCTAGCTCTCTACCCGTGGGACAGTGTAAGCAGGAGTCAGAAATCGGCCTGAGAAAGTTCAGAAAGATGTTCCAAGAAGTGGGTGATATCATCTGTGAGCAAATCCCACAAGAGATCTGGCCCCTCCCAGAGTTCCAAGGAGGAAGCCAATTTTGTGCTGAGGTGGTTTTGATGGACATGGTACCAGGGGCCCGGGTTCTCACAGCTAGAACATTGTAAGTACATGCCCAATTTCATGCGAAGATCTACAGGTTGTAAACCTCCCTGAACTATACCACTGGAAGTTTAAACTGCTTCCAAAGGGTATGATACACGCTAGGAATTATGCCAACTTCCAGTAATGTTAGCCAAGAACTATTAACAAGAAAACTCCAGCCATCTTTGCACTGGACCTCACTCACCCTATAAATTCCTTTATCAACTATTTCTTTGGCTTGTTGAACAACAGCAGTGGAGCCAAATTAAATGAGACCAAATAACTCAGTTTATGGACCCCTGTAGCTCCTGTATACTAACTGCTAACTCCTGAGTGGCACGGACAAGTGCCTGAAGATCCCCTCCTCTTGTCATATAAATGATTCATTAAAAATAATAAAAGAATACAAATTTAATTCTATTAAGCTACTTATAACCAGGATGACTAAATGTTTGATCATCCAAACTGGACCACTTTTGAGAAGAAATGGGAGTCTTTTAATTAACACACAGAAACAAAGAGTACAAATTAGGCTTATCCTGAGCAAACCAAGATGAATGGGCCTTCCATTTATAATCCACTCCACTCCATAAAGGATGGAACTGGTTGACAGTGTGTGTGTGTGTGTGTGTGTGCGCGCACGTGCGTGTGTATGCATGTGTTGATCTCTGGTGTAATCATGATATGCAGTTGGTTGGTTAACCAAAAAAGATTATAGCAAGGAGTCATTTTCAAAAAACATTAAACACCTTCTTTTAATAATTAGCCAGCCTTCACATGCAGGATCATGACCTTTTGAGTCTTGGGGGAGGTTTACCAGCTGCAGGCATTCTGCATGCTCCAGACACCAGCCCTCCAAAGTGTTTTATCAATGGGAGAAGAACGGAAGAACATTAATTCATCTACTAAGTTGCTTAGGTGGAGGCTACTTAGGCGTTTCTACTGTAATTATGTCAGTGCTCTCTACTTCTTCAAGTTAGGTGTCTTCCCAATATAAGGAACCAAACACACCTACTTGAAATACCTTTCAAAATATTAGCCCAAGAACTACAAAAATGAGGGATAAAAATGGCTTTGTGGAGAAAATGATCCAGAGATGGCCCATGGCTTCACCTGGTTTCTGCCTTTATTTCTTTTCTGCATCCTGCAGAGCTGCCTCCATGCTCAGGTTCTTCCTTTCACACATCCAGGCCCTTTCCCCCCACCCGTTGTCCAGCATCTCCAGCCTTTCCCCTTATAGGGCCACAAAATTGCCACAGCACTTAGAGTCATCACATCTTTTCCTAACTCTACCGAGGCAGGGGATCTTCAGATGTCTTCTGACTGCATGCACAGTGACCACTGTATGCCCATCCCTGAACTACTCAGCACAGGAGGGTGATGGGGCATGCCAATCTGCTTAAACCTATTAAGCCTTGGATCTGAATGCAAGCCCAGCAGTCCTGAAAGATGGGTTCCTGAACGCAATTCAGGGTGCCAGAATAAAGACCGCAGGGAAGAAGAAGATAAGGTCACCAAACATAAACATCTCTTCCAAGTTTCCAGTATTGTCACAAACACCCACAGAATCATCTCAGAGGTCATACAACCCAAGGGACCTAGGACTTAACCAAGCCGCTAATTCAGTTAAGGGATTTAAATTGGTCAGGATCATTCCCCAAGTGAAGCACTTCCATACCACATTGGTGTACAAGAAATTTGTTAGCATTCTAAAACTGCGTGGCAGATAAAAGGAACTGTATCAGTCACCAGCAAAGGAAGTTTAATGCGAGACACAGATCTCTTGGGATGTAAAGAACAAAAAGAAAGAAAGAAGTGCTTCGTGGGAAATAACGTTGCAAATCCAGCAGATGACATGCTACAAATAACAATGAAAAGGGGGAAAATGTTACTGCTATGAAAATAAAACCAAGCAAGCCATACATATTTAACAGGAAGTACACCAAGAGTGGAACAAGCCAGCTGCTACAAAAATGATATATGACAAGGGCAGGCCTTCAGAAATGGAAGTTAAGCTCCAAGTATCTTCAAGGACAGAACTACTTAGAAATTTAAGCTGAAATTGTTTTAAAAAGAACATGCTTTGAAGTCAAGGGTTGGAAATATTTTTTAAAATTCTGAGTAGTTCAAACTTTATTATTTTCAAATTTGAAAAAATAAACTAATTTAGAAAGATCTTCTAGCAATATAGGTGCTAAAACTTGTATATCATGGTGTTGTTCTATTTTATCAGTTTGTTAGTTTGGAACATATTTTAAATGGCCAGAAGTACACAGCACATCAAACGTTGGTAACATTTAAGAGTCCTAACACATTTGATGACTAATTTTATTATAGCAGGTAGTAATTATTTTATTAATAATAATTTTATTACAGCAGGAAACAAGACATGCTATCTATGCAGCTAGTATCCAATTCACCTTTTTAATTTAATCCTCCACGATTTTACCATTTGATCTATTTGATGATTACTTTTAAACAGCTTGGTTTTACTTTGTATATGAATTAATGGACATGTCAATTTAAAGTTGCTATTTCAATGGCATTTACATAATTAAAATATAATACTTTTTTTTAAGAACTGAAAACTCTGTTACTCATAGAATACCTCAAAGCAAGGACCATCCATGATGCCAGGTCAAGGGTTACAAAGTAAAAATTTAAAAAGCTGGCTTGAGGCCAGGCATGGTGGCTCATGCCTGTAATCCCAATGCTTTGGGAGGCTGAGATGAGAGGATTGCTTGAGGCCAGGAGTTTGAGATCAGCCTGGGCAATATAGTGAGACCTCCACCCCTACAAAAATTTAGACTAGGCACAGTGGTGCACACCTATACTTCCAGCTACTTGGGAGGTTAAAGCGGGAGGATCCCTCGAGCCCAAGAGTTGGAGGTTGCAGTGAGCTATAATCATGCCACTGCACTCCAGTCTTGATAACAGAATAAGACCCTGTATCTTTAAAAACATAAAAAAAAAAAAACAAAAAAAAGGCTAGTTTGGTCACTGTAAGATCAGAAGATTGGAGGAATGAACAACAACAATAACAAAAGATATAAAGATAGAATAATAAAGCCTGTTTCAAAACAATAGCCCACCATAAAAGGTAGAATTATTTAAAAGCAAACATGTCACTTAAAACGGATATTTAATTCAATATTAAGTTATTCAATATTTGCTCTCTAAAATGTATTATGTACTTACCATCTATATATGGAGATATTGTCTCTTACAATTGAATTATAGATAAGACATAGTTAATTAGCATATGGGATCAGTAAAAATTCATACCAGAGGGTCAATTCAATCCTCTTGAATAACTCAAAGCCTATTTATAAAGAAAAGAAGGACAAAGAAAAACAAGCCTTTTTGTTTTGAAAGCAGCTAACTACACAGTACAATGAGGGGAACAAAAAAATTAATAACTTTCTAGGTCCTTAACTTTCTCCAGATATTGTCTTTAAAGCGAGAAAAAAAAGTTCAAATGTTTTAAATCTCTCCAAAACTATTAGCAAAAACAATATGGAAATATATAACAGATGCACGAAGGCATCTTGGGGTGAATATATTAAGGACCCACAACTGCAAATTCTAAAATCTGTTTAATTGTGCCAAAGAGAAAGACAAGAAAGACCTTTTGATAAAGAAAATGCAAAGAGTATTTTTTAAAAATCTTGAGGTCCTGAGCCAAGGACTATTCCTCAGTGGGGTCCTCTAGCCTGACAGGACCACCAAAACACAAGCTGTGCTGTCACACTGGCCACCTCCAAGAACAGGGACAGAGGCCAAGCCTCAGCCGCGAAATAGCAGGAGAGTGGAATAATAAATGAATTCTGCAATAAGTCTTCACTGAGTGCATTTTATCTTAAACCAGACATACAGCTCTTTTTGGAGGGCCAGGAAGTAGAAATCACCCTTTAAAAATAGTTTCATTCTTTCCCTTAAAAGATAAATTCTTAATTGGTTAACAAAAAGATCCGCTGTTAAAAAAAATCAAATGATCAGAAAGGAAATTAAAGTCACCCTATGCAATTGAGAACCACTGTTAAAATCCTGATGTGAAACAGTTTACTTCCTCCTCTATCTATGGAAAGACATTTTGTTTGTACTAAGATGGGATTATTACAACCTAACGCCACCCTCTGACCTTTTTGTTCCATTTATCAATTTCCCAAGCTATGTGCATATCTCTCTGATCTGTCACAGCAGTATAGCATTCCATTTCAAGTAGGGAGAAGTAAAAGGGTCTGTTTTCATGAGTGAGATTTTTAGTACCCAGAGTATTTGAAGGGATATGTATTAATCGGAATAAATGTAACTTCCTCACAAATGTAAAGAGAAAAGGGCTGAACTGAGAGGTGAAGCCTGTGTCTTCACTATAAAAGTGGACACATGAGGTGTTCGCTTGTCAAGTAATTCCAATGAACATGACCAAGATAATTCCCCCAAACCTCATTCTCTCTTGTCTTTTTCCTATAAACAAATAGAAATACTATTTTTAATTTTCATTATGAAAAAATTTTGTGATCCTTAATATTGAGTGTCAACTTGATTGGACTGAAGGATGCAAAGTATTGTTCCCAGGTGTGACTGTGAGGGTGTTGGCAGAGGAGATGAACATTTTGAGTCAGTGGGCTGGGAGAGGCAGACCCACCCTCCATCTGGGTGGCACTATCTAATCAGCCGCCAGTGTCACTAAAATAAACCAGGCAGGAGAAGGTGGAAAAGTAGACTTGCTGAGTCTGCCAGCCTTCATGTTTCTCCTGTGCTGGATGCCTCCTGCCCTCCAACATCAGACTCCATGCTCTTCAGCTTTTGGATTCTTGGGCTTACACCAGTGGTTTTTCAGGGACTCTCGGGCCTTTGGGTACAGACTGAAGACTGCACTGTTGGCTTCCCTACTTGTGAGGTTTTGGGACTTGGACTGATCCACCACTGGCCTCCTTGCTCCTCCACTTGCAGATGGTCCCTTGTGGGACTTTACTTTGTGCCTATGTGAGTTAATTCTCCTTAATAAACTCCCTTTCAGGCTGGGTGTGGTGGCTCACGCCTGTAATCTCAGCACTTTCGGAGGACAAAGCGGGCGGATCACAAGGTCAGAAGATTGAGACCATCCTGGCCAACATAGTAAAACCCCGTCTCTACTAAAAATATAAAAATGAGCTGGGCGTGGTGGTATGTGCCTGCAATCCCAGCTACTCGGGAGGCTGAGGCACGAGAATCGCTTGAACCAGGGAGTTGGAGATTGCAGTGAGCCGAGATCACGCCACTGCACTCCAGCCTGGAGACAGAGCGAGACTCTGTCTCAAAAAACAAAAACAACAACAACAAAAAAACTCTCATTCATATATACATATATCCTATTAGTTCTGTCCCTCTAGAGAACCCTGACTAATACACATTTCAAACATCAAAAAACTTGCAAAAAATGTAAAACAAACAAACAAACAAAAAACAAACAAAAAAACCCACCAACACACACCCTTTCCTAACCACAGCCAAGAATCAAAACCACAACATTGCCACTGCTATGAAACCATCACCTAAATCTACAGATCTTATTTAAATTTCATCAATGTCCTTAGTCTGGGCCTAGCTTCAGTCCAGGACTACACATTGCCTGCCTCTCTAGTCTCTAATTCAGGACAGATCCTCAGTCTTTCTTCATCCTTCATGATCTTTCTTGATGCTTTCCACTTCCTTCGACAGTACCACGTGATGGTAACTTGAGAAACTGCCTAACAAGGCTCAGAAGAGCCTTGGCTAGTTATTTTGTAGCATGTCTGAGTAAGTGTCCAAGGGCTGCCATAACAAAGCTACCACCACCACGGTGGCTTAGAACAACAGAAACTTACTCCTCAGTTCTGGAGGCCAGAAGCCTGGAGTAAAGTCGTTTGCAGACTTGGTTCCTTTTGGAGGCTGTCAAGCAGAAACTGTCCTAATCCCCTCTCCTAGCTTCAAGTGTGCTGGCAGTCCTTTTTGCTTGGTTTGTAAATGCATGACTCCCATTTCTACCTCCATCTTTATATGACCATCTTCTCTCTATGTGCCTCTGTGTGTCTTTCCCTTTTCTTTTTTTTTTTTTTTTTTTTTTTTCGAGATGGAGTCTTTCTCTGTCGCCCAGGCTAGAGTGCAATGGTGTAATCTCAGCTCACTGCAAGCTCCGCCTCCTGGGTTCACACCATTCTCCTGCCTCAGCCTCCTGAGTAGCTGGGACTACAGGCACCTGCCACCACACCCGGCTAATTTTTTGTATTTTTAGAAGAGATGGGGTTTCACCATGTTAGCCAGGATGGTCTCAATCTCCTGACCTCGTGATCTCCCAAAGTACTGGGATTACAGGCGTGAGCCACCGCACTCGGCCTCCCTTTTCTTAAAAAGACACTTGTTATTAGATTTAGGACCCACTCTAAATCCAGTATGACTTCATCTCAAGATCCTTAACTAGTTACATCTGCAAAGGCCCTGTTTTTCATATAAGGTTACTGCTGTGGAATGAATGTTTATGTCCCCACAGAATTCATAGATTGTGGAGATACCTACAATAATCCCCAATCCCCAATGTGATGGTACTAGGAGATGGGGTCTTTGGGTGGTAATTAAATCATGAGAGTGGAACACTCATGATGAAATTAGTGCCTTTAAAAAGAGAGACATAAGAGAGCTTGCTTCCTCTCTTGCTTGTTTACCGCCATCTGAGAACACAGGAAGAAAACAGCCATCTGCAAACTAGGAAAAGAGTCCTCACCAGAACCCAACCACTACCTATTTACCAGACCATTTTATATATACCCGACCAATGCATATTATGGAACAATGACTGGGTTATGAGTCCTGTTTGACGATTTCTCACGTTACCTTAACATGAGACAACATTAGCAGATGAAAATGATTATTTTCTTTCTGAAAAATAATATCAAATTCAAAATGCCCATGGTATCTTGGGGAAGATAATGGCAAATTATATTTAGCTTTACATTTGGTACTTCAATTATTTTTAAAAAGCTTAGCAGCAGCTTCGCACTTCGCTGTTGTTTCTTACTTGAGGTGATCATTTACCAGTCATCAGTCTGTTGGCCAGGGGAGAAACGCTGTTATCCAGGGAGGCATCTGGGTTTGAGGATGCCACTGAATTGGAAGTTCTTGTAGGAAATCATTATTTCCATGAACTGCCAAGACTCCAACTCTGCCTCACAGGCCAAGTGAAAGGGACGCTGAGGACAATCATCATGTTCAACAGCCCAGCCACCACTTGATTAGAGGAGATGAGGCTCACTTGGTGGGATCTGTTCTTTGCAGAAATTCACTTGGGGAGAAACAACAGCGTGTCTCTTCTAGGACAGCTGCAAATTGAGTTGGTGATTATTTCACTCCTACCCACAGACTTTCCAGGCTCACCTATTTTTCTCCTTTTAGGGAAAATGGATGGCGGTTCCTCTCTTCCAACCCAGGAGCAGGGCCTGCTCATCAGCAGCTTTGCAAAACTGGTCCTAAAATACCCAGCCACAAACTGGCTGGCGCAGAGAATACTTTCTGACACATCTCACCAGTCTCCCAGTTAAACACATTTCTTTCTTCAGAAATTTCTTTAGTCAAGCAGAGGAGCCCCTCACACTCACAATTTGTGAGCTGCCTGCCCCAGCCTTTGAGCTTTACCAATTTTGAAAAAATAAAGCTTTGAAAACGGACATGACTATTCGGAACATATTCTCACCCTTAACTTCTGTGAGCACTGTCACGTGTGTGTCCACAAGGACCTGGTCAATTGAGACTGAGATGACTTTGGTCGGGAAAGCAAAAGCGGAGGAAGGCAAAGAGATGCAGACCTTCCCATGGACATAGGGTACACACCACACAAATGCCCCAAAGCAAAAGAAAACACTTAACACACACACACACCACACACACACACACACACACACACACACACCCCTTCAAAATGCAACAGAATACTGATGGTCCTAGGCAAGACACTATTAACTGTTCACTAGGCTGCATTTGAATAAGAAGTAACATAGGAGAAGGAAAAATAGGGGGCACTGTCAATAATACATCCCCCTAAAAAATAACACTGGTCATGTATACAGCACTTTCCATTTGCCCAGCTAAGCACTTTCATGCTGTGGCTCACTTAAGCCTCTATGATAAAGGTCCTATTATGCACACTTACAAGTGAGGAAACTGAGGCCATAGAAGGCTTAAGTAACTTGCCCAAGGTGACACTACTAGGAGCCAGTGGAACATGAACACGGCCAACACGACTGAGCATTCAGGATGTGTCAAAGAGCTATCCTAAGACAGCTATGGATGGTAACACATTTAATCAAAACAACTCTAGGGTGAGTACTAATGTAATTCTCATTTTACAGATGGGGAAACTGAACATAAGCCACCAAGTAACATGTCCAAGGTCACACAGTTAGCAGCAGAGCCATGAGATGAGTCCTCTTGACCACATTTTATTGACAGAAACCAATGTAAAGAGAGAATAAGTAAATTATTGGGGTCACATTTCCAAAGTTCAAAACTAAGACAAATTCATACATATAGTATGGACTCTTCTGGTCCTGCCCCCTTAAGAGAGGTGGGCCAGGGATCTCTCATGCACATGGATGCACCTTGTACAGAACCCGATGGAGCACCCCCAGAATTCTCCGCATCTTTGCACCAGGGCCAAAGGCAATGAAGACAAGGCAGCATGGGAGGACAGTGAATCCCTCAGAATACGGGCTAAGTCTGTTAGGAGAAAGCCGGCCTTCCCTTGAGGTAGCCCCTGTGAATGCCCAGAAGCTTGGCATCCTCTCTCTCTGCTTCCCTGAATCCTCAAATCCCCCTTGTGTTGTCAGAGGAGCATTACAGCCCACAAGGCCAGGGAAAGAAGCTGTGAAGGGGCCAGGGTGCTCTCTGTCTCCTCTTAGCCATGAGGGCATGCCTAACACAGGTTCCTTCATGAACAGATGACGACTCCCCCAAGAGATGCTGGAGGAGAGGGAGGAAAGAGAGACTGAGAAAAAGAACAGAACAGCATAGAACACAACAGAGCTGTTCGGTTTCCTGGGAAGGCATTCATAGCAGACTGGTATGGGATTCATCGGCTGATAGTATGGTGGTATTTGATTAATGTCCACATCATTTAACTTGCCAAATATTGCTCTCAGTCAGGCAACCTTGGGGTGCTAGGGAGCAGCCCATGGGGTGGACAGTGGCAGGGTTGGCAGATCCTTAAATAATCTAAAAGGCCCAAGGAGGTGATGTGACTTGTCCGAAGCTGGTTCTCAGCAGGTTTGATACTAGAGCCCAGATCGCCTCCTGAGTTCTACTCCCCAGGTGGACACTCACGTGACTGTGCAGGGTGGAGCACTCCTGGGTGAAAAATGTTAGTGAATGAAGAGCACACAGCCAGGGTCTCAGTGTGGGTCACAGAGAGGGACCACGAGCCCTCTCAGATTTCTGCATGGAGGATCAGAGCAACGAACAGGGGTGTCTCAGCCAGGTACAAGTCTGGGCCAGAAACAAAGACCAAGGTGTAGCTCTCCCACAGACATGGTGCCCAGCTCAGGTCCGGAGTCAGCCGCTGGTATTCTTTCCAAGCATTGTCTTGCAGTTTGTGTAGGTGCTGCCTAACCACAAGGAGTGAGGACCCCAAGGCAAACAGACAGCCAGGTTCAAATCCCTACTTGACTATGCCCGAGTGTCCGTGAACAGGTAGGAACCCTCTGAGTCCCTGTAAAATGTAGCATCGCATGTCTTCTTCCCACTGTGACCTGAGTATCAGGGATAACTCAGTAGAAATGGTGCTCGGCGTAGGGCCTCGCTCCAGTAGGCACTCAAAACATAATTGCTGCCATTATTCTGTTTGGATACAACCGTGGTGGAGCTGTTTCCCTGCAAGTGCATGACCCACAGTAAGCGTTCAATGAATGTTTGTAAAATAAGTGACTCCAATGAGGGAATGCTATTATAACCCCATTTCACAGAGGCAAGCAAGGGACGGGGTATGTGTGTTTGAAGCATTTCCTCCAAGGTCCTAAGCATGGAGAGGTGAGGGCAAGAATTTAACCATGCCCTCTAGTCCAGAGCCCACTTGCTTTACCACCACATAATGTGCCTCTGCCTCAGAGTCAGTGTGCAAGTTCCAGGACGAGTTAACCCTAATCGCGCACGTGGCCAAAGAGGAGCTCTCCATGAGATGATCAACATGCCTGCATCCTCTGCTCTGTGTGTCTCTGTGCCTGTCTGTCCCTCCCTTCTTCCATCTCCCTCTCTCTCTGCCTCAGTTTCCTTATCTGTAAAAAGAGGATAACAATACTTAGCTGATAGGACTAAGAGAGAGTCATTGTTAATGACAGGAGTGATAGCCATTTATTGAGCATCACGCGCAACAGTATGCCTGGAGCCTGGCACTGCATCTCCCCCACGGAGGTGAGGTGGAGACAGCCACATTTCACAAGTGGGAAAGGGGAAGGGACTTCTCCAAAGGTGACACAGCGCTGGGCACCCATGAACACTTGATGCATGTCAGCTGCTCTAATAATAGCAAGAGAATAGGCTTCAGCTATTCTTTCAGAGTGAGAGAAAGAGACAGAGGAAAGATCCTTTGCAGAAATGCCCAGGGTCCTCATCTCACCCCATTCTTGGCTAGGATCGCTCCCCCAGCACATGGCATTCTCTGCTTTTGGGGCCTGCTGGCTGTGGCCCAGGGCCAGCCTGTTCACTGGCCACCTACCCAGAGCTGGCTCACAGAGCAGCAGCAAAGCGAGCCATGGAAGTAAGAGTGACATGGGGACATGTGGCCACCCTGTGGAGGACACATTTGCCCATTACTGGGCTGCTGGCCTGGCTGGTTTCTGGAGGAGTTCCCATCAGAGGAACATGGATAATCCCTTGTGGGGTGGGTCCCCATCGTCCTTGAGGTTGTCCTGCTTCCTCTCTGCATATCTCAATTCATAAAATAATGGAAAGTGTTCCAACCTAACCATGAATATTCCAAACACATCCACAAAAATGTTCACGGCATAAAATCCAAAAAGTTCAGGAAGAGAGAAGGAAAAGAGCAACCTATAATGCAACGACCCAGGACGACCACCTTTACACTGATAAATGCCAGTCTATTTTATCACCTCCTACCCCCTACATATAATGACCTGTTTCGTGTATGCAGCATGCCACTATCAGCCCGGCAGTTTTTCACTAGCTCTATATCATAGGATTAGAGGTCAAGGCTGAACACTGGATGTTTTTAATAACTTTTTGCTGCTTTAGGGTGATTCAAGTAGAAAGCCCACATTTTTAGATGGAATACATAGAACACAACCACAAACAGTCACGTCTAAATAGCTCTTAGCAGTGAAATCTCCAAGAGACCTTCTTTAAGTTGAAACTTCTAATTTTCCAACAAATAACCTTTTAGCCTCTTTTATTTTGGGTCATTCTACCTGGTGGCCACTTCATCTGTTTTCCAGACAAGAATGAGTTCAGAGCTGACACTGACAAATTGACCAAGGCTCTAGTCACATCAGACATTATTCAGCCTCCCGACAGGTGACCTGTCCATCTTGCAGCTTCTACTTTTAGTTGGACAATGTGTCCTGATGTGAACTCCAGCTTGGGCCAGTTTGCCAGCTCAGGACACAGCCTGCTATCATATATTCTCTTAATAAATATTCAACAGCATAAAGTGATACCTCTATAATTATTAATAATTTAGAGTTCTCAATATTCTGTTTTCTCAATTACAGCCATTATTGGAAATGTAAATCAATGAAGGATATAACAGCTTAACATCCACATAAAACAAAGGAGATGGCAGGCACAGAGAGAATAAAAATAGAAGTCATATTTTAACCTTGAATCCTGACAAAGTCCAAAACTGACACATGAACATTGTTATAATGAAAAACTTATGCTTTTATAGAATAAAATGGTAAGTTTATGAGTCAAGAAAACAACAAAAAATAGACAGTGTGACACAAAAGGACACTGAATGTTTGCTTATTCATTTAAATATTTCTTAGAACTTACTTTATTTGAGGCACTATTTTAAAGCGGTGAGTCCTAAATTTTAAAATGCATCAGAATCAACTGGAAGACTTGTAAAAAAACAGATTGCTGGGCACTCTCTCCAGAGTATTTGATTCAGTAGATCTGGGGGAGGACCCAGAATTTTTCATTTCTAACAAGTTCCCAGATGATATTGATGCTGTTGTTCTGAGACCACAATATGTGAGCCACTGTTCCAGGCTATAAAAATACAGCAGAGGACAAACCAAAGCCCTTCCCCCATGGAGCTTGCATTCTACTGGAATGATGAAGCATAAAACAATTTCAGTAGTGGCAAATGGGTCATTTCTACGATGAAAAAATAAAGTCAGAGAAGAATTGGGAATGACGGAGAAGATAGGAATCATTTATTTTATTTATATTGTTTATTTTTTGATACAGAGTCTGGCTCTGTCACCCAGGCTGCAGTGCACTGGTGCAATCTCAGCTCACTGCAGCCTCAACCTCCCTAGCTCAAGCGATTCTCCCACCACAGCCTCCTGAGTAGCTGGGACTACAGGCGTGTACCACCATGCCTGGCTAATTTTTCTATTTTTTGTAGAGACAATGTTTTGTCATGTTGCCCAGGCTGTTCTTTAACTCCTGGGCTCAAGCGATCCTCTAGCCTTGGCCTCCCAGAGTGTTGGGATTATAGGCGTGAGCCACCATGCCCAGCCGGAATCTTTTTTTTTTTTTTTTTTTTTTTTAAAAGAAGTTGGTCAGAGACAGCATTTCTGAGGATGTAGCATTTAAACAAATGGAGTGAACGAATGGAGAGAGAGAGGCCATACACCATTACAGCGGGAAAGGCTTCCAGGCAGATGGAGCATCGCGTGGGAAGACCACCATGTGCTGATGAGCTTCACGTGTTGAAGAACAGCTCAGAGTGAGCAGGGGAGGAAATGAGCTCTGAGAAGGCAGGAGGGCAGGGAAGCTCTTCTATCAGAAGGTTACAGTTGTGAGTGGAGACGTGATGCAATCTGATGCATGTTTTAAAAAGACCGCCTTGAACTATACACAATTATTATTTGTCAATTTTAAAAATTTTAACAAAAGAAGAATTAAAAACTACCCATAATTCTGCCACCAAAAAAGACTACCCTGGCTATTTTGAGATGTCGAGAAAAGACTGTCCAGAAACAGAGATGCAAGCAAGAAGAACTGTCACTTAAGAGGCAGTCAGAGCCAGCCAGGCGAGAGAAGACGGCAGCCTGGACCAGGGTGGTCACCAGAAGAGCGTGCAAGGAGGGTGGCAATGGAAGCTGTCCTGCAGAGGGAGGTGACAGACTTCTGGTGGGACAGGATGTGAGTGTGTGCAAGAGAGGGCTCCAGGATAACCACAGTGGTTAATAAATACATTTTTATTTGGAAACATTCACAAATGCACAGAAAATTTTCAAGAATAAAAATTGCACAAAGAACACCTGTATATTTTTCTCCTAGATTGTCCTATTTTTAACACTTTATCCCACTTGCTTCAACATTTACACATTCTATTAACACACACACACACACACACACACACACAAAATTTTCCATTTCAAACCACTTGAAGACAAATTGCACACACCATGACCCTTCTTCCCTAAAGACCTCAGACCACCAATATTTTGAGCCTGGTACATCCTGTTGTATTTATGCAGTGCCTCTTTTGAGTGAGCATGATGCTTGACAGAAAACACATCAGATGGCTGGGTGCTGTGGCTCACACCTGTAATCCCAGCACTTTGGGAAGCTGAGGCAGGCAGATCACCTGAGGTCAGGAGTTCGAGACTAGCCTGGCCAACATGGCAAAACCCCATCGCTATTAAAAATACAAAAATTAGCCAGGCGTGGTGGCATGTGCCTGTAATTCCAGCTACTCAGGAGGCTGAAGCAGGAGAATCGCTTGAACCTGGGAGATGGAGGTTGCAGTGAGCCTGGATAGTGCCACTGCACTCCAGCCTGAGTGACAGAATGAGACTCTGTCTCAAAAAAAAAAAAGAAAGAAAGAAAAGAAAAGAAAATACGTTAGCCCACGGTACAACCTAGCTAGGAACCAGCACACTCAGAACAACGCAAGAAGTAAACTATGGACTGCATCATTCCACCACCAATTTCTGTAAGAGCTCTAAGGTTGACAGGATTTGAGAAGCTTTCAGGAACGAGGCTAGGTGGCTTTGAAAGCAGACAGGGTTTAGACAGACAGGAGAAAGGACAGATGGGATGTCAGGCAGGTAGGAGGGCAAGTCTGCTGAAACCCTGAGGAGGAAATGGGCATGGCCACTAATCATCAGAGAAATGCAAATTAAAGCCACAACGTGATACCTTCTTATACTAGTAAGAATGGCCATTATCAAAAAGTCAAAAAAAATAACAGATGATGGTGAAGATGCAGAGAAAGGGGCTTATCCCACTCTTAGTGGGAATGTAAAGTAGTACAACCTCTATGGAAAACAGTATGAAAATTTCTCAAAGAACTGAAAATAGAGCTATCATTCGATCCAGCAATGCCACTGCTGGGTACACACCCAAAGGAAAAGAAGTCAGTATATAAAAAAGATACGTGCATCCAAATGTTTATTGCAGCAATATTCACAATAGCAAAGATATGGAATCAACCTAAGTGTCCATCAATGGATGACTGGATAAAGAAAATGAGGTATGTATACCATGGAATATTACTCACCCATAAAAAGAATGAAATCATGTCTTTTGCAGCAACATGGATGGGACTAGAGGCCATTATCTTCAGTAGAATAACTCAAACAAAGTGAAATAGTGCATGTCCTCATTTACAAATGATAGCTAAATGATGCATACACATGGACATAGAGAATGAAATAATAGACATTGTAAACAGTGGAGGGGGGTGAGGGATGAGAAATTCCTTACTGGGTATAATGTACACTATTCAGGTGATGGTTACACCATAAGCCCAGACTTCACCAATACTCAATGTATCCATGTGGCAAAACTGTACTTGTTAACATATTGTTAACAAGGCACATCATACACAGCCCTAAATCTCTTAAACCTTGATTCAATGCAGCATATGTTTCTGTGAGCACAGGATTGGGACTAAAGTTACAGATTAACAGCATCTCAAAGCAGAACAATTTTTCTTTGTACAGATCAAAATGGAGTTTCTTATGTCTTCCTTTTTCTACATAGACACAGTAACAATCTGATCTCTCTTTCTCTTCCCCACACTTTTACCCTCTACATTGATACAAATAAAAGAAGAAAATGGGCAGGGCATCCACAGGGTCAGGCAGAAAGCCACCCTCTACTGTGGAGACTTGATGGCAAGTGATGGAAAATGAGATCAGAGAGGTAGGGTGGGCACACGGAGAGAGAAAGGCAACTGCTCTGCTTGCTCCAGGCACCCTGATCATCCGCAGAGGGAATTTTAGGTTTAGAACAGGAAGACTGACCTGACTGGTGCAGTGACAACATGGCAAATGAACAGACAAAAATCCCTTTCTTATTTTTGCCAATTTGCAAATTTCTAAAATTGTCTCCTCTGCCTCAAAGTCCTCTTGGTCAGGGTTCCACCCAAGCAATTCAAGTTTCTCAGTAACTAGCCAATCCCTCTGACTTGGAATGATGACTTCTGACATTCTGAACCTGGACATCACAGAAATACAATTAACTTTGCTTCTCCTGGACTCTGCCACACAGCAAGAGATGCCGCCCTCACCAGAGTGACATTTCCATAGCCAGGCTCTCATTGCCAGGCTCAGAGACAAGCTTATTCACTGCAAGCTGATAAATGCAGACAGAAATCAAAAGTTCTGCTTGCACAAGGGGAAAAAATCTTCTGAGGGTATAGAGACAGCTGAAAACGAGATTGAAACATGATGAACCACAGCCATTTTTTTGATTAAATGGGTTTTTTCAATTTGCCACTTAAAGGGAGCTATGAATATCCTTCCGTCATACTCCCCTATCAACTTCCTCCAAGAGGCAGCTGGGCCAGGACTACCTGTAATTCTGAAGCACTGGAAGTCCCAGCCCAAGTTTATCCCCAACAAGTGTGCAGACATGATAATCTACAATCAGTAGGTATGTAAAAATCCTCTTCTGTAAGCAGGAAATGCAGAAACAAGATTCAGACAAATTGCTAGAGCATGTCAGCTGTTCCCACTGCTTCGAATAATCCATACTCGACCAGCACACAAGACAGAGCAAACCATCACAGCTTGAAAGCCATGGCAGTTGCCAGCTCAAGTTTCTGCAGGCTCTTAAGGGGCTTATTCCGGGTGTCCTGAACTCTGTGTTGTTTAAACCAAAAGAAGATTCGTCTCCTCAAAACTATAGCATGGGAGGAAAGTATTCTCTGGCCTGTTCAGCCCACCTGAGCCCTGAGAAACAGCTGGGCCAGTCTCAGTGGTGCCAGTGTGTATGACTCAGGGAGAGACCACAACAGGACACAGCTTTTTTCAGCTCAGCCAACAAAGCACAATCTCCCAGATATTCATTTCCTACAAAGGATTTCCCATTCAAGCAATATTGCATATGGTTGAGCATACAAATGGGCTGTGTGACCCTCAGCCAGTTACACAACGTCTCTGAGTTCCCTTCTTCATTTATAAAATGAGGGGGGGATGAAACAGAGATGATCTTCAGAGGGCTGTTGTGAGAACTGAAAGAGATAATATACATAAATCACTTAGCCCAGTGCCTGGTGTATAGTGAGTCCTTCAAAAATAGTAATGTTACATTAGTTGAGTCCAATTTTCCTATCTTACTTTGAAGATATGTGATGCCAAGTCTGGGCTGGTCTTGTGTGGAAGTGAAGGAAACATTTCCCCAGGTTTGCTTCTGATTAGCTCTATATACAAATGTGCTCAGTGCCCTTCAGAGTGGGAAAAACACAGCCCTTTCCCATTCCCTCTCAACTTAATCACAGGTACATAGTGTCAGCTTTTCCAGCTCCAAGGGGCTCATCAAATCTACTTGCATCTTTCAACCAGCAACTATGGAGCACCCACCAAGTGCCAGGCCAGGAGAGCTCCACCAGCAGCGTGGGCAGAGCAGTCCCAGCAGTGACAACATACGGTACAGTGCATGCAAGAACAGGGCACTGGAGGTAGCATGGATGGGACCCATAGTCTCACTGGTGTCACTGAAGGAAGCAACAAAGAAACTGACCTGTGCTAAGGAATCCCAAGAAGTGAAGGCTTCCAGGAGGGACCACTGACCTAAGATGTTCACGTCCCCCACGACTTTGACCTGGGCACTGTCAGCTCTTTCCTCCAAGCTGCTTAGAATCCAGGACCTCACCCAATACTGAAGGACTGGGTCTACAATGGACTGCAAAGGCAGCCTGGCAGCCAGCTCCCTCCATTTCCAACACACATTCTTACAGCCACAGAAGCTGTCTGCCTGCCCACCCCTACCCTAAATACATTTGCCCAAATACACACTCCTAAAATTCCTGACAGCAGCTTGTGAAATCTAAAATATCCAAAGTAAAGCAATAAAAAATTATATCACTTAACATGCCAAACTGGATAAGAAACAACAAAAATAATAAGAATTATAAAGAAAGAATTAATGACAAGAATATGGCCATTTTTTTTCCTTTAAGCTCAAAATTTACCAAATTCAAAGACCAGTTGTACTCTACAGAAAGTGACTGGGCCAGCCTCAGAGTAGTCCACCTGTAAACCTCTGCCAGGGAGGAGCCTCTCCAGAAGAACCTGAATGCTCACAGCAACTGGGAGGAACATCATTCCCACTTCACAGGTAAGGAAACCGAAGGCCAGACAGGTGGAATGAATCTTCCAGGTCCACCCAGCTGATGTCAGCATGCTCAGGGGTCAAATCCAGGTCTTTGGGGGCTTCAAAACTGGATTCCTAATGGCTGTAGCACAGTGTCTCCTGGTCCTGGCCCCCCATAGCTCAGAGACCCAGAATGACTTGTCCAAGGCATACACGCTGTGGGTGACAGGTACAGAACCCAAGACCGGCACCCTTGCCTCTATTTGGCAGGGCACAGAGAGAATGACAAGTTGAAGACCACTAACACGAATGCCTACTGTTAAGAAAAGGGTATGCATACCACATGAGCTGACGTTTATACAAAAAAAAGTGTAGAAGGACATCTATAAATAAGAAAACACTAGAGGTAGCTTGGCAGGTGACGCATCATGGTATACCATCATGGTGGCACCCCTGTGCTGTCATTTCAGAGGACTGAGTTCCATCGCTGTGCTGGCTCACTGAACTTTCCTTCTGGAACTTTTGCTGCCTTGGTATAAAATGAATCCACAAAAGGTCAGTAGGGGGTTAAAGGTGTTTTTCCTTTTCTAATCAAGTTGGTGATTCTAGGCCTGCTCTCCCTGACACAGGCAAGACTCCCTCCCACCAGCATGGCCACATGGGATCATGCCACTTAAGTCCCCACACTAATATCCATTAATATGACTTTGAGCTACAATGGAGGAAAAGCCTTTTAGTAAGTCACATTTTTCTTCATTAGGGCTCTGAGCTACGGGCTGCTCCATCTGAATTTGCATGTTTAAGGGGCAATTACACAAGGACAGAAATGTCAGCCTACAAGCTGATAGCTGCTTGATAATCTCACGAATTCCTGGACAGGAATAATTAGAGGAAAGGTTCACAGGTATTTGGCATAAAAAAAGTGTGTTCGCCCAGCCACAGTGACCCTTCCAAAAAAGAAATAAGTAAGGTTCATTCTGGGACAAATCAAAAGAAATAAGCAAAGTTGGGTGTTTCAATCATAAAGGAAAATATGGGTCAGGATAAATACAGGTACAAGAAGGGCATTTCCATTGGGCTTTTATGTGATACTAAAGGAAACCAGAACATCCAAGTTGTGGTTAGAATTGAAGAATAACCCCACATATAAAGACTACATCTACATAATCATCATCATTTTATTAGCATTATATGACATACTGTTATATATTGCAATATTTAATATTTTCTTTTTAAGTGTTGTTAACTCACTTAATCCTCACAACAACCTTCTGGGGTAGAAACTATTCTCATACCCATTTTTGTTTGTTTGTTTTTTATCTGTAAGTGATTCTGTGCCCAATATTGCAAACTGTTAAGTTTCAGGGCTGTGACTCATATACAAAGCCTATGCTTTCACTCATGTTACAGTAGTAACTGTAACCCTGGCTGCACACCAACATCTCCTGGGTTTTTCCAAGCCTTATCCACATCTTAAATTTTCTCATTTCCCACAGCGTAGAGGGGCATGTGCATGTTTAAGAAGCTTCTTGAGAACTTAAACATTTCTGGCACAACAACATGAGGAGCTCCACAGACCTGTTCCATAGTGAAACTGGTGAAAGTTATAAAAAAAAAAAAAAAAAAAAAAACACAACTATTTAAAGTATCTGGAATTGGTCCTAAGGGCATATAGCAAATGAAGAAACATTTATTCAAGAAAGGCCACTAAAACTCAGTAAGAACAGCAAGACACTATGGTGTTTGAACAAAGACCTGCTCCCTCCCTCTCTCATCCAAGTTTGGCAAGACACAAACTCTACTATAGGCTGATACGGCCAAGAACACAGGGCTCTCTCCCCCCAAAGTTCACAGTTGGAGGGCATTCATCCCAGGAGGGGCAGGGCATCAGCATTTCTCATCCTGCCACCAGCTGCCTGTTGCTAATGCTAAGATCTGGGCGAGTACAGCGGAGAGATGAGGGCTCCCTTCGTCCACAATGCCTGCACTCGAAGTCTTTATTTTGGGCATGACTTTCTGAGAAGACTGGGACCCTGATTGCTCTTGCCCAAACTTGAAAGGCGAATGCTCCACACTAGGAGAGGCAAGCTGAGAAGACTTGAGGCTACTACTCCCCTTCCACAGAGCTAAGTACTCAACTTCTAAACATACATGTCACTAAGAGAGAATCATGCCATTGTCCCCACCTCCAGCTCCAAAACTATGGCTCAGAGATTGTGCCCAGGGGAGGCTGGGAGAAAGCAGGCCATAAAACAGATAGTTTGAAATTTCTTCCCAAATGAGCTGACTGTAGTTGCAACTGAGTGTGGGTAAGTTCAAGCCTAAGGACACTCTGGAAAACACTGGAGGGTGTAGTGGAAAACAACTGGGAAGGAACTGATAGATTCATTGGAGATATAATCTAAACTGTAGGCTGGTAAGTTTGCTGGACAGATCTAGAGGAAGAGACAGCTGGGAGGAGGACATATCTCAAATACTGGCCTTGGGAAATATCCCTTCAGAAGAGCAAAGATTTGATCAAAGCAGACTGTGGAGCAATTTATGCCCCAGGGCATGGTTTAAAAAAAGAGAGAACAGTCAGTCAACAATTGGGGGTGCCTGGCCCCGCGTGGTGGCTCACGCCTGTAATCCCAGCACTTCGAGAGGCTGAGGGGGGCAGATCACCTGAGATCAGCAGTTGAAGACCAGCCTAACCAACATGGTGAAACCCCATCTCTACTAAAAATACAAAAATTAGCTGGGCATGGTGATGGGTACTTGTAATTCCAGCTACTTGGGAGGCTGATGCAGGAGAATTGCTTGAACCCAGGAGGTGGAGGTTGCAGTGAGCTGAGATCATGCCACTGAACTCCAGCTTGGGGAACAGAGCAAGACTCCATCTCAAAAAAACAATAACGAAAACAAAAACAAACAATTGTGGGTACTTAAGGGTTGGTGTAGCCAGGGAAAAAGACCAAGCTCATGTTGACTGTGCTCTACCCAAGGCATTACCCTCTGAAAAGCAAAAGCAGAATCAGGGGCTTCATATTGGGAAGGGGGGCAGAGAAGGGAAGAAATAGACTTCACTAAGATAATCCAGCCAGTCACGAAAAACAAATAACAATAACGAACCCCAGAGGCTGAAACCAGTACCCAGGGTTGCTAAAATATATTATCTAAAATGTCCAGTTTCTAATAAAAATTACAAGACATGCAAAAAATAGGAAAATATGACACATACACAAAGAAAAAAAACAAGCAGGCAACAGAAACTGCCTGTGAGAGTGACCAGAAATTGTTCTTTGTTTAATAGACAAAGACTTCAAAGAAGCTATTATAAATATGTTCAAAGAATTAAAGAAAACCATAATTAAAGAGGTTAAGATGGATATTATGACATCACATCAAATAGAGAGTTAAATAAAAAGATAGAAATTATAAAAAGAACCAAATGGAAATTCTGGGCTTAAAAACACAATAACAGAAATAAAAAAATCTTTAGAGGGACTCAACAGTATATTTGAACTGGAGGAAGAAGAATTAACAAACTTGAAGATAGATTAATAAGATTATGCAATTAAAAAAAACAGAAAAAGTGAACAGAGCTCAGATGTGAGACACCATTACATTCACCAACATATAGGTGATGGGAATACAAGGAGAGAACAAAGAGAAGCAACAGAAAAAGATACTGAAGGATATTGAATGAATATAAACTTTCTAAAATTATTGAAAAATAATAACCTGCACATACAGGAAGCTCAATGAACTCCAATTCATATAAATGCAAACAGATATGCAAAAAGACACATCATAGAAAAAAAAAAGCTGAAGGCCAAAGACAAGGAAAAAATATTGAAAGCAGACAAGAAAAAAATGACTCATTACAAGAATATTACAAGTGAAACTGCATAACATTAAAAGCTGACTTCTTAGTAGAAACAATAAAGGCCATCAAAACAATGAAATAACATATTCAAAGTGTCAAAGAACAAAACTTTCAACCAAAAATCCTATATCCAGCATAGCTATTTTTAAAAAATGAATATAGAATAAAGATATTAACAGATAAAGAAAAACTGAGAGAATTTAGTGCTAGCAGACCTGGCTTACAGGAAATGCTAAAAGAAGTTCTGCATGCTGAGAGCAAATAACCCAAGATGGTAATTCAAAGTCACAAGACAAAAATCAATCCTCTTTTGGAGACAGAATTCCTGCTCTTGTATAATCTAATTGCTACTCAAACAGAGTATCTTTTTTTTTTATTATTGTACTTTAAGTTTTAGGGTACATGTGCACAATGTGCAGGTTACATATGTATCCATGTGCCATGTTGGTGTGCTGCACTCATTAACTCGTCATTTAGCATTAGGTGTATCTCCTAATGCTATCCCTCCCCCCTCCCCACACCCCACACCAGTCCCCGGAGTGTGATGTTCCCCTTCCTGTGTCCATGTGTTCTCATTGTTCAATTCCCACCTATGAGTGAGAACATGCGGAGCTATCAAGTCCTTTTACAGAATAAACCTGTGTAGCCAACTCTCAAAAAAAAAAAAAAAAAAAAAAATCAAGATCACCAAAAAGGTGAACATGTAACTATGAAAGACAAAATGAATGCCCATGTCTTCACCTTTCTTAATTGATTAAATAAGAATTGTATAAGGCAATATTATGCAATGTATGGTTGGGTCTATAACATACAGAGATGTAATATATTTGCCAAAAACAGCATGAAGAAAGTGGCTGAGTGCAGAGATATATGTGGCTAAGAAATCCAGATGGTAACTGAAATCCACAGGAATAAATAAAAATATCCTGAAATACATTTTAAATAAGGTTAATATAATGAAGCTATAAATATATACCTTATGAGCTAAAACATATATGCCATTATAATATATGTATATACATATGACATATTACATCTTTCTTTAGTATACTATATACTATACCATACATGTGCTATATGAATATATGCTATGCTAACATCATACTTAATAATAAATGTGAATGAAATAATCCAAGAGGCAGAGATTTTTCAGACTAGATTTTTATAAAATGCACCAAGTACATGTTATCTATAAGAGAAACACTTTAGATTCAAAGATACAAACAGGCTAAAAGCAAAATAAAAAGAAGTGTATTATGGAAACAGCAACCCTTCTTGTTCTATTAACAAGAAAGCTGGAATGGTTAGAATAATATGAGACAAACAGATTTTAAAACAAAAAAAGTTACTGAAGATAAAGAGAAACATTTTACAATGATAAAAGAGTAAATCTATCGGGAAGATATAACTATTATACACATATACACACCTACACATAGAGCACCAAATTTCATGAAGTAAAAACTGACAGAGATGAAAAAAGAAACAGACAATTAAACAATGACTGGTGAGGACTTCAATATCTCACTTTGAATACAGAGTAGAACAACTAGGCAGAAGATTAATATGAAAATAAAAGACTCCAAAACATTATAAACCACCTAGACGCAACAGACACTCCACCCAACAATACATTACACATTCGTCTCACATGCACGTGGGACATTCTCTAGGACAGACCATAGGATAAGCCATAAAACAAACCTCAATAAATTTTAAAGGGTGGAAATAATCAAAAGTGTATGTTCTGACCACAATGCAATAAAATTAGAAATCAATAATAGGAAGAAATTTGGGGAATTCACAACTACGTGAAACTAAGCAACACACTCCTAAATAACCAGTGCATCAAAGAAGAAATCAAATGACAAATAACAAAATATTTTGAGATAAATGAAAACAAACACACAAGAGACCAAAACTTATGTAGTGCAGTTACAGCAGTGTTTAGAGAAAAATTTATAGCTGCAAATGCCTCTGTTAAGAAAGAAGAAAAAGCTCAAAGCAATAGGCTAAACTTCCACCCTAACACACTGGAAAAAGAACAACAAAGTAAAGCTAAAGCAAGAAGAAGGAAAGAAATAATAAAGACTAGAATGAAAATTAATAAAATTGAGAATAGAAAAAAATATTTGAGAAAATCAATGAAACCAAAAGATGATTCATTAAGAAGATAAGAAAATTGACAAAACTTTAGCTAGATCAAACACGAAAAAGAAAGAAAAACTCAAATTACCAGAATCTGAAAGAGAGCGTATTACTAACAACTTTACAGAAATAAAACGATTATAAAGGAACACTATAAACAACTGTATGCCAATAAAATAAATAACTTAGATGAAATGGACAAATTCCTACAAAGACACAAACCACAAAAACTGACCCAAAAAGAAATTGATAATCTGAAAAAAATGAGTAAAGAGAGTGAATTATTAACTTTAAAAAGCTATCCAAAAAGAAAAGCTAGGGCCACTGGTAAATTCTATCAAACATTTAAAGAATACCGATTCTTCACAAACTCTTCCAAAATTATAAAAAAGGAGAACAATTCCCAATACGTTCTATGAGCCCAATCATACTCTGATCCCAAAACATCAAAGACATCACAAGAAAACTATAGAGCTATCTTTTATAAATATGACTGCAAAAATCTCATACTAACAAACCAAATCCAGCAACACTTAAGAAGAATTATACACCATAACCAAATGAGATTCATCCCTAGAATGCAAGGTTGTTTTAACATCTGGAAATCAATTAATGTAATACACCAAATCAATAGAATAAAAAACAAAAGCCACATGATCATTTAAGTAGATGCAGCGAAAGCATTTGACAAAATCCAAACCCTTTCATGATTTAAAAACCCTCAACAAACTAGGAATAGAAGGTGACTTCTTCAACTTTATAGAGGATATCTCCAAAATAGTAATAATAATAACATCCCACTTAATGGTGAAATATTAAACATTTTCTTTAAGATCAGGAACAAGAAAAGAATTACCTGCTCTTAACACTTTTACTAGAAACAATAAAGGCCACCAAAACAATGAAATAACAAAGTGTCAAAGAACAAAACTGTCACTATACTGGAAGTTCTTGCCAGAACAATATGTAGGTTGGTCAGTCAGTAAGTAAGTAAATAAATAAATAAATGGTGCTTTGGTTTGAATGTGTCCCCCAAAGTTCATGTGTTAGAAACTTAGTACCCAATACAACAGTGTTGAGAGATGAGACCTGTAAGAGTTGACTAGGTCCTGAGGTCTCTGCCCTCATGAATGGATTAATGCCATTATCAAAATGGTGGTTTGCTGCAGGAGTGAGTTCCTGAAAATACAGTAAGCTTGGCTCCCTCCCTTTCTCACTTTCACCCTCTCTTGCCCTTCAGCCTCCTGCCATGAGATGATGCAGCACAAAGTCCCTTGTCACACACCAATGACATGATCTTGGACTTCCCAGTCTCTGGAACTATGAGCAAAATAAATTTCTGTTCAATATAAATTACTCACTTTATGGTATTCTGTTATAGCAACATAAAATAGACTAAGGAAATGGCATTTGGATTTGAAAGAAAGAAGTAAAATTATCTCTATTCACAAATTACATAAGCTTGTACATAGAAATTCCTAAGAAACCCACTAAAAAACTATTACAACTAATAAACAAGTCAGCAAGATTGCAGAATACAAATACATAAAAATCAATTGTATTTCTACGCACTTGCCATAACAACCCAACAATGAAATTAAGAAAACAATTACATTTATAATATCATTAAAAAGAAACATTTTGAAATAATTTAATAAATTTAACAAAGAGTTTGAAAACTACAAAACTGTTGAGAAAAATTAAAGATCCAAGTAAAACGAAAAAAAAAATATCATATTCATGGATTTAAAACCTTAACATTGTCAAAATGGCAATACTCTCCAAAAAAAAAGCTACAGATCCAGTTCAATCTCTGTCAGAATCCCAGGTGACCTCTTTGTAGAAACTGAAAAACTGATTCTAAAATACACGTACAATTGCAAGGGACCTGGAATAGCCAAAACACTCTTGAAAAATACGAACAAAATCAGAGGACTCATACTTGTTGTTTTCAAATTTTACTACAAAATAATAACAATCAGGACTAGCATAAAAATAGATCAAATGAATAGACATGAGAGTCTAGAAATAAAGCTGTGTGTCCATGGTAAACTGATTTTCTATAAGGGAATCATGACTCGCTTCAGTGGGGGAAAGAACAGTCTTTTCAACAAACCATGCTGAGACAACTGGAGAGCCACATGCAAAAGAATGAAGTTGGACTCTTACCTCACACAAAAACTCAAATAGAGCGCACACAAAAAACTCAAATGCAGCACAAGCCTAAATGTAAGAGCTAAAACTATATAACTCTTACAAGAAAACACAGGAATAAATTTTCATGACCTTAGCTTTGGCAACAGATTCTTAGATATGACACCAATAGTATGAGTAATGAAATTTAAAAATAGGTAAATTGGACTTCATCAAAATTAAAACCTTTTGTTCTTCAAAGAGCATCATCCAGAAAGCAAAAAAGACAACTCACAGAATCGGAGACAATATTTGCAAATCATATATCTTGATAAGGGACTTGTATCTGGAATACATAAAAAATTCTTACAACACCATAATAAAAAGACAACCCGATTAAAGATGAACAAAGGATCTAAAGAGACATTTCTCCAAAGAACATATTCAAACGGCCAATAAGCACATAAAAAGAAGCCTTGAAATCATTAGTCATCACAGAAATACAAATCAAAACCACTTCTCACCCTTCTGACAAAAAGTCAGATAAGAAATCAGAACCTACATACATTACTGGTGAGAGTCAAAAATGATGCAGCCACTTTGATAGTTTTTCAAACAGTAAAACACAGAGTTACAATTTGATCCAGCAATTCCATTTCTAGGTATATACCCAAGAGAAATGAAAACATGTATCCACAGAAAAATGTGAGTGTTCTTAGCAGCATTATTCATAATAGGCAAAAAGTTAGAAGCAACCCAAGTGTCCATCAACAGATGAATGGATAAACAAAATGTAGTATTTATGTACAATGGAATATTATTCTGCCATAAAAAGAAATGAATACTGATATATGATACAAATGGAAAAATCTTGAAAGCATTGTGCTAAGTGAAATAAGCCAGTCACAAAAGCTCACATATAATATGATTACATTTATCTAAAATATCCAGAAAAGGTAAATCTATAGGGACAGAAAGATCAGTCGCTGCTTAGGGGTGGGATGAATGTTGGGACAAGGGGATGATAGCCAAAGAGTACAGGGTTTCTTTGTGCGGTGATGAAAATGCTCTAAAATGTAATGGTGATTGACGGCTGCAAATATCTGTGAATACACTAAAACTACTGAATTGTACACTTTAAACAGGCAAATTGTATGTTATGTGAATTGTATCTCAATAAAGGGGTTAGGAAAAATTATAGCAGCTCTCTGAGTGATCTTGATCAGTAAGTGACTGAGATGAGAGCCTCTGCTCCAACCTCTGGTGTCCAGAGGCTCCCCAGGTTGTCTCTCTACAGCACAAAAGGTTACTGCTTCCTGATGCTATCCATGGACTGAGTCAGTTCTAGGTTTTGAGAACTGCTCTTTTGTTTGGGACAAATACATTGAGCATCATCCAGAAAATTAGCGGCGTGATGACCCAGCTTCATCTGCTTTTCAGATTAAACACTAAAGCCAGCCTCCCACTGCCGGGCCAAGACACTCTTCCCTTGGCTCTCAGGAAGGGAGATGGTGCTGGTCCAGTACTTCTGACAGAGTTGCCTCATCTTGGTTCCCCAGAGTGTTATAATGTGAGAAAGGCCAGGAAGAACTGCACTAGGGCACTCACTAAATATCAGCCTTTGCACATGTAATGAACTTCAGTCCGAAGTATCTATGCAGAAGGATACTGGAACCACTAAGAAGTTAACTTGCACTTTTGTAAGACAAGCTTTGTCTCCACTGGCCACTTTAGTTTCCACAATATTGCAATCTGCCATCTTAAGAGGTTTTATTCTTAATGCAGACACAGCTTGATATAATAGGTGTGTTCAAACTCTTTGCTTCACTTCTTGGCTGGCACTGCTCTCGCCCCAGCGGCCTTAACGTAGCCATTCAGGGCCAGCATAATGTTGTACTTTTCAACCAACCAAGTTAATACTCGCTGCCCGTTTAAAATCAGATCTTGGTCTCCATCCTTTGTCAGCAGGACATCTGACTTAGATTTCTGTCAGCTGAGCTAATATAAACCAAATCCCTTCAGACACAGAGTATGAAACAATTCCTGCTAAGTTGGCCATCCATTATACAGAAATATATGCCACAGCCCTGGAAATGGGAGATAAGGCTCTTTCTGGCACAAGCTGAAAGTATATTACATATCTCCTACGACTAAGCTATTTATTAGGGAAAGGCACTGCTTAGAACAGGAAAAGATATTATCATTGCCGCTGTGTTGCCTGAAAAGGAGGCAAGGCTCAGAAAATACTCCCTACCGCACTGCTGAACGGTCTGACTTCTTCATCTCCAATTCACTCTGGGGTGGGGCTGTTAGTCTATAGATTTTGATTATAGGAAAAGAGCCATCCCTGCCTCTCAAACACTGGTGTCACCCAGAGCACTGTGAGATGGTGGAGGGTGAATGGGATTAGAGCGTCACCCAGATTGCATTTGGGCTGGAAGGCAGTTCGGGCCTACTCACATCTCTGTGAACTCTGCTTTCTTACACCCCTGCCTTGCTAAGAAGTCATTGCTGTTAACACCAGGACACTGACCTCTCATCTTAGAAACCGGTCCCTGGGGAGCCTCTTTCTCAGTGATGACTCCACGAGTGTGAAATGGCTGGCCTTCACAACATGTGGCAGATTTCACAGGTGTAGGCATTTCATGTCTCCCCAAAGGGCACCCATCTGTCAACTGAGGACAGTTGGCACCTAGAGGCCCCTCCCTGCAGGCAGACATGCACAGAGCATGTTCGCCACCACGCCTTCCGTGTGCAGGTGGCATGACAGTTGGCACCTAGAGGCCCCTCCCTGCAGGCAGACATGCACAGAGCATGTTCGTCACCACGCCTTCCGTGTGCAGGTGGCACTCGGGCCCCCACACCCCGTAAGGTTCTTAGGTTTCCACCCTCATCCCCCGAGTCCCTTTTTTTCCCCTCAATTTCTCAAGGGACATATACTTGTTAATTCCTCACATTAGCTACTAAATGTCATTTTCAAATATTCTATACAGAATCCGTATTTACAGGCTGAAGATGGTTTTTCCTATATAAGTAAAAAAATAACCACCAAACCCCAAGTCTTCTTCCCTGTTTTATTAACTCAAGTGACACCTGGGACGGGAAAAAATGGTTGAAAAATGTCAAAAGATATTTCATATCTTGACAGTTGAAACAACTTCTGGTAGTATCTCCTTCATTGAACTCCTCAGAATGAGCTACAGAGGAAAAGAAACCCAAAACTCTAGAATAAAATGTGTCAGGATAAGCAGAGAGCATTTCTGGAATCAGGTTATCAAGAATATCAGGCACAAAAACAGTGAGTCGGGTGGCTGAGGCCAAGAGGAGCCTACAGCTGCTCCCAGATGACTGGCCCAGGTCACACAGGTGCCGGGTGCATGAGACTCTGTGTGACCCCATGTCGGTGCTTCTCAGAGGGGCACTTCTCAGACACTGGGGGGAACCCCAGGTGCTTGCCCTTGCTCTCCTTCTCTCTCTCTCCCCCCCTTCCTCATCCCTCACTTCCCCCACCCTCTCTCTACCATTCCTCGCCATTCTTTCTCTCAGGTAGCTTCTCCCCATCATGCTGTAGGGGTCTCAGGCCTTACAGAACTCTCACAGGAGTTGGCTAACTTGTCCAGTCTGACAGCTAGCAAAGGGAGGGGCGGGGATGGGACCCCAACCATCACTCGTAACCATGCTGACACACAGTGTTAATCTCGGCTCTGCATTTAGCAGGGGAAAATTCCATCCCCAACCCCGGCCCTGTTTTAACGTAAAGAAGCCTCTGCAGATGTGGTCAGTCCCTGAAAATATTCCATTCACGATATGTGTGGGAGCCCACTGTGCTTTGTCGGAAAGACACCAGGAAAGCCCAGCCCCAGAATGACTCCCCCAAGCACCAGGGGTTCTGAGGGCTGCAAAGCTGAGGTAGATGGCTGACCTCTTGTGATAGGATGCCCAGGGCAACTTTAGGCTCATCCCTCAGCCCAGTGGGGTCCTGGTCCACTGGCTATAAGACAGCCCAGGAAGCCTTGTCAGCCAACTTCCAAGGGCATGCAGACCAAGGAGGGAGGCAGGGTTGGAGCAACAGGAAGGTGAGCCCAAGGCAAGGCAGCCAAGGGGGCATCAGGGGACATGAGCTGAGGCCTGGATGCCCTGTGAGGCTCAGGAGTCCCCTCAGAGAAGAGGCAGAACCTCTGTTGGGCATGAAGAGAAGACGCACATTTACCTACGGCTGAGGTCACTGTCAGTAAACCACGTTGTACTGTAGTTGAAGGAACGCAACAGCTCTATACCTGGGTGATACTCAGTGTTTACAGCCAGTGCAGCAGGTGGGCACAGCCTATGGTCTGCGATGCTGACTCCTCAGTTGTGGGGAGGGGCTGGGATGGACAAGAGGCGCTGGGGCGAGGGTCTTGGAGCTATGTCATTTACCAATCACACACATTGTTTCAATATCTGAACCACTAGCATACCCACACCAATGCTTCCTGGCTGAGCTCAGCCTGTGCTGCAGGAACTGTCATTAAGAACTAGCCATGGCTACACTCTAATCTGGCTTTGACCAGGCGGATCCAAGAAAACCTTTCCTCTTCATCAATGAGGAGCAGCCTGGGGGCTGGGCTTCTCCCAAGCCACTGCTCGAGGGGAGTCTCTTCTTGCCCACTTAAGCAAGGCAGCTAGGACAACAGGCAGACCTGGATCCAAATTCACACTTGGAGAAGTAACTAACCTTCTTGAGCCTGAGTCTTCTCATCTGTAAGGTGGTTTGTGGAAAAGCAAATCACCACCACCCAATTCCGTGTGATCCTTAGAAGGGACTACTGTAAAGTGGTTTGTGAAAAAGCAAATCACCACCACCCACCTCTGCCTTTTTTGGGGCTCCCACTCCTGCAGGGGGAACCTTCCACTATCTCACTAGTGCTGGTCTATCACAGGTACTCCGACTGGTCCTGAGCCTGGAGCCCCAACAGACAGACCTTCATCACCTCTTCATCTGGATTTTGGGGGCACTTTGTCTTGCTAATTCCCCTCCTCCCACTCTGCCTTTGATAGCAGTGAGTAGAGAACATGAAAGTCTACCCCAGAAAAGTCTCTGAAAGTCAGTTCTGATCCAATTTCCCCACATCCAGCCTGGGACTTGAATAAAGTAGACACGGGTGAAGATGTGGCCACGTGGACTCAACCGCTGGGGCTCTGCTTCAAAGCACTGGTGGGCAACCAGACTTGGAACCCAGAGACTTTTAACTCCAGTCTGAGAGTTATGCACCCTCAATCTCTCTAGGCCATTTTATTGATCTCTAAGATGTGGATTAGTCCACCTGCCAGATGATAAAGTAACGGTGTGTTGCATCTCTATGCCTATGGAGACATGCAAATATCTATATGTGTGGGCATGAAACAGCACAGCAGTTGTTGAAGTAGAAACCACTCAAGAATTGTTCCACCACCGTGAAGTGAGGGTGGAAAAAAGAAAAACATCAGAAATGTACAGAAATACCTCTGTCACTTAAGAATGAAGGGAGAGTTCAGACGGTGGCACTTTGGAGATGATGAAATGGCACTGCCACACGAGGCAGCCTGTGATGTCTTCAGAAATAAGAAAGGTCATCAAGTCATTTGTACTAGAAACCCACCTATCTGAGGTGTGAACTTTGAAATGTCATCTTAAGGAACTGGTGGCCCTGAGCAGAGAACATCCCTGAGAGAGGGCATCTTATCCCCAAAGCCCACCTGTGCTGTTGTCAGGCATTCATCAGGTAGTGAAGATGGCCTACAAGGAACCCCTGGCCCAAACCCCCAATGACACATGTCCCTGATGCAGGTCAGGCTCCAGGATGCGGCCTTTGACAATGGGACTAAGCAGATGAGACTGGCTGCTGCACTCTTGGCCACTTAGCCCTGGGCCTCCCGTCTCGAGGGTCCACTGAGGCCCAGGAACAGGTGCCTCACAAAGTCGTCTTGAAAGTTCTCTGTCAGTGAGAGAACAAATGGGACTGCACAGTCACTTCTTGAGACAAGAAAACCTCACTTCTAATCCCAGTTTCCAGTGTGACCCTTGGAAGCATTGACATATTTTTTTCCCAAGTGCAGAATGTTCTTTTTATTTGAGGCAGGGCATTCCCATGTCTGTGACACCCGTCGGCAGATGATTAGAGTATCATAGAATCATTTTAGAGGGAAACCATTTCTCTTTTCCCAGGCCAACATCACTCATCTTAAAATAACTACTGCCACCATAAGGACGCAGTATGATACTTAACACAATCTCCTGCAAAGGTAGCATCTGCACTGACTGCCAGAAACAACTTACTTGGGCGTTCTCCTACCTCTAACAAAACTACTGTTGGCCATTTTCACCACAAAGCAGAGAAAGCTAGCACCTGGGAAGCCATTAACAATTTACATGCAGGCGTATTTCCTTTTATCAGATAGCTGTGTCCTCTGAACAATTAACTTGTAGATGGGTAGATTTGTAACTCAACTTCTTTAGTTCTTTCATTTTTAATTACTAAAAAAGCAGCACATGTTCCTCATAAAATATTCAAACTGAACAGAAGGGTAGAAAGTGGAAAGTCAGCGCTATTAATTTCCTGAACATCTCTCCAGAAATCTGCATATACAACCACTTATATCCTCTCTGTTTCTCTCTCTCTCTCTCTCTCACACACACACACACACACACACACACACACACACACACACACACGGATTTTACTATGCATTTTATTCTTCATCTTTTCTTGTGCATCTTTGTCACTTGCTGGGCACCTTTGGGACCTTTCTCTTGAGCACAGGGTGTTCCAGCTCAGCAGAATCTCTTGGTCCCAGGAAACACCCATACCTTCTGAGAAGTTCCATGATAAAAGGATGCCATAATCAAGTCAGTTAGGGAAAAGCTGATGAATCAAATTGAACCGCTTTCTTTTTCTACAGTAGAAATTCATATTCCTTGAACATCTCAGGTAGATAGTGGAATGGCACAAGTGGTAGATTCTCCAAGGCATCACCCTCCCTTATTTCAACCCGAAACATTCTGTGAAGGACTACTTACCAATAGCTTGTGTGATGTGTTCTCTCCCATTGCAATATTCTCCACCTCCCTCCCCACCCCAGCCCCTGGCTAAATTATTTCCTACCCATCCTTCAGATGGCAGCGGAGCTAAGTGTCCTCTGCCCGTGGCCACCCCTACCTTCCCAGTTCAGCCCAGGCTGAGCTGCTGTGGGATACACTCTTACTGTACCACAACCCTTTCCTCCACAGCATTTCCTCCGGGTGAATCATATGCCCAGCTGTGTGCTGACTTCCCGCCTGCCTTCCCACTGACCTGTAAGCTCCAAGAGAGCATGGGCAGAGTCTGCTCATCTCTCACCACATCTCCTCACACCCATGCAGCGTCTGGCATGCTAGAGGTGCTCCACGAATATTTATTAAATCAACAGATGGTGGCAGTGTCCCACAGAACCCAGCTCTGCAAATGCCATTCCAGTTGCTACAGTGGAGGAATTCACTTGTCCTAAACACACTGCAGTGAACTTTCTGGCAAGGAGAAGAGCCTTTTTGCATTCTGAATCATCATCACCTCCTTACTCACTTCTCTTAGACATATTTTGGTATGGCAAGTTTGCAGGATTAAATGTGGAACTGTCTCATTCCCAACAGAAATATCCCCTATGTGTGAGCAGTTGGTACCCATTGGCATTCTGATGCAGAATTTACCTCCCATTTTTAAAACGACTCTTTGCTGCAACATTATTTTCATAAAGGGAAGAAATTGGAAGTGTTTATGTAAAATAAGACTAGTTTTCATTTATGATGGATTTTCATATGCTGAGATGAAAATAGCACAATTTGACAAAAACAGGGCCTTCCATTTGCCGCACATATAAAGTGTGCATATAAACAGGCATGATGGCCGGGTGCGGTGGCTGATGCCTGTAATCCCAGCACTTTGGGAGGTCAAGGCGGGTGGATCACTTGAGGTCAGGAGTTCGAGACCAGCCTGGCCAACATGGTGTCTCTACTAAAAATACAAAAATTATCTGGGCATGGTGGTGCGCACCTGTAAATTCAGCTACTTGGGAGGCTGAGGCAGTAGAATCACTTGAACCCGGGAGGCAGAGGTTGCAGTGAGCTGAGATCGCACCACTGCACTCCAGCCTGGGTGACAGAGCAAGACTCCATCTCAAAACAAACAAACAAACAAAAAACAAACCAAAAAACCCAGGCATGACATAGCTAGCTGAAAACTCAGCCATCAGGGTGGTGGAGATGCACAGCATAGGGAGGCAGTGTAGAGCCCAGGTGGTTCTAAAGGCAAAGCATTGGGCTTGCATGCTGATTGCCCACTTTGCTAGCCAAGTGATTCTGAACAAGTCTCTAAGCCTCAGTTTTCTCGCCTCTAAAGTGGGAATTAATAACGGTTCCTGCTTCAGTGAGTTGGGGTAGGATTGCATTGTATGAGATCATATTGTGCCTGGAACACAGTAAGCACCATAAAAATGTTACCTGAAGGAAAAGAAACTGATGGAGGAATCAGTTGACTAACGCACAGGTGAGTGTCTCTAAGGTCAATGAGTAGATAGTGCGTTCTGGACAGAAGTTTCCATCAGCTTGGATTTGGGAAGAGTACAAGAGTGTAAAAAATGAAAAGATTTTCTTTATGTCCCTGGAAGCTATTGCTTCCAAACAGCTGAGGGCCCCCAGGTCCTTCTAAGAGTTCCCAGCAAAAGGAAAGCAGAGCATTACTTGAAGCCTGATATGGTTTGGCTGTGTCCCCACCCAACTCTCATCTCGAAATCCCATGTATTGTGGGAGGGACCTGGAGGGAGGTAATTGAATCATGGGGCAGGTTTTTCCCATGCTGTTCTCATGATAGTGAGTAACTCTCACGAGATCTGATGGTTTTATAAGGAGTTTCCCGGCACAAGCTCTCTCTTTGCCTGCTGCCATCCATGTAAGATGTGACTTGCTCCTCCTTGCCTTCCACCATGATTGTGAGGTCTCCCCAGCCATGTGGAACTGTAAGTCCATGAAACCTCTTTTTCTTCCCGGTCTCAGGTATGTCTCTATCAGCAGTGTGAAAACGGACTAATACAAAGCCTTACAGCCTCTCACTGACATACACACCAAGAACATACTTGACTGCCACCACAGGCTGCAATACTTGCTGCTGCAATTTTCACGGTGCTGAAGGTGGCTCCACCCTTCTCCTTCCCAGGCAAAACAAAGAAAGCAAGTGCTTGATCATGAAGTTATCACGGAAGTGACCTTGACACCTCTCTAAGCCATTTTTTAAAAATAAATCACCTACAAACTCCAGCTCCCTACTATTACTGTAACCTTTCACAAATGTCGTGGCACCAGGGTGAAATAAAACACTATTAGTAAACATTCCTGCTCTCCCATTGTCCTTTACTGCTCCTGGCACCATCTTTCAGAATTTCTCTAGCCTAGGTGCAGCTCCTATCCAACTGCAAGACTCCATCTGGATTCCCATTCCTTTGAAAAAAAGAGATTAAAAATACAAACAAATTAGATCCTGAAAGTAATTACTTCATTAGGTATACATCTAAAATTACTGTCTTCAGAAACAAACAAGAATCAAAATTTAAATACAAGAAGAGTTGACAGAACCAGCAAGCAGATAAAACAACAACCATTTGTGATGGCCTGTAATCAGTTCAATTCAACGACATCCTTAGAAGCGCATTTCTATTCCAGGTCCTCTGCTATGGTCCCTAGGGAATGAAAAAAACACAGCCCCTGCCTCCAAGTTCAAGGGAGGAGAGTGCAGTGAAAAAGAAACTGCTGAAAAATGTGATGAATAATCTAACAGAAGGAGAGACAAAACCCCCACAGGGGGGCATAAATGAGGGGGCAGAGGATGGTTCTGGAGAGGAGGGCTAGGGCCAGAGGGAAATATACAGCAGCTGTGGAGCCGGGCTCTCAGGAAAGGACAGGTCTTTCCAGAATGGAGAAAGGACAGTACCCTCGGCAGGAGGTCAGAGCCTAAGCAAAGGTCTTCAGAGAGTCTGGAGTCCTGGGGTCTAGCATGACGAGGAAGAGGGGGAATGGGGTAGCCAGGAAAAGAGAGCAGTAAACCAGAGCTGGTTTGTGAGCATGTTTGCACTTCATTCTACAAACAGGGCTGAATGGAAGGAAGGGGTCTGGGCTTGGGAAAGAGCATCTCCTGCATGTTTTTGGCAGGACAGTGATGGTAACCCATCTGGTTTGCTAGGAGCTGAGTCAGTGTGAGGAATCAATGTGTATCAAATTCCTCCGTGTGGCAGGTGTTCTGCTGGATGCTGCACCTTCACTTTCTTTAATGCTCAAAATGACAATTTACATCTTACAGATGAAGAAACAGAGGCCCCAAGAGTGAAATGCCCTTTCTAGTCCACCATGCTGATACTCATAGCATTGGATGCAAGTCCAGGCCTGTCACTCTCCAAAGACTCCTTGATAGCTCTGGGAAGAGCTCCATGGTAGACAAGAACAGAGATGATAGGGATGGCAAAGGACAGTGACCCAGGTGAAAAGGGAACCAGGGGACAGTGTTTCAGAAAGCCTTAGGCAGGAAGCATAAACTGTTTTCTCACTTGGATTTTGGGAAAGAATCACCTGTACCTAAAGTGATGCCTTTGAGTTTTGCCCCAGATAACCTCCCTGGACCTGACTCTAGTACAGAGGCTGTGGAAGAACTGCCTTGGAGGATGGTGGTCCCCACTGATTCTATAACATATGGGGTCATTGCCAATGAGATAATGCACTGAAAGTCCTCACTACGGAGCATGGCTGTTGGTAAGTAATCCACTCATCCATCCATCCATCCATCCATCCATCCACTCACCCACACACCCTTCATCCATCCATTCATCCATCCATCCATCCATCCATCCCCCCACCTACCCATCCATCCATCCATCCACTCACTCACCCACCCTTCATCCATTCATCCATCCATTCATCCATCCATCCATCCATCCCCCCACCTACCCATCCATCCATCTACCTATGCGTGTATCCATCCATCTATTCATCCACCCATCCATTTATCCATCCATCCACCTACTCATTCATGAAATGCAACTTCCAGGCTAAACATAAGCCTAAGCATAGGACTGAGGAGCCACAAAGGGCCAAATAACACCCTCCTTCTACTAATACAACCTCTGAGAAAATACAGACACAAACCTATGCATACACAAATATACATCTCTGCAGACTTATGTTTATGTGCATCTGTGTCACATACACATGCAGAAGTATGGAGGCATTGCAAATAGACTTGAACTCAGCCACTCAACTTGTGAATTTTAAGTCAGGGATAGTTATTTTGCCATATAAAATATAATTTCCAAACTAGAAGAGAAAAACTATGAGTAATTTGGGATGACAGCTGTGGAGTTACTTCAGTAGCGCTATCTTGTATGTTTCTTACCAAATGCCTTAGTCCTATTACGCTCACATTGCTGGAATAGGGGTTCCTGGAATCCAAACTACATCTTGGGAAAGTTTCCTGGGCCTTGCTGAGGCCTGTAGGTACCAACAGACCATGAGGGAGGAGGTTCTTGAGTGTTATTTCTCTAGGTCCAGAGCAATGTGCTCTGGCGTAATTCCTCTGATCTTGACTCCCAATACCAAGTTATGGCCATATCATCATCACATTCCATTAGGCCTGGGAGACAACAAGGAAGCAAGATTGGAGCCTAATCCAAATGCTTCAGTTCAGAATCCCGAGAAGAAAATCCATTTCAAGTTGGAATTTGTTTCTGACATCCTGGGGTCAGTCACTCTTGTTCACTTATGTGCGTGTGCTCTCTCTCTCCCTCTCTCTCAAACACACACACACACACACACACACACACACACACGTGTGAAGGGAAAAGAAACAAAGGGAAAGAAAAAAATTTTAAACAGCTTTTTATAAGGTTTGTGAGCCTTCGTGCACATCAACTAGCTCTCGGAAAACAACATTTTAATGATTTCCGTGTAAACGAATCAGAAACATATGGATTAAATTTTCCTTGAAATATACACATGTAATTAAGGGGAAAAGTGCTTGGCAAAATGCATTTTGTGTTTTATCAAGCTCAACATTTGAAAAATAGGTTGAGACATCTGACAAATCCAAATTCAGCAACCCTGCCCATCCCTCCAGCAGCCTGCATACTCTGCTCCTAAGCAGGGGACCCAATGCCATCTCATCAGACTTCTGCCCTTTTCTTGGGCTTTTTAGAAGAACCTATTGGATTGTAACAGACAGATTGATTTCTCATGCTCTGCAGTGGTGGTTACAGGTCTTCCCTTTCCTGGAGCTCTTTTCATTTTCAGGGGCTGGACCCTGAGCACAGTGTAGCTTTGCAGCCCAGTTTTCCCAGCCTGACTGGGTGCCCTGCTAGGGAAGTCTAGAGGATGAAGGAGTGGTCTAGCCTGTGTCCTGCAATTCACACCTCCCCTTCACCTCTGCCACTTCAGCCTACCTCTCCCAGATGTCCTCCGTTACTGGGGGAGTAAGAGGAATTGAGATTGGGTTACTTCCTATGTCTTTTCTTCCTCTGTGCAAAAACAAAGTGAAAAGAGTGTTTTGATTGTAATCTATATTCATTCCCTTACCTTGCAACAAGTATTTATTGAGCATCTACCATGTGCTGGGTATCATGCTGGGGTTCCCGCCTTCATGGGGCTGATATGCTCACTGGAGCTTGCTCTCTAGGGCCCCAGGCCCAAGGGCTCTCACCTTAGCCATCCAGTCTTGGCCCATGTGCCATTCTTCTCTGGATTTTCTCCAAACCAGGCCCTGAACGCCTCCTCCCTCTCCCTCTTCTTCAGTGTGAGTGGGAACCAGTATTCTTCAGTGGCTCTCTTCCTGGCAAAGCTGTCAGCCATATTTCACCTGTCACCATCATGTTCATGACCTCCTGATGGCTCCCACAGCCTCTCACCACCTGGCCAGCCCTTCCAGGCTCCATAACTGCCTTTCTGACTTCCAAAAAGGAGCAGTTGTTCCCACTGCTGCTGCCACTTCGGCTGGGATCTGCCCAACTTGCCCCACTCCACAGCCCCCTTGGACAACAAGCTCCCTCAGTCTTGGACTTACAGTACCTACTCACCCACTAAAGGCCCCCCTTTTAATGCCATCACCTGGGTGATTAGGTTTCAACATACAAATTTTGGAAGGACACATTCAGACCACAGCACTTGAGTCCTGGGTGGACACCATGTGCCATCCACCCCTCTAAGTGTTTAATCCTCAGCACAACCCCCAAGGCAACTCACTATGATTGTCATCTCCAGCTTAGGGATGAGGAAAACGAGGCACAGGTATTGTATGCAGTCACAGATGTGACAGTGGGGCAACCCTGGGGGTAGTGGGTCCTTGTCAGGTTGGATCTGGGTGTGACTCTGGCCCCAGCCTCCCTTCATTCCCAGACACTTCCAGGCCTTATTCTTTAGCCTTCCTGAAGAGTCTGTGGGCCACCCAGTCTCCTTTCAAAAAGTTTCTTTGCTATCAGCCAGGTTCTGTTTCTGTTGCTTATAAGAACCATGAAAACACCACAGCCCTGGATGACGTCTCATAGCCCAGGAGGCACAGGCGTCAGTGGCCTCCACGCCTGTGGGAGGAAAAACTCATCTGTAAAGAGCATGGGCAGGGGTAAAGGGGGCACAAGGCTGCATCTGCAGGGTCCTCTGCCCTCAGAGAACCTAAAGTAGAGAAGGAAAGACTGCATGCTCTGCATTCACAGAATAGAGCAATGCTAGAGCAGAGGAATAAACAAAAGTCACTTCCAGCACACAAGACAAAAGGAATCAAGGAGGTTATATTTGAGCTGGTTTCTAAGAATGGGCATTAGGACAAGCAGGAAAGGAGGGACAGGGATAATAGGAATAAAAACAGTGAAATAAACTACAATGGAAGAAAGAGGAAGGTGTGTTCAGTGAACAAAAGCGGGGTCTCACCTGGGTGGACAGAGGTGGAAAATGGAAATGAAGGAATAGGTTGAGAGCACAGCATTTTCTTTCACACACATTCACATATTTACAAACACACATGCACAGACCTGCCCATAGAGAAAAACACATACATATAAGGTGTATGTGTATATGTACCTGTATGTGTGTGTGTATGTGTGTGTGTGTGTGTGTGCGTGTGTATATGTATATATATAATGTGTATATAAACTTTACAGCACTTCAGTCGAGAAAGTCCTTAAAAGAGTTCAGCTTTATCTGAATTCTCTGCCAGATCATCAGCAGTTCTCGCAAAAGCATCCTGCCTCTTGCTTTACTCAGAGGATATGGAGTCATTTACGGCTCTAAAGGTATCAGCCATTCATCTTCAAAGTCTCCGAAATAGTAAGACTCACAGGCTGGGGATGCCAGAGCAGCCACTCAGCAAACATCTGCTGAAGGAGTTTCATGAAAAAAGCTGCTGCATCAGGCACCCTGAGGGCCCTGAGATGCATTTCTAAGGACTCTATGAATATGCCTCTGAGTTCCCATAGGCACAGCTTGCCCACATCTCCAACTTTGAAGCTGCAGTCTCTTTCAGTGCTCAAGAGAAAGGCACCTCAACCAGAGAGGAAAGCACGAACCCGGCTGAGCAGCCTAGTTGCCAGGCCCGCCCACGGAGGCAGAAAGCAGATTGTAGAAAGCAGGTAGTGTTTACCAGCTAGTTTCATCTAGGACTAAAAATTATACCCCAGAACACAGATCACAGAAGCTCCTAGGCAAGTATCAAACCACTATATGCCCACAGAAGTCCAAGCAGCTAGGAGAGCATGACCTTGTATTGGTTTTCTTTGTTGGGGGTAAGATTTCCAACCCAAAAACAGCACAGCCAGTGACCAATCTCCGAGCATTTGTTTTGAGTACGTCATCAATAACTAGATCTGAGCTGGAGGGCCTTCTTAACATAAAATATATTTCTGCAGCTTGAAAAGGAAAAAAAAAAAATGCTGTTAGGGGCTGGTTTGAATTAGGTAGAGTGGAGACAGGAATGTGCCTGAAGTCCCTGCCTCTCCTCTGCCCTTGGGCAGTGATTCACTGCCTGGCTGAGACAAGACAGAACACCTGGCTGACCCTGGTCCATGCCCCACAGCCTGGCTGGGTGACAATGGACTGGGCAGAGGTGATGGGCAGATCCCAGGAGGGCTGCTGAGGATGACTTTGAATATCATTATCTACCTCCCATGGCTCAAGAAATCTGACGATCTCTGAAGATTCTGTCTAGGGATCATTACAAGCATGATTCCACAGCCTGGGTGATCAGTGGTGGTGTGGGTCCCTTACGTGTTACTACCATTAAAAGGCACAATTATGCCTTTAAAGCTAGAGGTGCAATTAAATCTCTATAATGGTGTTAATGGCTCAAGAAACCTTGAAGCAGCTGTCATATTTTAAAAGATCATTCTGAATTGTTTTATGTCTGAAATCGCTCTGTAAAATCATGTTAATGTTTCGTCTTCAGTTGGGAATATATTGAATGCCAAGAAGATGGCTTTCTTTTGGCCACATTGCACAAAAAGGGGCAGTTTCATTTAGGATTTCATCTGCTGACAGGATCATTCTAGAGAACTAAACTCCACTAAACGAAGCTGAGCTCAGCCCTCTATGTCTTGGTTCCATTTGTTTCTAAGGAAGAGTCCAAAGTAAAGAGTAGGGTAGAGGATATGGCCCAGTCCAGAGCCCTCTAGGATTTGTTTAGATTGACATCACTTTCTCTAAGAGGAAAAAAGAAAAAAAGATGAACTGTGGCCCTGCCCACGTGAAGAAGTAGACAGGTCCCATCCTTGGCACTCCCACTGTCCCCTGGCTGTCCACACTATGGCCAATATGTGACACATGGTGTTCTAATTATCTCATTATCTGTTCCCCAAATGAACTGTGAACCCCTTGAGGGAGGGGCTGCATCTGATTCACCTCAGAATCCCCAGTAACTATCAGAACAGTTAATGAACGGGGTACTGCCTCCACTGACCCTTAAGGATTGATAACAGGTAAACCAGGAAAAAGAGACATTAGGTATCCAACCACAAAGAACACGCATAAGAAAAATGTTTCAGAGACAGTTAGTTGGAATCTCTTTAATCACTGACCAAGCCCCTTAAATAGTGACTTAGAACATTTCAGAAGTGCAATTTGTATTCATGTTATTTTCCAATAAAAACAACGGCAGCTAAAATGCACTGCGCACTTTCTGTATGGTACTGCTGTATTAAGGGCTACAGACACATCATTTCATATCCTCTCACTAACCCTCTGAGGGAGGCAGTATCATTATCCCTACTTCACAAATAGGGAAACTGAGCCTCAGAAAGGCAAAGTTGCTTGCTTAAGATCACACAGCCTACAAGAGGAAGAACAGGACTTAAACCCATAGCCCTTGCTCTTGACTACTGAGCTCTTGTATATGATTTGGAAACTGGATGCTGTGATAGAAACTGGCCCCTGATATCTTTGAAACCTTGACGGGAGACAATGTGGCACGCTGTTTACTTTGAAGATCCCATGACTTTCTGGCTTATTTTTCTAGGAGGATAGTTCTTTGTTTAGAAGTTTTTTAGGTATGACCACGTACAGCAAACTACTACTCAATAACAATAGGATAAAGATGCTGAAAACAACTTAAACTCTTTACAAACATCATTCCATTTAGCCCTCAAAACCACCCCCATGAGGTAGATATGATTATTATTCACATCATAAGATGAGAAAATTCAGACCTAAAAAGATGAGGTGATGTGCCCAAGGTCATAGCCAGAAAGAAGTAGAACACACTGTCTGACCAGAGTCCATGCAACGTCAGAGCCCAGTCCTTGGCCGCTATAATCCCAACTGGAATTGGCAGATGGGAACTTTGGGAAAAATAAACTCCAGAGTTCATGTGAAGACTGGATTTGAGGCACACAAGCCTGGAAATAAGGAATTCTGTTAAGGTCCATGCTGCTTTATACTCTGAGAAAAGACCCCAGCTGTTTCCACTGCACCGCTAGGAGCTCTCCAGCCCTTAAATGCCATTCCACAAACGGGAAGAAGAAAACTAAGGTACCACAACAGGGGTCAGCAGACTACAGCCTGCAGGTTACAGCCAGCCATCTCTTTTTGTAGATAAATTTTACTGGAACACAGCCATGCTGACTGATTTGCATTTGGCTGCTTTTGTGCCTGAACAGCAGAAGTGAGTAGTTGCAACAGAGACTCTATGGCTGGCAAAGCCTAAGATATTTACTATCTGGTCCTTTATAGAAACTGCCAACCCCTGTTCTACATGTTAGAGAGCCTGATGTAAACAACCAGCCAGAGAAACAACAAGCTCAGAAGCTCCAGGCAGAACAGGTACATGCTTCACCTATCCAGTTGATACCTGACACACTCAGCTTATAAGTGTGCTTTTCAAAAAAAATGAAACAAAACAAAACTATATCCCAAACCAGCCAGCCCCTGCTTCTCAACCCCCTGACTCTTCACCTTCTAAAAGGAGCAGCAGCTGGGAGTCTTACCTTTGTTGTACATGTTCGTTGGTACTTGGACGTCACTTAAACTGATGTTCACAGGCAAATTATTAAAATGGTCATTTGGGGCTAAGATGAATTCCTTTCCCAGCTCCAAAAAATTCCCATCTTTGTCCCTTTCATTTATCAGCACAGCATTGAAGTATTCATACTGAAAGACAAAATCAAAAAACATTCCATGTGGCTTAGGGAAGAAGACTGTGAACTCACGTAGACCTGGGCACAGGCCATGTGCCATCCCTTACACTGTGGACCCTGACCTGCTCACATAATCTTTTTATGTCTTATATACTGTCCATGGCTGCTTTTGCATAGGTGAGATAGCATTATATAAATATTTGCCAATGTCACTAAACACTCCTAGAAAACATAAACGTTAAGGGGCAACACAGTACTTTCTTAAGTGCATATAGAGAAAACTGCCCTAGAAACATTTTAATTCTTTAAATTTTGAAGAGAGACCCTGACTTTATGCAGCCTACGTTAAGTTGAAGGAGGCTGAAAATCAGCAAAAAATAACAGGTAAATATATGTCAGATCTTCATGCTTGCTATAGAGAAATAATACAGCAAGGTAAAGGGATTAGCAGCTTCAGAAGGACTGTGTGTTTATACATGGCATTTGAGAAGGTCTCACTGTGATGGCAACACTCAAATAGAGATTAAATGAGGGGAGAAATCCAACTGTGTGGGCATCAGGGAAACATCCGAGAAAGAACAGCAAGGGAAAAGCCCTCAGATGGGAGTGTGCTGGCATGATTTACAAATGGCTATATCATCATCATCTCGCATATATACAGAAGGCTTACTTTGTGTCAGAAATTACTCTAAGTGCTTTTCATGTGTTAACTCATTTGATTTTCCTAACAATGTTATGAGGTGGATTTTATGAGTATTTCTACTTCACAAATGAGGACACTTAGGAACAGAGAATTTATGCATCCTGCAAAAAATTACACAGCTGATAAGGAGAGCCAGAATTCAAATACAGGCAATCTATCTTGAGTCTGTGCTTAAATCTACTGCATGAGACGGCCAATGGCAGGTGTGGGTGGAATTAACAGAGCAGAACCTTAAAATAACTACGATTAATACGCTCTAGAGGCTAATAGAAAAACTGGACAACATGTAAGAACAGATGGGTAATATAAGCAGAGAGGTGGATATTCTATGAAAGAATCAATGTGAAATGCTAGAAATGAAAAACACTGTAACAGAAATGAAGAATACCTTTGCCAGTTCATTAGTAGACTGAACACAGCCAAGGAAATAATTGCAGAGGATGAAGATGCGTCAAAAGAAACTCCCCAAAAAGAAACGCAAAAAGAAGAGAAAATAAAAAGGGAACAGAATATCCAAGAATTGTGAGATAATCACAAAAGGTATAACATATGTGTAATGGGATACGAGACTGAGAAGAATGTAAACTGAAATATTTGAAATAATAATGGCTGAGTATTTTCCAAAATTAATGACAAAAATCAAGCTACAGATCAAGGAAGTTGACAGAACACTGAACACAATGAATATTACAAAGATTTACATCTACACATATCATATTCAAACTGTATAAAATCAAAGAAAAAGAGAAAATCTTGAAAGAAACCAGAAAGAGGATGGGAGAATCTTACCTGTAGGGGAACAGGGATAAGGATTACATCAGACTTCTCTTCAGAAGCCATGCAGGCAAGAAGAGAATGGAGTGAACCACTTAAAAAGTGTTCAAAGAAAGAACCATCAACCTAGAATTCTGTATCCCATGAAATTACCCTTCACAAGTAAAGGAGAAATAAAGACCTTCTCAGGCAAACAAAAATGAAGGAATCTGTTGCAAGTAGACTTGCCTTGCAAGAATTGTTAAAAGTTCTTAAGAGAGAAGCAAAATGATATAGTTTAGAAATTCTCATCTGCATTAAGAAAGGAAGAGTGTTTGGCCAAGCACAGTGGCTCACACTTGTAATCCCAGAACCTTGGGAAACCAAGGCAGGAAGATTGCTTGAGCCCAGGAGTTCAAGACCAGCCTAGGCAACATGGTGAAACTCTGTCTCTAAAAAAAAAAAAAATTAGTCAGGCAAATTAGTCGGTTGAGGCAGTACCCGCCTGTAGTCCCAGCTACTTAGGAGGCTGAACCAGGAGGATCACCAGAGCCTGGGAGGTTGAGGCTGCAGTGGGTCATGATTGTGCCAATGCACTCTAGCCTGAGTGACAGAGTGAGACCCTGTCTTACCAAAAAAAAAAAAAAAAAAAAATAGTGTTAGGATTAAATGAAGGTAGATAAAATATTTTGTTATTCTTAACTAATCTAACATATAACAGCTTGTTCAAAATAATAATAATAATAAATTACTGTCTATGGATAAGTGAAATGAGTAATAGCAGTGTTATAAGAAACCGGAGGGAGGAATGTGGAATACTCTGTGCTATGATTTGAATGTGTTCCCTCCAAATTTCAGGTGTTCCAATGTGACAGTAATAAGTGGTATGGTCATTAAGAGATGAATAGGCCATGAGGGCTCCTCCCTCATGAATGGGATTAGATGTCCTTATAACAGGGATTGACAGAGAAAGTCTGTCCCTTTTTCCATTCTATCTTCCACCAGGTGAGGAAACAACACTCTTCCCTTCAAGAGGATACCGTATCAGTGCATTATATTGGAAGCAGAGCAGCCCACACCACACACCAAACATGCCGGCACCTTGATCTTGGGCTTTCCAGCCTCCAGAACTGTGAGAAAATAAATTTCTTTTCTTTATAAATTAAGAAGAATTTATAAAGTCTCAGATATTCTGTTGTAGCAGCACAAACGGGCCATGACACTCAGTTATAAGATACCTGCACTACACATTAAGTAGCATAAGGTTATTTGAAGTGGACTTAAATTAGTTGTAAACGCATACAGCAAACTTTAAGGCAACTACAAAATAACTGTAAAAGGAAGTATAATTTATATGCTAAGAGAGGAGAGAAAATTAAGTCACATAACATGTTCAATTAAAACTAGAGAAGGCAGAAAAAGAGTAGAAGAAAAGAAAGAAAGAAAGAAAGAAAGAAAGAAAGAAAGAAAGAAAGAAGAAAGGAAAGAAAGAAAGAAAGAAAGAAAGAAAGAAAGAAAGAAAGAAAGAAAGAAAGAAAGAAAGAAAGAAGAAAGAGAGAGGAGAGAGAGGAAGGAAGGAAGGAAGGAAGGAAGGAAGGAAGGAAGGAAGGAAGGAAAGAAGGAAGATGGACAGATCTGGGGTAGTGAATAGAAAACTGTTACAAATATGGTACATATAAATCCAACTATATCAATAATCACCTTGAATGAGCATGGTATAAATACATCAATCAAAAGACAGGCTGTCAGAGTAGAATAAAATATAAGAACTAACTATATTTTGTCCATAAGAAGCCCACTTTAAATGTAAAGACACAGATATATTAAAAGTAAACGGATGAAGAAAGATATACCATGCTAACATTAATCAAAAGAAAGTGAGGGTAGTTGGTTTAATTTCAGACGAAACAGATTTCAGAGCAGGGAAAATTATCAAGGAATAAGATGGGCAGGTATTACTTAATGATAAAGAGGTCAATTCTCTAAGAAGAAAAAGCAATCCTTAATGTAGTATGCATCTAACAGCACAGTGTTAAAATACATGAAACAAAGACTGATAGAACTGCAAGGAGAAACAGATGAACTAGCTATTATAGTTAAAGACTTAAATGCCCCTATATCAGTAATTGACAGACTCAGGAGGCAAAGCACTGGTAAGAATATAGTTGAAATGAACAATACCATCAATTGGATCTAATTTACATTTATAGAATACTTCATCCAACAAGAGCAGAATACACATTCTTCTTAAGCATGTAAAGATGCTTGCTTGGAACATTCAAGATAGACCACATCAGGGGCCCTAAAACATATCTTCACAAACTTAAAAGAATGGAAATCATACAGTGTCTGCTCTCAGACCACAATGAAATTAAACTGAAAATCAGTAACAAAAAAGATAGCTGAAAAATATCTCAAAATATTTGGAGATTAGACAACATACTTTTAAAAGAATTCTCAAGATAATTTTTTAAAAAATTAAAATGAAAACATAGCCTATCAAAAGGTGTGGGATGTAGCAAAAGCAAAGCTTACAGGGAAATTTATAGCACTGAACACATGTATCAGAAGAGAAAACAAGATCTAGAAGCAATCATATAAGCTTCTACTTTAGAAAACTAGAAAAAGAAGAGCATATTAAATCTAAAGTAAGCAGAAAAAAAATGTATATTTTTTATTTTGCAAAGCAGAAATCAATACAATTAAAAACAGAAAATCAGTAGAATCAATGAAACCAAAAATTCATTTTTTTAAAGATTATTATAGTACAAAGATCCAAACAGAAATTAACAAAGAGAAGGGGTACATGAGGCAAAGTCCCAAGGAATCCAGGTGCAACCTTCCAAGAGTTCTGCCTCAGTGCAATCACACAGATTATACTTAATTCTTCTATTAATTAGTTGTAATAATACATTGGAAGTGGTGTCTAACAGAGACTCAGCATTCAGGATTTTTATTGGGGGTTGGTCCTGTAGCAATACTACTTTCAAACTTAACGTAGTTAACATTTATAGAACTCCATACCTAACACCTGCAGAGCACACATTCTTTTCTAGATCATATACTGGGCCATCAAATAAATTTAAAATGACTGAAATCCACATACTATGTTCTCTGATAATAATGAGCTAAATTTAGAAATCAATGTATGATATTGATACGAAAAAATCATTGATATCTAGATTTTAACAAAAGATGATACCTGCAAATAGACTAAAGATTTGGATATTAAACAAAATACTTATTAATAATACATATGTCAAGGAAAAAAATGATATGGGAAATTGGAAAATATTTTGAAATTAATCATAATGAAAACAACATATCAATATTTGTGAGATGCAGCAAAAGCAGAGCTTAGAGAAGAAGTTACACATTTAAAAGCTTATAATATAAAAGAAAAAAATTTGAAGATAGTCTACCTTAAGATTCTACCTTAACAAGGTATTAAAAAGGTGAAAAAAATGAAACTCAATGTTAAAAGAAGGAATAAAGTAATAGAGATAAGTACAGAAATTTAAAAAAAAAACAAGTAACAGGGAAAAATCAATAATACCAAAATTTGGTTCTTTAATATAATTAACAAAATTATGAAATTCTAGATAGACTGATTAAGAAAAAAAGTAAGAAAGCAGAAAATACCAGTATCAGTATGAAAGAGGAAACATTACTCCAGATCCTACAGATAATGAAAGGATAAGGGAATATTACAAACAACTTTATGCCAATAAGTTCAATAACTTAGGTTAAATGTCAAACTCCTTGGGAAACAGAAATTATCAAAACGGACACAAGAAGAAATACAAAATACAACTGGCCCTAGAAATACAAAATATATTGATTTCACTGTTAATAGCCATGATAAAACAAACAAACAACTCTAGGTTTACATGCCTTAACTGATGGATTCTATCAAATACATGAGAAAAAAAATACAAACAATCTTATATAGACTCTTTAGGAAAATTAGAGGAGAAAATACTTCCTATCTAATTTAATGAGGGTAGCCTAACCTTGACACCAAACAAGAACTTAAAAAAAAAAAAAAAAAACTATATGCCAATATCCCTCATAAGCCTAGATACAAAAATCTTAACAAAATTTTAAATCAAATCCACCTATAAATAAACGGATAATACACCATGACCAAATTGTATTAATCCCAGGAATTCAAGGTTGGTTTAATATTTGATTAATCAACATAATTCACCATATCAACAGAACAAGGAAGGAAAATCATAACATCAAATAGATAAAGAAAAAGCATGTGATAGAATTCAATTTTTGTTCATCATAAAAACCCTCAGGAAATTTGAAATAGGTTGAAATATCTTCAACCTAATGAAAAGGATTTACAAAAAAACCTGTATCTGACATTAGACTGATGAAGAAGCACTGAATGTTTTCCCCCTAAGATCAGGAACAAGGCAAGGTTGTCTTACCACTTCTATTCAATACTGTAATGGTGGTCCTGGCAAATACCGTAAGACAAATAAATAAACAAAAGCCATAGGTATTGAAAAGGGAAAAAAATCTATCTTTACTTTTCTACATAGATTTTATCTATATAGAAAATCCTACAGAATTCACATAATATAACTTAAAAGAGAGTTAATGAGTTCACAGAATACAAAATAAATACACAAAATCCATTTTATTTCAATATACTAACATAAAACAGTTGGAAATTGAAGTGGAAAATAATAGCATTTATGATAGCATAGAATAAAATAGGTATCAATTAAACTATAATAGGTGTATATTAAACTATGTGCAATGCCTGTATACTACAAAGTACTAAAAACAACAAAATATTTGTTTGAACTTAAAGAAGACTTATATAAATGGAGAGAGATACCTTGCTCGAAAATTGGAGAATTCTATTTTATGATGCAAGTTCTTCCCAAAGTGATCTATAAATTCAATGAAATCCCAATCAAAATATATAAGTTTTTAATATAAATTGAAAAGCTGATTTTAAATTTTACATATAAGTAAAATAAACCTCAATTTTCAAAACAATTTTTAAAAAGAAAAAAGCCCAAGGACTCACATTTTCTGATTTTAGGCCTTCCTCTAAATCAAATTAATCAAAGCAGTATGGTATTAGCATCAAAATAGACAAACAGATCATGAAACAGAGAGTCCAGAAATAAAGCTGCACACATATGGTCAATTGACATCAAATAAAGGTGCTTAGGTAATTCAGTGGGGACAGTATTTTCAACAAACTGTGCTGAAACAAATGACTAAAAACTACATTCTCAACCCCTAACTCACATCATACACATATGAATTTGAGATGGATGATAGACTTAAATGTAAAAACTAAATCTGTAATATTTCTAGGAAAAAAGTAAAGGATACTTTATGGCCTCCATGTAGGCACTGATTTCTTAGGCTACAGAAGGCACTTACTAAAAATGGATAATTTGGAATTTATGAAAATTCAAAACTTCTGGTCATCAAATCCACCAGTAATAAAACAAAAATGAAAGCCACTGTTCAGGAAAAAGTATTCGTAATATACACATTTGAAAAATGAACTGTGCCCAAAATATGTAAAAAATTCCTGTAACTCAACTGAAAATATTAATCAAAATATGGGCAAAAGTTTTGAACAGACACTTTACAAAGGAAGGTATGTGAATGGTCAATCTGCAGATCAACACATGTTCAATGTCATTAGTCATCAGGGAAGTACAAAATAAAACTCCAATCAGATGCCATTTTATACCCACTAGAAGTGCTAACATTAAAAATTCCAGTAATATTAAACATTGCCAAGGATGTGGAGCAACCAGAAATCTCATATATTGCTTGTGGAAATATAAAATGGTACGAACACTTTGGAAAAACATTTTGCAGCTTCTTATAAACATATATCTACCATATGACCCAGCAATTCCACTCCTAGGTATTTACCTAAGGGAAATGAGAACATATGCCCACAGAAATATTTGTGTGAATATTCACGGAAACCCCATTCATAATAGCCCCAAACTAGAAATAACCTAAATATCCATTAACAGGTAAAAGGATTAACAAATCTGTGATATATTCATGTAATGGATAACAACTTAACAACAACTTACTGATACATTCAAAATATCAATGAATCTCACAAACATTCTGAGTAAAAGAAACCAGAGACAAAAGAGTATATATGCATGATTTCATACATATGAAGTTCTAATACAGGCAAAATTATTATTCAATAGTGATGGCACTCAGGAGTTGCTTCTCGGAGGGAGAGTGAGAGTCAACTAGAGAGGTACACAAGAGAGCTTCCTGGAGTTCTGGAAATTTCCCTATCTGGTTGTTTGTTTTGAGACGGAGTCCCACTCTGTCCACCCAGACTGGAATGCAGTGGCCTGATCTTGGCTCACTGCAGCCTCTGCCTCCTGGGTTCAAGTGATCCTCCTGCCTCAGCTTCCCAAGTGGCTGGGATTACAAGTGTGCACCACCACACCCTGATAATTTTTGTATTTTTAGTAGAGATGGGGTTTCACAATGTTGGCTAGGCTGGTTTTGAACTCCTGGCCTCAAGTGATCTGCCCTCTTCGGCCTCCCACAGTGCTGGGATTACAGGTGTGATCCACCACACCTGGCCAAATTTCCCTATCTTGATGATGCATGGGTTACTCGGTGTATTCATTTGTCAGTACTCATCGAACTGTATGCTAAAGAATTGTGCATTTTTCCATATAGAAATTCATGCCTCAATAAAAAAAATTAAAGTCACTAAAGATCTTTCAATTATTTTTGAATTATTCAAGAAGTTTATAGAAACAGAACTCAAGTTAATAAATTCCATCCCTAACCATTTTTTAAAGCAAAATTCACTGCAGGATATCACCCAGAAATAAAAGAAATCATACTTTTCTGCTGAAAGACCAATCAATGGCACTCCTTACTGTGTGGAAATACCTTGACCAGCCCATGAATCACTCAATGCCAATAGGAAGGACCCCTTCTTTTACGCAGTCTGCTTTCTAAGAAACATGTCAGCAGCACTTCTTCCCACAGCACCTGATACGGTTTGGCTCTATGTCCCCACCCAAATCTCATCTTGAATTGTAATCCAAATTGTAATTCCCAGGTGTCGAAGGAGGGACCTGATGGGAGGTGACTGGATCGTGGGAGCAGTTTCCCCTGCTGTTCTCATGACAGTGAGTGAATTCTCATGAGATCTGGATGTTTGATAAGTGTGCCCCTTCATGCTTGCTCTCTGTCTGTCCCTCTCTCTCTCACCTGCCACCATGTAAGACAGGCCTGCTTCCCCTTCTGCCATGATTGTTAAGTTTCCTGAGGCCTCCCTAGCCATGTGGAACTGTGAGTCAATTAAACCTCTTTCCTTTATAAATTACCCAGCCTCAGGTATTCTTTATAGCAGTGTGAAAACAGACTAATACAGCACCCTGTTGAAGGAAGTCTTAATCTTCCATAGACCAGAGCGCTTCACATATTATCTACCTTTTCCAAACTCAAGCCTTCACTCCATCGTTTCATAGAACTGGAAGTTAAAATAGCAAAATGAAGCCTCAGCCTGCTTGACAAAGGACAATGCAATAATGGTTCACCCACAGGCTCTCTGAAAGCAGCTTCAAAACTGCCATTTAATTGAATAATCTGTGCTGCCCAGAATGCAAATGAAATAGGGATGAAAGCCTAAGCATGATTTTGCTCAATGGCGCTCATCATTTACCAGGGACGATTGTGTGTTCTGCTTCTCCTCCACAAATCCATTTGTCTCTTCTGTATTGATTTTGAAAAGGCTGATTCAGTACAAGCAAGAAGAATCATTTCTCAGTCTGTGAAATGCATTGCTCTCATTATGAGGCTCAGTGGTTTTGTCCATATGATCAATGCAGGAAAAGACATGTTTAGTCCAAGTCACCTCAGTATTTCTGAATCCTTGTTCCCCATGGCATCGGAGTAAATTTAATTCTTTTGTGGGTGTGTCTGATGACCTACTAAGTGTGATGGGAGCACAACAGAACTAATCCAGGGAACAAAATGTGGCATATAAAATACCAGAGACAAAGTAATGGGTGTGTTGTTCACCAGATACTGGCCCAGGCCCAGGCTCAGAAGGTGGTTCAATGAGTAAGTATTTAAAAGTTATTCAATAGGGCACGGGCCAGCAAACTTTTTCTGTCAAGGGTCAGACAGTAAATATTTTGGGCTTCAGAGTCTTTGTTGCAGCTCTTCACCTGTACTGTTGTGACATGACAGCTGCCATAGATAATATATAAACAAACGGGCCTGGCTGTGCTCCAGTCATTTACCAGAAAATTACAAAGTTGCAAAAAAGATTCGGCCTTTAGGCTGTAGTTGGTCAACCCAGACAGCAGGAAGCTGTGGGATATTCAAGGGACAGAAATTATTAAAAACTTCTCTGACTGGAAGGGATTTTCAGCAAAGATGCACGAGGCTGGGCCTTGAAAATTGGAGGATTAGGACATGCCAAGATAAGGAGGGAGACAGGAGAAGTAACGGCATGGGAGCTGGTAACTAGGGAAAGGAATAGGACATATCTCAGATTGGCTGAATGAGAGGGTAGTAACGGGGAGTTCAGAGACAAAAACAGGTGGGAGCCAGGGCAGAGAAGGTCCTGAATACTGGAATAAGCACCTGGACATTATTTTCTGGACCAGGGATTCCAAACATTTTTGATCAAGCATTCCTTTCACTAAAAAGTTCTTGAGGCCATGCGCAGTGGCTCACACCTGTCATCCTAATATTTTGGGAGGTAGAGACAGGTAGATTGCCTGAGCTCAGGAGTTCGAGACCAGCCTGGGCAACATGGTGAAACCCTGTCTCTACTAAAATACAAAACTTAGCCAGGTGTGGCAGTGTGCACCTGTAGTCCCAGCTACTCAGGAGGCTGAGGCAGGAGAACTGCTTGAACCTGGGAGGGGGAGGTTGCAGTGAGCCGAGATCGCACCACTGCACTCCAGCCTGGGTGACAGAGCCAGACTCTGTCTCCAAAAAAAAAAAAAAAAAAAAAAGTTTTGAGCAATACCTCCCACATACATATTTATTTATAACTCATATGTACTACCTGCCATTGTCTTAACATTTGTACATTATAAAACAGACTACAAAAATGACATTAAATGTAAATGGAAATTTAAGTAGCATATTCTCTCTGGGCATTCCATTCTCTCTGGGCTCACTCCGTGCACCCCCAGGTGCAGCATGTCCAGAGAATGAGCTGTAGAACAGAAAGTCATTCTACAGCATACTCACAAGGAAACAGGTTTTTTCTTTTTCAATGAACAAAGTTTGGGAAATACAGGGAGAGCTGAGTTTAAGGAAAGGCAAAGAGGTTTATTCATTGAAGGACTTATCAGAACCTTTAACTCCTTCTAAGTTAAAGTGTTTGAATATTGGGGTTTGGGGTCACATGGAGCACATCCTGGTGTGGTGACAACTGGTAATCAGTTGTTGGTTGATTGACCAAATGAAAGTGCCAAAATCCATTTGATCCACAGGCCTCTCACGAGACCTGCACTCCACAAAACTGCCTCCACAATCAACTCTTCAGGCCGGGTGAGGCCAGGGAAAGCTGCTCAGAGGGTGAGGAAGATCACACTATAAGTAATGGCTCCTATGGCCTGGGATAGGGGAAAGCTGTAGGAGGCCATGGTCCTATCGTTGCACAGCCTCTGTCACAAATTTGGACAGAGGAGTTGGTCCAGAGTAACATGGTAACGATGACTCCAGAAGTGTCCAGAACTGCTGGTCTGTGCCATCACCATAAGAAGAAGAGAACAAGGTTCCTGCCTTTGTTACACCTTGACAGTTCTGCAGCTTCCCTAAGGGCCACCTGGGCATCCCTCTTGCCTACAGAGTTCCTCTCCTTTAATGCCACTATCACAGAAAGTGGCCATTTTCAATTCTGATAGAGGTGCCACCAGGGAAAGGAATCCATTGCTCCAGCCCTCGGCCCCTGTAGAATCCAGCAGCTCTGGCCTAATCACCAGTTCATCTAGGCTCCTGTAACCACGTAGAGCAAAGCTTCAGATTCTATAGGAAGAACTCCTAGACAGCAAAAAGGCTCCGTTTGCGTGCCCTCCCTGGTGGGCTGGCAGTGACTGCCTGCGCATGTTGAGAAAGTTTCTGAGTCTATATCTCAACCAGAGGAAAGGGTGCAACCTTCTCACTGGTGGCCCAGCCTCTCCTCCACCACCTATGTCCTCCAAAACTCATTACTCCCCAGTTTAGAGGTTGGCAAACTTTTTCTGCAAAGAACTACCCAGATAGTAAATATTTTAGGTTTTGCAGGCCAGACAGTCTCTGTTGCAACATTCAATTTTGCTGTTTTAGTAAAAACAGCCAAATGCAATACATTTTAAAAATGGGTGTGGCTGTGTTCCAATAAAACTTTATTTATAAAAACAGGCAGCTGGCAGGATATGGCCTGCAAGCCCTCATTTCCTGAACTCTGCTCCGGTTCCCTCTTTTCCGGTGACAGCACCTAATCTCAGAAATCAAGGTGTCCTAAGACAGTGCTTCTCAACTCTGGCCAAACCTCAGGACAATGAACTCTGAATCCCTGGACAGAGGTCCAAGCAGCAGGATTCTTTCAGGCTCCCCAAGTGAGTCCAATGCGCAGCCCAGGCTGACACACCGTGTTTTCAAGGGTGGCTTCTGCTTCGCTGTCCTGCAGGGTAAGTTGCGTAACAAAAATACAAGGTGTCACCGCGAAGGGCTTGTTTCCTAGGCAGGGTGTCTGCTCCACACATTGTGGTGTGGAAATTAAATTCCTCCTGCAGCTTCTCGCATTGTTTCCTGTGTGCGTGCTGTAGAGCCAACTGGCTGCAAACTCCCTAAGAGGCACACCTGAGCTTCTCTCACATGGATGCACCACTGAACCTAAGAACAAGTCCTACTCCTAAAATCCAGCCTGGCAGATAGATCTGGAACACATGGTCAGCAGCAAAGCCAGTGCCCACTCAGTAAGTGACTATTAGTCAAGGTTCTCCAAAGAAACAGAACCAATAGGAGAGAGAGAGAGAATACAGAATATAGACAGGATAATGATATATGTATATATTCCTTATATGTGCCTCAGTCTCCTCATCTGTAAAGTGGAGTGACTGTGAACTCCTTCACAGCTGTACGCTCAGCTCCTATCACAGCATCCAGCACAGGGAAGAGAAGTAAGAACTCAGTACCAGGAATCCATGGTGATGGGCTCCATCACATCTGCAGGGCTCAAGGGTCTCCCACTCTCCCTGAAGCCTTTCCCCTTCCCAGCAACCCCGCTTCCTCTGAACTCTTCTCCCCATGGGGGAAATTGGCGGGTTCTTTGAACCTTTCCTTCATGGTATTCACTCCACTGGTGAGCCCCCTAAGGACAGGCAGCCACCTATGCATCCCTGGATTCCTGAAGCATCTGTCCTTCCCAGCATCTGTGGAGGTGCCTTTCTCACCTCCACAGTCCTGGCACCAGGCACAGTGCCCAGAAGTCCTCAGTCAAAGGTGTGAGGATGACTGAACAGACGTGGCTGTCCTCGCCTGTACCACTTAGGGAAACATTTTTGTGTTTTACCTCCAGCTAGGAAGATCCTTCCCACTCTCTCCCTGGCAAGTTAGATCAAGCCAGGGGAAGAATTAGATAGACCTCCTGATTCTGTTGACACCTTCCTCTGCCTGGATTCAACCCTGCATTCCATTCATGAAGCAGGAACCTGCCTGGTGTGGCCCGGAGAGCCAGGGCGTGGGAGCCTGCTGCGCGAGGATGGAACTGCGCTTACTGCCGAGTCTCGGACTGTTTCTCTTTCTGTGAAGTGGGATTGGTGCCACCCACCTCCTCAGGTCTTTCTGTGATCAAATGGGATACAACGGACAAAAGTCACCACACAGTGCCTGCAGCAGGTTCCTAATGTGTTTTGGTTTTCTCCTTTTTTCCTTATTGTTTTCTTCTTCCCAGCTCTGGGATGATGGCCAGCTTTTCACAGCTTAGATTAAAAAATAAAAATTAGCAGGAATACTAGTTCTACATGAGCCAAGCAAACACCCAGCTCCCGGTGCATGTGTGTCCTATGGGGAAGTCACATCGTTGCTACTCAGCCATGCCCCTCTCCAAAGGTTTAGTGCCGTCTGGTTACTACTCAATCATCTCATTTTCTCCTCATATGTGAAAATTGATTTTTTTAATGATCTCTTCCAGAATATTTCTAAGTATTAACATCGCATTAACTCATTTATAATCCCCCAAGTGTCACAGTTCCTTTAAAAAAAAAATAGGTAATGAATATCCCTCTCCCAGCCATCTGGAATCTTCAGCCTGAGAAAATTTCATTACAAGTATTAATGGCCTACTTAACAAGCCACTTACGAAGGCCTTCCACTGCAGCTTTCTGCAGGCCTCGCTGGCCACTAGGCATTTCACTCTAAAAGTCATGGAGTGAAGTGTTTAACTCTAGCACACTGGGTTCCAACCCCAGCTCTGCTCCTCATCTACAGCCTCTCAGCTCCGCATCTATAAAATGGGTTTATAACCACCCATATTATAGTCAAGTTTCCTAGAGAAATAAATGGAGAAAGAGTCAAAAGCACTCAGTTCAGTGCCTGGCACACAATATTAGACTGAACTATATAAAACCACCCTTTTGTGGGTTAAAAAGTGTCGAATACCAGCAAGTTCATGTGGTTCTACCTACCAGGGTTCCAACAAATGGCAGCAGTCACTATTGCAGTAGGGCTGACAGGCAGAGGACAGAGGGAAATGCTGAAAGGCAGGGTGAAGACACAGTCGTCTGCCACATCCGATTCCTCAGCACCCACTTTGGGCCCCTCAATATCATCTGCTTATGGCATAGTGAGCTTCCAGAAATACCAACCTGAGTGGGCCATCTCCCAGCATGCAATCCTTCAGGGACTTTTCCTTGCTCTTAGGACACAAGACAAGATCCTTAGCATGGCCGATGAGGCCCTGCCCACTCTGGCCTCTGCCCTCCTGGCCAGACACACCAGCACCACCTCCCCTCTGCTCCCTCCATTCAGCCTCCCTGGTCTCTGCTGGTAGCTCCACTGCTCCATGATTCTCTATGCATGTGGTCTCTGTCCATGCTGGTCCCCTTGCCCAGGACACCTGCTCCACCTTCTGCTCACACAATCCTGGTTCCTCCTTGGATTCAGCTCAGTTATCATGTGCCCAGGCCAGCTGCCTCTGAACTCCTTGACTGGTGATCTTGGAGCCTCAAGAGGCTGTCCCATATAGTACTTATCCCGGGGGTCATCGCACACTTATCTGAGTGATTGCTAAGTTGATAGGGCCTCTGCTCTACAATGTGAGATAGATGTTTGGAGGAATCATAGCTGTTTCTTCCTGTGCCACTGTAATCTCGGTATCTAATACAATACAGAGTACAGAACAGATACTCAATAGAGACTGTTGAAGGAATGTGAAGAGAGTAGAGACTGTTGAAGGAATGTGAAGAAAGAGAGAAGGGAGTGTCCCACCTCAGCAGTGTCCTACCGTGGCCTGAGGACATAGCAGGAGCTCAGAGGGGCTAAGGGCAGCCAATAGTGAGCCAAGCTATGACCTAGAGAGTCAGGACGGACTGTTAGGGGAACTGTGTAGAGTCCAAGGGCCTGGGCTATTGTGAGACTAGTCAGGCCACTGTTCAGTCTAATGCCATGATGGGGGGTTTCGTAAGGTAGCTAGGAACTCCCCTGAGGGCTCCATCGTGACCCAAAAAGCCCTCATAAGAAGATATCAGACTAATGGACACTCCAGCCTGGCAGGGCCTTTCATCAGTTCTTTCATTCATCAGTTGGTTTCAGAAAGCCTCCTATGTGCTCCTTCTATCCTTGCTTCCCTCTGCCCTGTAGCAGCCAGAATGATCCTTTTAAAATGAAATAAAACTACCTTGCTTAAGCAACCCATCCCATTGGTATGGAATAACCCAAGGTCATGCTTGATCTAGCTCTTTCTTGGCTCTCCAACGCAATCAGATTCACAGGCCGTCTTTGGATCTTCAAATAGACAAAGCTCATTACCATTTCAGAGTGTTTGCATTTACCGTTCATCCTGCCTAGAAGCCTATTCCCCTAAGACCTTTGTGTGGGTGGCTTCAGGTCTTAGCACAAATGCTGGCTCCCAGTCAGTGCCAAGCCCAACCCCATCCAACAGCACTATGTATGATGATGGGCATGTTCTGTACCTGCACTGTCTGATACAACAGCCACTAGCCACATGTGGTCACTGAGCATGTGAAGGTCACCAGTGTGACCGAAGAACTGATTTTTTACTTTTATTTCATTTTAATTAATTTTACTATAACTTTAAATAGCCACCCATGGCTTGTGGCTACCATACTGAACAACAGGCGCACGATTCTATTTTTTTTCTTTATTGCATTCAATATCTAAAGTGTTTAAAATTGTTCCTAAACTTTCTATCTCCTCCATTAAAAACTTGAGCTCCCTATGAAGAGAAATTTTTTAATCTTGTTCATAGGTGGAACTCCAGGGCCTGGCTGTTGGGAGGCCCTCGAATGTGATTTGAATAAGCAGGCTTGTGTCAAAAACCGTGTTGACACACTTATCCTCATAATATGGATCCAAGAGCAGAGGTCTCCACTCCAGGACTTGTCCCCAAGCAATAGTAAGATGTGCCACGCTTGTTGCTACTAATGACAGAAGTACTACATTTGCAAAGGACTGTTTTTTTTCCCTCTTTGATACAGGGTCTCGCTCTGTCACCCAAGCAGGAGTGCAATGGCACAATCTCAGTCCACCACAGCCTCAACCTCCTAGGCTCAAGCGATGCTCCCAACTCAGCCTCCAAAGTAACTGAGACTACAGGTGCATGCCACCATTCCCAGCTAATTTTGTTCATTTTTGTAAAGATGGGGTCTCGCTATGTTGCCCAGGATGGTCTCAAACTCCTGGGCTCAAGGGATCCTCCCACCTTGGCCTCTCAAAGTGCAGCACTGCCTTTTTGAATCATAGTGGGTATAAGGTTATGTGAATAGTAAGTTCATCCCCAATCATCTGTAACAAGACTTATTTTCTAGAATAGGAGGAAAAGGAGATGATTAATACCTAAGGAGAAAAACAGCATATGGAAGTGCGTCACTCATCTAAGCAGCATTTCTCTCTCTACTCAGGTAGAGAAATAGGCAAATGCCATGAATAAGGTTGTTTTGGCCTGCTCAGCATCTCTCCTCCCTTGTTTCAGAACCAGAAACCCCATTCTCCACTATAGGAGGGGCTATCAATCAAGAGGGCCCTGTCAGCCACACTCCACTCAAGAGCACATGACCCAGGCTGGCCCATTAGACTCCTTTTCCAGGGAATGGTGGGGATGCTGGGAGACTGAGGTCCCTGCACCCTGTGTCAACGGTCACAAGATGTGGTGCTGCTGCTGCTTTGGGCTGCCAGTGGCCATCGTGCCCCACACAGAGATCATTCTTCTGAGAACAAGGCCTAACAGAAACAGAGTCATGAGCTGGCAAGGAAGAGTGAAGTTTGATCAAATGATTCTGATGAAATCCTTGACAAATCATACTGAAAGGCAGTCACATCTTGGAACGCCTAGATTAGTGAGTCAAATTCCCTTTTTGTTTTTTATTCTAATTTGACTTGGGTTGCTGGAGTCCTGAAAAAGTGTTCAGCAACACTGCAGTGAACACTTGCAATTAGGCTGGCTTCCCTGAATCTCAGTTTTCCTCCCAGGAGAAAAAGCATCAACAACATCTACTCATTTTAGTTAAGACATTTCTTTGGAAGTGATGGAATTTATCTTAAGATATGGAAGTGCTTGATGGAATTCAAAGGACTAAATGTAACCAGCTGTCAGGAAGGGCCTGGAACCAGAATCAAAAAAGCCTTCCAACTCCTGGGCAAAGTTCTCTCACCTCTCCTTTCTACTTCTCTCCAGGTGTTTGCACCAGTCTCCTCTTTATAGTCTGGCTTTCTTGCCCATTCATTTACAGAACAAAAGAGAACTACTCACTCACAGATTCTCCCTGTCTATGTCTTTCTGTTCAGAGACTAGCCCAGAATAGGCTGAAATTTTTCGTGCAATTCCCAAATCTTACGAAAGGAATGCAGGGGGCAGGGACAGGACAGGAAGCAAAGGAGTCAAGTCATGAGTAGTTACTGGGCCCACCCTCATGAATGAAGGGGCTGTTGGGGGGTCACTGTTAGTCTGAGAGCCTTTAAAAGCTGTATACTGGCCGGGCACTCAGACCTATAATCCCAGAACTTTGGGAGGCTGAGGGATGTGGATCAATTGAGGTCAGGAGTTCAAGACCAGCCTGGCCAACCTGGTGAAACCCCGTCTCTACTAAAAATATAAAAATTGGCTTAGTGTGGTGGTGCACATCTGTAGTCCCAGCTACTCAGGAGGCTGAGGCAGAAGAATTGCTTGAACCCAGGAGACGGACGTTGCAGTGAGCCAAGATCACACAACTGCACTCCAGCCTGGATGACAGGGCGACTCTGTCTCAAAAAAAAAAAAAAAGTGTCTATTATACTATGCTATGGAGGGTTTTCATAAGGACTTTCTGAGCTAACATACCATATATAAAATCATCAGTGTAAATGACAGTGATTGCTAGATGGCTCACACTCAAGAACCATAAGTTGAATCTGAACATGTGGCTTGCAGGTACAAACCAGAAAGCCAGCTTACAAGACCAACCATCCTATAGTGAGTTCCTTTAGTGTCCGATAACTGGACTTCCTTGGTTCAAGTTAAAAAATTCTCCTATGAATTTGAATCCAAAACTGAGTGGCAAAATGTGAAAGAATAGGGCTCAACCAGGGTACTTGGGTTTTAGAGCATAACACTTCAGGCATGATGATAACCCCTGACTCTAAGGCAAATCCATATTTTTGGTGCTATTAGTAGTAGTAAACTATATTTAAAATTATCTGCTTAGGAGGGCTGGGCACAGTGGCTCATGCCTGTAATCCCAGCACTCTGGGAGGCCGAGGCGGGCAAATCATGAGTCAGGAGTTTGAGACCAGCCTGGCCAACACGATGAAACCCCGTCTCTACTAAAATTACAAAAATTAGCCGGGCATAGTGGCAGGTGCCTGTAATCCCAGCTACTCAGGAGGCTGAGGCAGGAGAATTGCTTGAACCTGGAAGGCAGAGATTGCAGTGAGCTGAGATCGTACCACTGCACTCCAGCCCAGGCAACAGAGTGAGACTCCATCTTAAAAAAAAAAAAAATTATCTACCCAGGTGGTTCTTCTTCAAAGGAACTCTCATACTCTCATAATTCACAACAGACTAAAAAGGGTTTCTGCACAAAGTCCAATTTAAGTAAGAAATAAATCACTTCCTATTTTCCACATCATAATAACCACCATTTCCACTTAGAAGAGTTAAGAAGCAATTAAAAGATAGACACCGAATATGTGGCCTCATTATCATGATTATTATTGCCATTTAGAATGTTCTCACACTTAATATCGCAGTGGTCCAGTTGCCCCGGTGATTTCCTCTCACGTTTCTCACAGGTTGTTAATTAGGGGAAAACACTACCAAGCCCACAGCATGCATATCACAAAAGGTTATGATGTCCATCACCAGTTACCAAGGTAACAAATTTTCCTAATGTCTTTTCCATCACTACCTAGCATCTTCAACACAGAGCTGCCTCTCTGATTAAAAGGAAAAAAAAGGTGATAACTCAACAAGTAAACTTACCACTGGTGTGCCTAATGTGCAGTGCTGGATTTCCAACAGGCTATACCTGATAACAGTCTGCAGGGAAGGGGTCACGGAGAATAGGAAAAAGAATGGAACAGAAAGAAAAGTTTTTCTAGACATATTTAGAATTTTCCAAAATCTGAAAAAAAATGTTACGTAGTTCCTGTGTCATTTTTAAAAAATGGCCATGTTATTTAAAGTTACATTAAGGGTGATATGCTGGGAGTACCGTAGTGTTTCATTGCTTAGGGTTTCTTGAGGTCTTACGCAAACCCTCCTACCCATATCACCCACCCCATAAGGAAACTGCAGCACAACATGATTACATAACCGTCTGAAGGTCCTACAGCTAGGAGGTGACAGAATCGACGCTTGAAACCTGATGTGAACAATTTCAGTGCTTACTCCAGGTGGGCTGCTCCGGGCTGCTTTCCAGAACTTCAACTTAACAATATCTTATAGAAAAGCAGTCGTTTATTACAATATACCTGTATCATACATTGTCTTGTATTTAGCAGGCATTCTGAACATGTTTTAATGAGTTGACCTATTATCTGAATTATAATAAGTTACAGAAATGACATGTCATAAGTCAATGAAACAAAAATTAGAAATTACAACGCAATGACATTCCTTACGGGTTTTGCAACAACTACTAAGAAACAAGGTGAAAGATGGTGAGACTGTGATATTTTTCTCTCTCAGACTTCCCTATTTATTTCTGTGGTTGTTGTTTTAACTTCATATGACAATAAATAAATAGGATAAAAAATAAACATCAAAATAAAAAATAATACAAGAAGGTAAATCCATTTAGTGCCTTGACACTTCATTTGAGACAATGCTCTGGAGAAAATGGATAAACTTTTCTGTGCTGACAATACAGATCAGGGAACTGCTCTGTGGCAAGAGAAAACAACTTCAATTTTGTCTTGTCAATGGAGGTTAACCTTCTATGTAACCTTAACAAGGTCTGTTCCCGCCATGCACCCTGTAAAGGCTAAGAAACACTTCCACCTAATCAACTGCAAGACGCTGTTTGCTTTAGAAGACTTTAGGATCACAAACAACATTTTTTTAGGCTCTGTGCATCAGGAACTCAAAAAAAAAAAAAATCATTGTGTGGCATTTAGACTTACGCAACAAGCTCTTATAGCAAATGCATACAAAAAGTGCAAACTTATGCAAAAAGCCCTCAAGGTTAATATTCCTCCAGCAATTTTCTATCCTTTTTCAATTAATTTAAAACAGCAATAGCATGCTCTCAATGCCAAGCCATTTAAAAGGATTCATCACTCATTCATTCATTCATTCATTCTCCCAATTACTCATTCTCTCAATTAGCATTTGCTAGGCCCCTGTGACATGTTAAGGTGGTGGGAACAGTAATGCTCACAGAGTGTTCCATGCACTCTGCTACATTTCCCAGCATCCCTTGTAATTGGTGTTGGGCATGTGACTGGTTTGGCCAATGGGTTGTGAGCAGAAGTGATGTGTGTCACTTCCTATCTAAAGTACATGAGAGGGGGCTATGAGTCTCCCACATTCTCTCTTCCCCTTGTAGTAATTCCAGAAGCTACATTTTCCAAATGACATGGCTACAGGATGAAAGGTGCCCAGGTCCCTGAGTCACTCATTGGAAAGGAAGTGCCTGGAGAGCTCCCAGACCCAGTGGCATTTACATGAGCAAGAAATAAACTCCAATGTGTGAATCCCCTGAGGTTTCTGGTTTGTTTGTTATCAGAGCTATCGTGGACTAATGCAGGTGGGCACTGGGTGAGGCATGTGAAAAGAAGACAAATAATATAAACCCCTGCCCTAATTTATTCAAATCAAAGAAAACAGAAAATAAACATAAATTATGGGTATTAGTCTTTTATAAAAATGTTTCCTTAAATTGGTTTAAACCACCTCAATTCACATTCAGATCTCCCTGCTTGCTAGTAATGAAGGCATTCTACTTGGTTGAAAGCCTTCCATTAGTTTAAAAGCTCCAATTGTTGAACTATCAAAGTCTATAAGAGTGTAATAAGGGATAGAATAACTAAGTGTTATGGAAGCGGAAGCTATAGCCATATTAACATTCATGAGTTTACTCACCACAGTTCCATTCCTAATCATTTACAGATAAAAATACAACAACAAAAATCTCAACTTACAGAAAAGCCAAATGCTTCTCACTGCCCCTCCTCTGCTCCCAAGTAACAACTGCGTCTGCAGTATCAGTTTCAGTTATGACATCTCAATTCTGCTCTAATTATTATGGAAAGAAACACTGTTAGAGAGTTACCAAATACAGCAAATGTAATTTGTTGGGAATTTGGGTTGCTATATACACATTTCTTGATGCATATTTCTTCCAAGTGTTACCTTTAAGAGGGAAAATACATTTGTGTGCCAATGAAACCCAAAGGAACATAAATATCTGGCTGTTCAAAAGGAAAAAGTTATTGTAGAAATCCCCATATGTATATTTTCACATCACTTAATGAAATTTTTGTATAAACTAATAGAGCCAATATGGTAACATGGTGTGAGTACATTTGCACCCATAAAGATTCATTTATATAAACTAACACAGACATTGCTTAACCTCTCAAAGCATATCTTCGCCCTCCTCAGAAAGCTCCATATTAATTCAAATTTATTCACTTCATAAAGCCTAAGCAAATGGAATTCAGATAAACTCATCTAGTGACAGAGATGCCTGTAGTCAGGGGTGGAATAAAATGAGAATGTCTATTAGCTTTTCAACCGCTCTGGAGAATGAAGGCTGCGTACACTTTTTGGAAAAAGATGTAAAGCCTGGGCTTGCAAGAACAAATAGCTGTGGAAGAACCAAGCACAGCTACCAATCATTTCACACACTCCAACTGTTTTGAAGTCTTTGATCTTTGCCAGAGAAGCCACGGAAGCCAGGTCACTGAGAAGCCACCCCAAATTCCAGGGCCATTGTGGAATATTAGCCACAGGTTTTCCAGAGGCTGGAAATGGAGATCATACAACTTAACCATCTGCTTGAGGTTTCCAAGAAATCCTGAAGGCATCCCAGGAACACATTGGAAACACAACTCCACTTTGGCTGTGCAAATGAAACATCAGAGGGGAGTGAAGGTTTGAGGAAAGCTGGTGAGTATCCCAAAGCTTTGGAAGACAAAATACATGTGTGGTTTCTCATCAAATGTCCTTCCTGTTTCATTACCTAGAGGCAGCCTAGCCAGAAGCCACTCTTTCATGTTTGACCTCTACATTCCCCTTCCTAGAAGCACTAGCAGAAGTGCAGTCAGTCCATCTCCATGGATTTCAGGGCCCTCAGGAAGCAGGCATCTCCAAACCTTGCTGGTTCTCCCCAACAGAGACAAAGACATACAGAATCAGAGAGTGTCCCAGGACCCAGGGACTCCTGTGGTCATTATAGAGAGGAATGACCTCAGGCCTGTTAGTGAGAAGGCTTGGACATTCTTCCATGGATTGTTTTCTTTTTCTGGATGAATCTTCAAATTTCTAGACCTCTGTTACCCCATCTGTCACAAAGGAATTTCCACCAGATTACCCTAGGGGTTCCCTCCCAGCTTTCATACATTTCAGATTCTGGAGTCTGTTCCCAGGCTTTCCAGGAATTTAACACCATCCAGCAGAGTGGTAAACGGAAATACAAGCCCATGTTTTCCACCAAAAGAACCCCCAGATGGAGATAAAATAGAAAGATCTCTAGAAATCAGGAGGCAACCCAAGTTGGCCAGCCACTGTCATTACATTACGGAAAGGCCCATGTTTCAATTAAAAATTTCATACATATTTTATATTCTTTAACTTGTTTGCGACCCCTGCTTTTATGATTTTTCTTATTATAAAACCCTCATTTCAGTAACTGAAACATGTATTTACTACTACAGGGGAACTAAAAATCACGTTGGTGATGACCCAAGGCAGTAAAATATGATGAGAAAACACAATGAAGTGATCTAAGAAGTAGAGAACTTGTGATTGTGGGGTGTAGGGTGAAGGGCTGCAGATCCACATGGCTCTGTACCAAGCAACCATCTCAGCAATGGTATGTTCCCTCTAGACCCCCAGGAAAAGGCATGATGAAAAATCAAATAAATACATCCTGAGGGTCAGTGATTTCAGTGCAATTATTTGAGGAGGAACACCTGTAGCATACCTTTAGCATTCAGGAGGAAGTTTTCTTTCCTTCTTTTTTTTTTTTTTTTTTTTTTTGTAGAGACAGGGTCTCACTATGTTGCCCAGGCTGGTCTCAAACTCCTGGGCTCAAGTGATCCTCCTGCCTCGGACTCCCAAAGTGCTGGGACAGGAGAGTTTTAAGTCCTATTACAGACTCGACTTGTGTGAGCCTGTGCAGGTACATGGAGTTTGGGGATGCGCAATTTCCTATAATTCTCATATTTTGGCTAAAGATTGAGAGGAGAAGAAATTCTCCTGGATTTTTATAGAATCAACTCCAAAAGGGTAAAACAGGCTGCTAAGTAGAGCTGGATTTCCCAGATTCAAAAGATGGTATGATTTTGATTAAACAAATACCTGTAAAAATTTGACTAACAGCTGCCCACTGAGCATGCATTACTATAAAATATTTAAATACATCATTTAATCATTTGCTTTCAAGTGTTTGGCCACATATTTGATAACTGCTTAAATAACTTCTTTCCATTAAACTGTATAGTAAAATTGCGTCTGTCATGACATTTCTATGGCTGCAGGACACACAGACTAATGTGTAGCCTTCTCTCCTATCGGTTTCTGATGTCTCCAAGAAGGGAGGGAGAAAAAGGTGGGAGCCACTGCCAAGCTCAAGACTTCATCATTTTCAGTAGCAATTTAAAATAAGGAAAATATGGAAGAGTTAAGGCGGGCAACACAAGCAGGAAGCAGGTTCCAGAAAGGCCTATAATTAGGGTTTCCAAAACTTCTGTATTTCTTCTGCTATGATCAATTTTTGCTGTGAAGTAGTCTTCCATTATTCTCAGGGGATATGTTCCAAGACTCCCGGTGAATGCCTGAAATCACGAACAGTACTGGACCCTATTGTATTAGTTCATTCTCACACTGCTAATAAAGACATACCTGAGACTGGGTAATTTATAAAGGAAAGAGGTTTAATTGACTCACAGTTCAGCTTGGCTGGAGAGGCCTCAGGAAACTTACAATCACAGCGGAAGGGGAAGCAAACATGTCCTTCTTCACATGGCTGCAGGAAAGAGAAGTGCCGAGCAAAGGGGGAAAAGCTTCTTATAAAACCATCAGGTCTCATGAAAACTCACTATCATGAGAACAGCATGGAGGTAACCACTCCATGATTCAGTTGCCTCCCACTGGATGCCTCCTACAACACATGAGGGTTACGGTAACTACAATTCAAGGTGAGATTTGGGTGGGGATATAGCCAAATTATATCACTTATATATGAGATGGGCTTTTTATATATACATATTAATGATAAAGTTTAATTTATAAATTAGGCAATGTAAGAGATTACCAACAATAAGCAATAATTAAGTAATTATTAGTAAAGCATTATTAAGTAAAACAAGGATTATTTGAACATAAGCACTGCCATACCACAAGAGCAGACCTGATAATTGAGCCACCTGACTAATGGGTGAGTAGTGTAGACAGCGTGGATACACCTGACAAAGAGAAGATTCACATTGGAAGATGTGAGATTCATCACACGGCTCAGAATGACATGCAATATATATATATATATATATATATATATGTATATATATATATTTTTTGAGACAGAGTCTCGCTCTGTCACCCAGGCTGGAGTGCAGTGGTGCGATCTCGGCTCACTGCAAGCTCCGCCTCCCAGGTTCACACCATTCTCCTGCCTCAGCCTCCCTAGTAGCTGGGACTACAGGTGCTCGCCACCACACCTGGCTAATTTTTTGTATTTTAGTAGAGACAGGGTTTCACCATGTTAGCCAGGATGGTCTCAATCTCCTGACCTCATGATCTTCCTGCCTTGGCCCAAACCGCTGGAATTACAGGCATGAGCCACTGCGCCTGGCTGCAGTTTTAAACTTATAAATTATTTCTGGAATTTGCCATGTAGTATTTTCAGACCATGGTTCACCTCAGATAACTGAAACTGCAGATATAAAGAGGGCTACTGTATTATATCACTTGCTCTAGTCATTAATTAAAATTTTTTATTATGTTGTTATTTTTAAATTTAAATATACTCCTTCTAAAAGATAACTTTGTAGCATTCCCAGAAAGTGGAAAGCTTGTATCATGAGCCATAAAGTAAAAAGAAATCATAAAAATAGAATAAAAATAAGCAGTGGCATTCTAGCTAACTATAGCTGCCTGCTCTGTCTTGGTTAAAAATGGAGATAAGCAAAAATGAGGAAAATGTTGAAGACATATTAATAGTGAATTAAGACTTTCCTCCTGAGGTTGTCAGAGGGGTTAATTGAAAGAAAGTAACTGTTAGTTCAACATCCCAAGGGAATATCCTGCCCAAACTCCTCTCTACCACCCATGAAATGATCAATTACAAGATGGTACACCACGGGAAAAACTGCTCCAGCCATGGACTGAGGATCCACCAAGGAGTTTTAACCTCAGAGAGGGTCAGATGTGAAGTCCAGAAATTTCTCTAGGAGAAATCTGATCTGGGTGTGAAGATCTGGTTGGAAGACAGACACCTGGAGCCAGAGGACAAGCCAGGAAAGGGAGGCGGAGATTCAGGGAGGAGATGATGATGACTTAAATCAAGATAGTGGACTTGGAGGTGGAGAGAAATGGACTGGCGAGAGACAGAATGGGAATTTGACAATGGACAAAACTCGAGGAATAATTAATGTGGGGGCCCAGGGAGATGGCAAGTCAAAGATGCTCCCCAAATTTCTGGTTTGTGTCAAAAAGTGGGTGCTGGGGCTGTTCTTAGAGAGGGGAAACACAAGAAGAGAAGCAGGCTGCGGTGGAGGAAGCGATGACTGTTAAGTTTTAAATACACTGTAATGGGAGGCAGTCTGCTCTGGAGGATAAATATCCATGTCCTAGATTCACAATGCATGGCTTCCAATCACTGCTTGGCCACTTACTAAGTTTTCCCGCAACGACCTTGGCCAAGCTGCTAATTCATTATGTGCCTCATTTACTCCATCTGAAAAAAATAAGGATAGTTCTTTCCTCTTAGGTTATAGGTACTCTATGCCAGATACTCATCTCATCACTTCACATATGAGCTAATACCCCATGAGAATTATCTGTTGGTATCATTCCTACAAGCCCAAGTTATCTTGATAGTATTTACTGGTCAACAAATATCTCCACAGTGACTAGTATGAGTCATGCCTTAGGCTGGTCTCTGCTGACCTTCCCTACAAAGCCCAAGACTCCTCTCTCCACCCACTCATGAGGGTACCCAGCCATGAAACTACCATGGTATCTATTGCTTCTTTACAACCAGATATGGAACAGGTGTCCATGGTCTATCACACTAACCACTTGGATCTTTAACAGAAGATAAAGTTATCGATACCTTAGAAATTTGTGAAACTGCCTTCAAATCCATACAAAATTATTTGTAAACCATATATTCAATAAGGGGTTAATACCCAAGATAGATAAGAAACTCATATCAACTCAATAGCAAGAAAACAAATAACCTAGTTTAAAAATGGGCAAACGACCTGAACAGACATGTGTCCAAAGAAGACATACAAATGGTCATCAGGTATATAGAAGGGTGATCAACATCATTAATCACCAGAGAAATGCAAATCAAAACCACAAAGAAGTAACATCTCATACCCGTTAGAATGGCTATTATGAAAAAGTCAAAAGGTGACAAGTGTTGGCACGGAGGGGGAGAAAAGGGACCCTTGTATACTGTTGGTGGGAATGTAAGTTAGCACAGCCATTATGGAAAACAGTGTGGTGGTTCCTTAAAAAAAACAGAACTAGAACTACCATATGATCCAGCAATCTCATTTCTGGGCATATATCAAAAGGGAGTAAATCACTACGTCAAAGAGATAGCTGCACACCCACGATCATTGCAGCATTATTCACAGTAGCCAAGATATGAAAACAACCTAAGTGCATTGGCAGGTGAATGGATAAAGAAAATGTGATATATGTGATATATATACACACACACACACAGAGGAATATTATATATTTCTATATTAATTATAGAATTAATATAGAATTCTAAATTAATTCTCAATTAATATACTAATATATAATATTCATATATATGAATATTATTCAGCCTTTAAAAAGAAGGAAATGCTACCATTTGAGATAACATGGATGAACCAGGAGGACATTATGCTAAGTTTCATAAGCCCGGCACAGAAAGACAAATACTGCACGATCTCACTTATATGTGGAATCTAAAAAAAAAAAAAAAAAAAAATCAAACTTACAGTAACACAGAATGATGGTTGCCAGGAGCTGTGAGTAAAGAAAAGGGGGAGATGTTGGTCAAAGGATACACACTTACAGTTATGATGAATAAGTTCTGCAGACCTAATTTACAGCATGGAGATAATAGTTAATACTAATGCACTGAATACTTGAAATTTGTTGAGAGTAGATCTTCAGTGCCTTCCTCTCTCTCTCTGTCACACACACACACACACACACACAAATGGTAACCATGTGAGAAGATGGATATGTTATTTGTAATGTATATGTATATCAAAACATCACTTTGTATAACTTAAATATACACAATGTTTATTTGTTTATTTGTCAATTATGTCTCAATAAAGCTGGGAGAGGGAAGCATAATTTAGCAGTTTGACTCTTAGGGAAAGGTTGATTGTAGACAGCGTTATAGGCAGAGACGAGACTAATAGTTGATCTTGGGGGAAAGGAACTTCAGCAGCTCTCCCATGATCCCAAGAAGAGCCCAAAGAAACTGATGAGACCTCCCAAGTATGTTGACTAACTTTCTTAAAAGATTTCTTCATTTGCTCTAAATAAATGGAATTCGGTACCAAAACCTCAAAACAAAACAAAGCAAAACAGTCCCTTATTCTTGTTTTTCCTCTTGCTGCAACTGAGACTTTCCATGCCATTTGCAATTTTGCCCAGGGAGATAATTCAATTATTTTATTCTCCAACAAGCAGATCACTGGCAAAGCTATGAGATTTTCTGCCCCAGATTAAATCAGGACTCTTTGCCGCACACAGTGAATGTTCTTTCCCTTGCAGCTTACAAAAGAGACAGCTATGGTGGTAGAGATTTCACCAGCAAAGCTCGGTGCTGAGACCGAAGCACACTCTCAGCCTTTAGTCTCAGGTCTCAGACTACACCAGGATAATTTCTGTCACCTAAGTTGCTTCATTCATCCCTGACTTGCCCCACTGTGCAAGGTAATCTCTTACTTGGATTTCAGTTCTCCCAAGAATCTGTGCTCAGTCAGGGTGAAAAGTTTGACGATAACACCTTTAGTGTAGAATAAATTTACAAATAAAAAGACTAGTGGCTATAAAATGATTTCCTAGGCCTCACTAATATCACCACTGGATTACAGTGGCATTCTGGAAGCTACTTTGGCCCAGTATCTCAAAGCTTCAACCAAATGATATTAAAACTCAGCATCGCAGAGGGAAGTATGCAACAGAGTGTATATCCGAGAACTCAACTTCACTTGAACAATGAAAAAGTTCAATTCAAACTTGACTTATTTTTCTAAGTGCACTGAATCCTGGTGACCTAGACCAGCCTCCTTCTTCTGTTTGTTCCTGATGGTCTCATTTTCCCTCTTCCCCTTCTTTCTCTTATTTCTCTCTCTCTTAATCTTTCCTTCTTCCTTTTTTAATGAAGCTCCTTCTTCAATTATAGCCAACATTTGCTAAGTACTTGCATGCCAGGTGGTCTATGACATGCTTTTTTTTTTTTTTTTTGAGACAGAGTCTCGCTCTGTCGCCCAGACTGGAGTGCAGTGGCACGATCTTGGCTCACTGCAAGCTCCGCCTCCCGGGTTCACGCCATTCTCCTGACTCAGCCTCCCAAGTAGCTGGGACTACAGGCAGCCGCCACCACGCCCGGCTAATTTTTTGTATTTTTTAGTAGAGACGGGGTCTCACTGTGTTAGCCAGGATGGTCACGATCTCCTGACCTGGTGATTTGCCCGCCTCGTGCTTTTTAAAGTTATTATTATACTTTAAATTCTGGGATACATGTGCAGAACATGAAGGTTCGTTACATAGGTACATAAATGCCATAGCAGTTTGCTGCACCCATCAACCCATCATCTACATTAGGTATTTCTCCTAATGAAATCCCTCCCCTGGGCCCCCACTCCCTGACAGGCCCCAGTGTGTGATGTTTCCCTCCCTGTGTCCATACGTTCTCATTGTTCAACTCCCACTTATGAGTGAGAACATGCAGTGTTTGGTTTTTGGTTACTGTGTTAGTTTGCTGAGAATGATGGTTTCCAGCTTCATCTATGTCCCTGCAAAGGACATGAACTCATCCTTTTTTATGGCTGCATAGTATTCCATGGTGTATATGTGCCTCATTTTCTTTATCCAGTCCATCACTGATAGGCATTTGGGTTGGTTCCAAGTCTTTGCTATTGTGAATAGTGCTGCAATAAACATATGTGTGCACATGTCTGTATAGTAGAATGATTTATAATCCTTTGGGTATATACCCAGTAATAAAATGGCTGGGTCAAATGGTATTTCTGGTTCTAGATCCTTGAGGAATCACCACACTGTCTTCCACAATGGTTGAACTAATTTACACTCCCACCAACAGTGTAAAAGCATTCGTATTTCTCCATATCCTCTCCAGCATCTGTTGTTTCCTGACTTTTTAATAATCGCCATTCTAACTGGGGTGAAATGGTATCTCATTGTGGTTTTGATTTGCATTTCTCTAATGATCAGCGATGATGAGCTTTTTTCATGTTTGTTGGCCACATAAATGTCTTCTTTTGAGAAGTGTCTGTTGATTTCCTTCATCCACTTTTTAATGGGGTTGTTTTCTTTCTTGTAAATTTGTTTAAGTTCCTTGTAGATTCTGGATATTAGTCCTTTGTCAGATGGATACGTTGCAAAAATTTTCTCCCATTCTGTAGGTTGCTTGTTCACTCTGATGATACTTTCTTTTGCTGTGCAGAAGCTCTTTAGTTTAATTAGATCTGATTTCACGATTTTGGCTTTTGTTGCCATTGCTTCTGGTGTTTTAGTCATGAAGCCTTTGCCCATGGCTATGTCCTGAATGGTATTGCCTAGGTTTTCTCCTAGGGTTTTTATAGGTTTAGGTCTTCTGTTTAAGTCTTTAATATATCTTGAGTTAATATTTTATAAGGTGTAAGGAAGCGGTCCAGTTTCGGTTTTCTACATATGGCTAGCCAGTTTTCCCAATACCATTTATTAAATAGGGAATCCTTTCCCCATTGCTTATTTTTGTCAGGTTTGTCAAAGATCAGATGGTTCTAGATGTGTGACATTATTTCTGAGGCCTCTGTTCTGTTCCATTGGTCTATATATCTGTTTTGGTACCAGTACCATGCTGTTTTGGTTACTGTAGTCTTATAGTATAGTTTGAAGTAAGGTAGCATGATGCCCCCAGCTTTGTTCTTTTTGCTTAGGATTGACTTTGCTATATGGGCTCTTTTTTGGTTCCATACAACATTTAAAGTAGTTTTATCTAATTCCGTGAAGAAAGTCAATGGTAGCTTGATAGGGATAGCATTGAATCTATAAATTACTTTGGGCATTATGGCCATTTTCATGATACTGATTCTTCCTATCCAAGAGCATGGAATGTTTTTCTATTTGTTTGTGTCCACTTTTATTTCCTTGAGCAGTGGCTTGTAGTTCTCCTTGAAGAGGTCCTTCATATTCCTTGTAAGTTGTATACCTAGCTGTTTTATTCTCTTTGTAGCAATTGTGAATGGGAGTTCACTCATGATTTGGCTCTCTATTATTTGTGTACAGGAATGTTTGTGATTTTTGCACATTGATTTTGTACCCTGAGACTTTGCTGAAGTTGCTTATCAGTTTAAGGAGATTTTGGGCTGAGATGATGGGGTTTTCTAAATACACAATCATGTCATCTGCAAACAGACAATTTGACTTCCTCTCTTCCTATTTGAATACTCTTTATTTCTTTCTCTTGCCTGATTGCCCCAGCCAGAACTTCCAATACTATGTTGAATAGGAGTGGCGAGAGAGGGCATCCTTGTCTTGTGCCAGTTTTCAAAGGGAATGCTTCCAGTTTTTGCCCATTCAGTATGATATTGGCTGTGGGTTTGTCATAAATAGCTCTTATTATTTTGAGATACATTCCATGAATACCTAGTTTATTGAAAGTTTTTAGCATGAAGGGGTGTTGAATTTTATTAAAGGCCTTTTCTGCATCTATTGAGATAATCATGTGGTTTTTGTCATTCATTTTGTTTACGTGATGGATTACATTTATTCATTTGCGTATGTTGAACCAGCCTTGCATCCTAGGGATGAAGCCGACTTGATAGTGTTTGATAAGCTTTTTGATGTGCTGCTGGATTTGGTTTGCCAGTATTTTATTGAGGATTTTTGCATCGATGTTCACCAGGGATATTGGCCTGAAATTTTCTTTTTTTCTTGTGTCTCTGCCAGGTTTTGGTATCAGGATGATGCTGGCCTCATAAAATGAGTTAGGTAGGAGTCCCTCTTTTTCTATTGTTTGGAATTGTTTCAGAAGGAATGGTACTAACTCCTCTTTGTACCTCTGGTAGAATTTGGCTGTGAATTCATCTGGTCCTGGACTTTTTTTGGTTGGTAGACTACTAATTACTGCCTCAATTTCAGAACTTGTCAATGGTCTATTTAGGAATTCAACTTCTTCCTGGTTCAGTATTGTGAGGGTGTATGTGTCCGGGAATTTATCCATTTTCTTCTAGATTTTCTAGCTTATTTGTGTAGAGGTATTTATAGTATTCTCCGATGGTAGCTTGTATTTCTGTGGGATCAGTGGTGATATCCCCTTTATCATTTTTTATTATGTCTACTCGATTCTTCTCTCTTATTTATTAGTCTGGCTAGTGGCCTAGCTATTTTGTAAATCTCTAAAAAAAAAAAACAGCTCCTGGATTCACTGATTTTTTTTGAAGAGTTTTTGTGTCTCTATCTCCTTCAGTTGTGCTCTGATCTTAGTTATTTCTTGTCTTCTGCTAGCTTTTGAATTTGTTTGCTCTTGTTTCTCTAGTTCTTTTAATTGTGATGTTGGGGTGCTGATTTTAGATCTTTCCTGCTTTCTCCTGCGGGCATTTAGTGCTATAAATTTCCCTCTACACACTGCTTTAAATGTGTCCCAGAGATTCTGGTACATTGTGTCTTTGTTCTCAGTGGTTTCAAAGAACTTATTTATTTCTGCCTTGATTTTGTTATTGACCCAGTAGTCATTCAGGAGCAGGTTGTTCAGTTTCCAGGTAGTTGTGTGGTTTTGAGTGAATTTCTTAATCCTGAATTCTAATTTGATTGCACTGTGGTCTGAGAAACTGATTTCCGTTCTTTTGCATTTGCTGAGGGGTGTTTTACTTCCAATTACACAGTCAATTTTAAAATAAGTGTGATGTGGTGCTGAGAAGGATGTATATTCTGTTTATTTGGGGTGGAGAGTTCTGTAGATGTCTCTTAGGTCTGCTTGTTCCAGAGCTGAGTTCAAGTCCTGAATATCCTTAATTTTCTGTCTCATTGATCTAATATTGACAGTGGCGTGTTAAAGTCTCCCATTATTATTGTGTGGGAGTCTAAGTCTCTTTGTAGGTCTCTAATAACTCATTTCATGAATCTAGATGCTCCTGTATTGGGTGCATATATATTTAGGATAGTTAGCTCTTCTTGTTGAATTGATCCCTTTATCATTATGTAATGCCCTTATTTGTCTTTTGTGATCTTTGTTCGTTTAAAGTCTGTTTTATCAGAGACTAGGATTGCAACCTCTGCTTTTTTTTTTTGTTTTGCTTTCCATTTGCTTGGTAAGTATTCCTCCACCCCTTTATTTTGAGCCTATGTGTGCTTCTGAATACAGCACACTGATGGGTCTTGACTCTTTATCCAATTTGCCAGTCTGTGTCTTTTAATTGGGGCATTTAGCCCGTTTACATTTAAGGTTATTATTGTTATGTATGAATTTGATCCTTTCACTATGATTCTAGCTGGTTATTTTGCCCATTAATTGATGCAGTTTCTTCATAGAGTTGATGGTCTTTACAACTTGGTATGTTTTTCCAGTGGCTGGTACCAGTTTTTCCTCCTTTCCATATTTAGTGCTTCCTTCAAGAGCTCTTGGAAGGCAGGCCTGGTGGTGACAAAATCTCTCACCATTTGCTTGTCTAAAGGATTTTATTTCTCCTTCCCTTATGAAGCTTAGTTTGTCTGGATATGAAATTCTGGGTTGAAAATTATTTTCTTTGAGAATGTTGAGTACTGGCCCCCACTCTATTCTGGCTTATAGGGTTTCTGCAGAGAGATCTGCTGTTATTCTGATGGGCTTCCTTTTGTGGGTAACCCGACCTTTCTCTCTGGCTGCCCTTAACATTTTTTCCTTCATTTCAACCTTGGTGAATTTGACGTTTGTGGTCTTGGGGTTGCTCTTCTTGAGGAGTATCTTTGTGATGTTCTCTGTATTTCCTAAATTTGAATGTTGGCCTGTCTTGCTAGGTTGGGGAAATTCTCCTGGATAATATCCTGAAGAGTGTTTTCTAACTTGGTTCTATTCTCCCCGTCACTTTCAGGTACATCAATCAAATGTAGGTTTCGTCTTTTCACATAGTCCCATATTTCCTGGAGGCTTTTTTCCTTCTTTTTCATTCTTTTTTCTCTAATCTTGTCTTCATGCTTTATTTCATTAAGTTGATATTCAATCTCTGATATCCTTTCTTCCGCTTGATCGGCTTGGCTATTGATACCTGTGTATGCTTCACAAAGTTCTCATGGTGTTTTTCAGCTCCATCAGGTCATTTACGTTCTTCTCTAGTCAGCAATTCCTCTAACCTTTTTTCAAGGGTCTTAGCTTCCTTGTATCACGTTAGAACATGCTCATTTAGCTCAGAGGAGTTTGTTATTACCCACCTTCTGAAGCCTACTTCTGTCAGTTCGTCAAACTCATTCTCCATCCAGTTTTATTCCCTTGCTGGCGAGGAGTTGTGATCCTTTGGAGGAGAAGAAGCATTCTGGTTTTTGGAATTTTCAGCCTTTTTGCACTGGTTTTTCCTCATCTTCGTGGATTTATCAACCTTTGGTCTTTGATGCTGGTGACATTCGGATGGGGTTTTTGTGTGGACATCCTTTTTGTTAATGTTCATGCTATTCCTTTCTGTCTGTTAGTTTTCCTTCTAACAGTCAGGACCCTCTGCTGCAGGTCTGCTGGAGTTTGCTGGAGGTCCACTCCAGACCCTGTTTGCCTGAGTATCACCAGCAGAGGGTGCACAACAGCAAAGATTGCTGCCTGTTCCTTCCTCTGGAAGCTTCATCCCAGAGGGGCACCCACCAGATGCCAGTCAGAGCTCTCCTGTATGAGGTGTCTAACGACCCTTGCTGGGAGGTGTCTCCCAGTCAGGGGGCACAGGGTTCAGGGACTCACTTGAGGAGGCAGTCTGTTCCTTAGCAGAGCTCAAGCACTGTGCTGGGAGATCTGCTGTTCTCTTAAGAGCCAGCAGGCAGGAACGTTTAAGTCTGCTGAAGCTGCACCCACAGCCACCCCATCCCCCAGGTGCTCTTTCCCAGGGAGATGGGAGTTTGATCTATAAGCCCCTGACTGGGGCTGCTGCCTTTCTTTCAGAGATGTTGTACCCAGAAAGGAGGCACTAGAGAGGCAGTCTGGCTACAGCGGCTTTGTCAAGCTGCAGTGGGCTCTGCCCAGTTCAAACTTCCCAGCAGCTTTGTTTACGCTGTGAGGGGTAAACCACCTACTCAAGCCTCAGTAATGGCAGACGTCCCTCCCTGACCAAGCTCGAGCGTCCCAGGTAGACTTCAGACTGCTGTGCTAGCAGCAAGAATTTCAAGCCAGTGGATCTTAGTTTGCTGGACTCCATGGCGGTGGGATCTGCTGAGCTAGACCACTTGGCTCCCTGACTTCAGCCCACTTTCCAGGGGAGTAAATGGTTCTGTCTTGCTGGCATTCCAGGCACCACGGGGGTATGAAAAAAACTCCTGCGGCTAGCTCTGTGTCTGCCCAAACAGCTGCCCCATTTTGTGCTTGAAACCCAGGGCTCTGGTGGCCTAGGTACTCGAGGGAATCTCCTGCTCTGCAGGTTGCAAAGACCATGGGAAAAGCATAGTATCTGGCTGGAATGCACCATTGCTCACGGCACAGTCCCTCACAGCTTCCCTTGGCTAGGGGAGGGAATTCCCCAACCCCTTGCACTTCCCGGGTGGGGCAATGCCCTACCCTGCTTCAGCTCACCCTTCATGGGCTGCATCCACTGTCCAACCAGTCCCAATGAGATGAGCTGGTACCTCAGTTGGAAATGCAGAAATCACTTGCCTTCTGTGTTGATCTTGCTGGGGGCTGCAGACTGGAGTTGTTCCTGTTTGGTCATCTTGCCAGCTACCTCCAAGAGAACCTGGTACATGCTTTTTTTTTTTTTGAGATGGAGTCTCGCTCTGTCCTCCAGGCTGGAGTGCAGTGGCGCAATCTCAGCTCACTGCAAGCCCCGCCTCCCGGGTTCACACCATTCTCCTGCCTCAGCCTCCCGAGTAGCTGGGACTACAGGCGCCCGCCAACATGCCCGGCTAATTTTTTGTATTTTTAGTAGAGACGGGGTTTCACCGTGTTAGCCAGGATGGTCTCGATCTCCTGACCTCATGATCCGCCCGCCTCGGCTTTTTATGTATCACTTCATAGAAACATCCAAAGACCTAGGCAGTACTTCTGTTATCATCTCCATTTTTCGTTTCAATTTTTTTAATGTACAATTGACACATAATAATTGTACATATTTACACAATATGATGTGATGTTTTGATACATGCATACACTGTGTAATGACCAAATCAGCATAATTAGCATATCCATCACCTCAAACATTCATCATTTCTTTGTGATAAGAACTTTCAAAACCTCTGTTCTAGCTATTTTGAAATACAGAATACATTATTCTTAATTCTAGTTATCCTACTATGCAATGGAACACAAGCATTTATTCTTCCTAACTGTAGCTTGTACCTATCAACCAATCTCTCCCCACTCCTCCTTCCCCTGTACCCTCCCCATCCTGTGGTAACCACTATTCTCCCCTCTACTTCTATGAGAACAACTTTTTACACTCCACATATGACTGAAATCATGCAGTATTTTTCCTTATGTGCCTGGCTTATTTCACTTAATATAATGTCCTCCGGATTCACCCATGTTGCTGTAAATGACAGGCTATTATCTCCATTTTGCAGATGAGGACACCAGACTCACAGAGATGAGGCAACTTGCCCTAAGTCTCACAATCGCTTGCCCAAGTCTCAATCAAGCTAAGACTTGAGACCCATGATTGCTGACTCTGTATCTGTTACTTGTCCATCCCTGAGCTTCTCTTTCTCCTTTACTGTGTCCTTTCCACTTCCACAAGCCTAAGTGGGTTCAGGCAGCATTGATGTATTTCTAAGACTCTTCCCAGTTCCCTGGTCACACTTTACAGTTCACAGCACAGAAGGGAGCCCATGTGGGCTGTCAAGGGCAGCCCACAGAGCTGGTGCCTCTTGCCAGTCCCAGTTGGTTAGACCCACATTCAGACACCATTTGATGCTTTGCTTTGAACTTATTTTCCTGGAGACAGATGAACTGAGGCAATGATATATATCCTTTTGCCAGCTAGGACCCCTATTGTCGTTTATTTGATATGGAAAAAATACCACCCTGGTCTTCTCACTCTAAGACAACATACCAAAAAAATTTACTTTTAAGTTTAAAAGTTACTTAAAGTTGATTATTAGTATTGAGAACTGAATGGCACTTCCAGCAAGTAGGCTACAAGCCACAGTACAGCAGAACCCAGCAGGACCGTCTGAACTTTTCTTGTTAAATGATCTTTGTTTCTCAACCCAAAGATAACACCACAAAATGATGAAGCAAACCTTTCAACATTGGATTGCCTACAAAATCCCAACTGTCCCAAAGTTTTGAAAGACACCCACTTTCCCAGCTGTACTTATAATTATACAGTGTTAGGCAACTAACAAAACTCAACGCAGCCTAGAAATCACAACATTATAATGAGATTGGTCACTTTTTACAACTATTTTATATCAGTCATACTAAGCTTCTTCCTTTAAACTTTTCCACATGTTTAAGTCCATTTTTCTTTTTTAAAAAAGTAAGTAACTTTGTTGCCCAGGCCCCCAAAAGAAATAAACACAATATATGAATAACACTTGTAATGTTACTGAGCGGCGCCAGCCATTGAGGGAAAAAACTTGGCTCGGATTAGCAAATTTTCCTTCCTTCCAAAAATAAAAAAGTCAACAACATCAGCATAATTATTGTTTTGTTTTCCTTTTCTCTGTTAGCTTGTGGGTTTCTTTACAACAATGGGTGGTATAACCAGCATAACACTGATATCATATAGAAAGAATCCTGAATTTAACAGTGTAAAACTCAATTAATTTGAGACTTCTTTTAATATCTTTTTTCCAATTCTCTCCTTGATTCAACACCAAAAAAAATAATAATTTATACAACACTCACTGTGGTAGTCAGAATTCTGAAGACGGCCCCATCCAAGATTCCTATCCGTTGATTATTCAAACACTAATCTAGAGGCATTTTGCAGATGAAATTAAAGTCTTGGGTCAGTTGACCTTAAAATACGGAGATGTGAACCCGATTCAAAAGCAGAGAGTTTCCCCTGGCTGGCAGCAGAAGAGAAAGTCAGAGAGATTCAAAACACAAGAGGGACTCAACACACGGTTGGTGGTTTTGAAGGTGGAGGGGACCACATGCAAGGGACAAGGACAACCAGCAAGGCAGGGGGGACCTCAGTCTCATAACCATATGAAACCGAATTCTTCCAACAGCCTCAATGAACTAGGAAGTGAATCTTTCCAGATCTCCAGATTAAGAGCCCAGCCAGCACCTTACCTTCAGCCTTGTGAGATCCAGGGCAGAAAAATCAGCCAAGCCCACCCAGACTTCTGACTTACAGAATTGGGAAACAATGAATCAGTGTTGTCTGAAACTACTTAATGAGTTACGTAACAGTAGAAAAGCAGAACATCTCTAGGTTGATGCAAAAGTAATTGCGGTTTTGGCCATTTCTTTCAATGGCAATTACTTTTGCACCAACCTATATGCATGGCTCTGTGCTAGAGGGTTCCAAAATGGAGTGTATTCACTTGGACGTGGTCATAACTGAGCAGCTTACCTCCCAGAACATAAACTAAGAGCACAGTAGACCACTCTTATCCACAGAGATACATTCCAAGACTCCCAGTGGATGCCTGAAACTGCAATAGTACTGAACCCTGTATACACTATGTTTTTTCCTACACATACACATACATACATGTGATAAAGTTTGATTTATAAATTAGGCACAGTAAGAGATTAACAATAACTAATAAAAATAACAATTATTGGCCGGGTACGGTGGCTCACGCCTGTAATCCCAGCACCTTGGGAGGCCGAGGTGGGTGGATCACGAGGTCAGGAGATCGAGACCATCCTGGCTAACACGATGAAACCCCATCTCTACTAAAAATACAAAAAATTAGCCGGGTGAGGTGGCAGGCGCCTGTAGTCCCAACTACTCGGGAGCCTGAGGCAGGAGAATGGCATGAACCCTTGGGGGGCAGAGCCTGTAGTGAGCCGAGATCATACCACTGTACTCCAGCCTGGGTGACAGCAAGACTCCGTCTCATAAATAAATAAATAAATAAATATAACAATTACAGCAATTACTGTAATAAAGTAATTTGAATGTGCTTGCTTGCTAGCTCTCTCTCTCTCTCTCAAATTCAAAAATAATGATCTTAAGGAAACTCAGTGAGATATAAAATAATCCAACAGGGAATTCAATAAAATAAGGAAAACAATAAATGATCTGAAGGAAACATTCAACAATGATTTAGATTTCATTAAAAAAAAAATCTTAGAAATGAAGAATTCAATGAATGAAATAAAAAATGCAATTGAATTTGTTAATGAGAGACTAGATGAAGCAGAAAAACAATGTCTGAATGCGAAGCCAGATCTTTTGAAATAACCCAGGCAGACCATAAAAAAAGGAGAAGAAGAAAAGGAAAGAAAAGAAATTAAAGAATGAAGAAAGCCTACAGGACTTATGGGATACCATAAAGTGAACAAATGTTCACATTATGGAAGTTCAAAAAGGAGAAGAGATGGGAAAAGGCATAGAAAATGTGTATCAGGAAATAACAGTTCAAAATGTCTTAAATCTTGGGAGAGAGATAAACATCCAGATCCAGGAAGCTCAAAAACCTCCAACAGATTCAACCAAAAAGGTCCTCTCTGAGGCACACTATAGTCAAATTGTCAAAAGTCAAAGACAAAGAGAATTCTAAACACAGCAAGAGAAAAACATCAAATCACATATAAAGGAACCCTTACCAGACTAACAGTAGATTTCTCAGCAGAAACCTTACAGGCCAGGAAAGAATTGGATCATATATTCAAAGTAGTAAAAGGAAAAAAAAAACTGTCAGCAAAGAATACTATACCCAAAAGCTGTATTTCAGAAATGAAAGAGAAATAAAGTTTTCTCAGACAACCAAAAACTGAGGAAATTCATCATCACTAGACCAGTCTTACAAAGCAATGCTTACAGAAGTGCTACACATTGAAGTGAAATGTCAATAACTATTATAATGAAAACACATGAAAGTACAAAATTCACTGGTGGAGCAAATACACATAGAAGAAAGAAAAGAATCAAACATTATCACTACAGAAAACTACCAAACTGCAATGATAAGCAATGAGAGAAAGAAAGGAACAAAGGATATCAAAAACTTATCAAAAATCAATTAACAAAATGACAGGAGTAAGTTCTCACCTACAAATAATAACCTTGAATGTAAATGAATTAAATTTCCCTATTAAAAGATATAGGCTGGCAGAATGGATACAAAAATACAACCCAACTATATGGTGCCTACAGGAAATTTACTTTGCATGTGAAGACCCATAGACTTAAAATAAAGGAATAGAAAAATGATATCCATACAAACAGAAACTAAAAGTGAGCAGGAATACCTATACTTATATATTTAAAAAAGACCTTTAAGTCAAAGGCTGTAAGAAGAGACAAAGAAAGTCATTATGTAATGACAAAGGGATCATTCGGTGAGAGGATATAAAAATTGTAAATATATATGTACCCAACACCAGAGCACATGTATATATGGTTGTGTGCACATATATTTATATGTAAGGCAAATATTATTAGATCTCAAAAGATATATAGATCCCAGTACAATAAAATTTGGGGACTTCAAAACCCCACTCTCAGTACTGGACAGATCATCTATACAGAAAATCAATAAAGAACCATCCAATATAAGCTGTGCTATAGACCAAATACACCTATGGACATTTACAGAACATTTCATCCAACAGCTGCAGATGACACATTCTTTTCATCAGCACATGTGACATTCTCCAGGACTGACCACATGTTAGATCACAAAACAAGTCTCAACAAGTTTTTAAAAATCAAAATCATATCAAGCATATTTTCTAATGACAATGTAATAAAACTAGAAATCAGTAACAAGAACTTTCAAAACTATACAAATGCATGTAAATTAAACAACATGTTCTTGAACAACAAATGGGTCAATGAAGACATTAAGAAGGAAATTAAAAAATTTATTGAAACAAACTAAAACAGAAACACACATACCAAAACCTATATGATATAGCAAAGGCAGTATTAAGAGGGAAGTTTATAACAATAAATGCATACATCAAAAAAACTAGAAAGATTTCAAATAAACAACCTAATTATATACCTCAATGAACTAGAAAAACAAACCAAATCCCAAATTAGTACAAGGAAAGAAATAAATAAAATTGAGACCAACAGAACAAAAGATCAACAAAATGAAAAGTTGGCTTTTTGAAAAGATAAACAAAATTAATAAACCATTAGATAGACTAATTAAAAAAAAAGACCCAAGTAAGCAAAATGAGAAGCAAAAAAAGAATTACAGCTGATACTACAGAAATACAAACAATCATTACAGACCACTATAAGCAACTATAGGCCAAAAAACTGGAAAACCTAGAGGAAATGGATACATACATAAATGGACACATACAACCTATCAAGATTTTGCCATGAAGAAATAGAAAACTCAAACAGACCAATAACAAAGAGATTAAAGTTGTAGTTAAAAAATCTCGCACTAAAGAAAAATCCCAGGACAGAGTGGTTTCACTGTTCAACTTTTAAAGAAAAACTAACACCATTTCTTCTCAAATTATTTCCAAGAAATGAAGAGGAGGTAACACTTCCAAACTCACTCTATGAGGCCAACATTACCCTGTTACAATACCAGACAAGGACACAACAACAACAAAAAAGAAAACTATAGGCCAATATCCCTAATGAATACAGATGCAAAAATTCTCAAAAGAATCTGTTTGCAGATGATCTTATATATAGAAAACCAACCTAAAGACTCCACCAAAACTCTTAGAACTGACAAACAACTTCGGTAAAGTTGCAAGATACAAAATCAATATATTAATATAAAAATCAGTAGTATTCCTACACACCAACAACAAACTAGCTACAAAAGAAATCAGGAAAGCAATCCTATTTACAAAAATAAATAAAATACTTTAGAATAAATTTAACCAGCGAGACAAAAGATATCTACAAGGAAGCCTATGAACACTGATGAAAGAAATCAAGAAGGCACACACAAAAAAATGGAAAGACATCCCAGACTCATGAATATACTGAAGAATTACTTTGTTAAAATGACCATACTATCCAAAGCAATCTACAGATTCAATGCAATCTCTATCAAAATACTAATGACATTCTTCACAGAAACAGAAAAAAAAATCCTAAAATTTGGACAGAACCATGTAAGAGTCTGAATATCCAAAGCAATCCTGAGCAAAAAGAACAAAGCTGGAAGCTTCACACTATCTGACTTCAAAATACAACACAGTACTGGCATAGAAACAGACACATAGACCAACGGAACAGAATAGAGAGCCCAGAAATAAATCCAGTTATATGGAGCCAACTGATTTCCCACAAAGGTGCCAACAACATTCACTAGGGAAAGGGCAGTCTCTTTAACAAATGGTGCTGGAAATAATGGATATACATTTGTAGAAGAATGACACTAAACCCATATCTCTCACCACATGGAAAAAAATCAACTCAAAATGAATTAAAGACTTAAATCTTAAAATGAAACTATGAAATAAGTAGAAGAAAACATAGGAGAAATGCTTCAGGACATTTATCTGGCAAAGATTTTATGGCAAAGACCTTAAAAGCACAAACAACAGAAGCAAAAATAGACAAATGGAATTATATCAAACTAAAATACTTCTGCACAGCAAAGGAAACAATCAATAGAGTGAAGAGACAACCTCCAAAATGGGGAAAAAAAATCTGCAAACTACTCGTCTAAAAACGGATTAATATTCAGAATATACAAAAAACACAGACAACATTAGAGAAACAAATAATCTGATTAAAAATGGGTAAATGATCTGAGTGGACATCTCTCAAAATTACTTGACATACAAATGTCTAAGTGTGTTAAAAAATGCTCAACATCACTAATCAATAGGAAAATACAAATCAAAACCACAATACCATCTCACCTCAGGATGGTTATCATCAAAAAAGACAAAAAATAGCAAATGCTGGTGAGGAGGCAGAGAAAGGGGAACTCTTATACAGTGTTGGTGGGAATGTAAATTAGTACAGCCATTATGGAAAACAGTATGGAGGTTCCTCAAAAAAACTCAAAATAAAGCTATCATATGATCCAGCAATCCCCCTACTGGGTATATATCCAAAGGAAAGGAAGTCAGTATGTTGAAGAGATATCTGCACCCCCATGTTTATGGCAGCACTATTCACAATAGCCAAGATAGGGAAGCAACTCATGTTCATCAACAGATGAATGAACAGAGAAAATGTGGAATGTATACACATTTATATACAAGTCAGCCTTAAAAAAGAAAGAAATTCCGTCACTTGCTGCAACATGGATGAGCCTGAAGGACATTATGTTAAGTGAAATAAGCCAGGCACAGAAAGACAAATGCTGTGTATTCTCACCCATATGCAGACACTAAAAAAGTTGATCTCATATAAGCAGAGGGTAGAATAATGGTTATTAGAGGTGGGGAAAGAGGGAGGTGGATAGCCAAAGGTTGGTTAATGGATACAAACATACAACCATATAGGAGGAATAAGTTCTAATGTTTCATAGCACTGTAGGGTGTCTATAACTAACAATTTATTGTATATTTTTAAATAGCTGGAAGAAGAGGATTTTGAATGTTTCCAACATGAAGAAATGATACATGTTTGAGGTGATGGATGTACTGATTACCCAGATTTAATCACTGTACATTGTACACATGTATTGAAACATCACATGGTGCCCCCAAATATGTACATTATGTGTCAATTATAAATGATAATTTTTGAAATACCATATGCAAAGTTATAATAATAAAAGCCAATCAGTGGTTGCCAGGAGTGAGGCAATGGGGTGAGGAGACTGACTACACAGGGGTACAAGAGAACTTTTGGGGGTGAGGGAGGGAAATGTCCTTGTAATGATTTTGGTGTTGGCTACATAAAGGAATGCATCTGTCAAAACTCATCAAATTGTACACTTAAAGTGTATGAATTTTATTCATGCAAATTATACTTTACTAAAGTTCAGTCCTCAAAAAATAAATTTAAAAAGAAACATCTTATAAAATAGTGTTTTACTGATCAGTTAAGGCTACCACATATAATTACTTGCCCAAGAATCAGTGGAGGGTGCGTGCAGATTCATAGCACTGTTAGAACTGATTATTAGAGACATGCTAGTTCAACCTTTCCACCTAATAATTTAGAAGGACATCTGTGCTAGCCTGCCCAGCAGGCTCTCCCCCTTCTTTTACTAACTATACCCTAATTTCCATGATTTCAGCTGATGTGGTTTGGGTATCACTGATTGCACCTCTGGATCCAGTAGAGAACATGTGACTTATGCATAAACCACATAATAAAATCGATCTCCCCAACATGTGGGGACAGGTACTTTGCACAGCTGGAACTAATAACAGGAGGGCACAGGACTTTTGTGGAAATATTATCACAACACAGGTCCTTTTCTCTGGCATATAAGCAGTTGAGGAACTGGTGGGGACAACCACATGGACACAACTTACATAACAGTAAAGTCAAGATAGAGGAAGAAGGAATTGAGAGAGTAAGAGAGAGAGCAAGAGCAAGACATTATTTGAATCCTTGAACTGGGCCCTGCCTGAAATCTGAACTACCCATGAATATTTCTATTATGAGAGCCAAAACAGGCTTGTTTTGCCTAAGCTAGTTTGAGCTGTGTTTCTGTCAATGGCAACCAAAAAGATCTCATTTGTATAAATGTGGAAACGGAAAGTCCGAGAGGGGTGGTGTTTTAGGTCGAATTAAGTCCCCCCAAAAGATATGCTGAAGTCCTAACCGCAGGTACCTGTGACTGTGACCTTATTTGGAAATTGGGTCTTTGCAGATGTAAAAAGTCAATTAAAGGTCATAGTGGATTATGTTGAGCCCTAAATCCAATATAACTGCTGTCCTTATAAGAAAAGGAGGCTGGGCACAGTGGCTCATGCCTGTAATCCCAGCACTTCGGGAGGTTAAGGAGGGCAGATAACTTGAGCCTAGAAATTCAAGGCCAGCATGGACAACACAGAAAGACCCCATCTGTACAAAAAATACAAAAAATTAGCTGGGTGTGGTGGTGCATAGTTATGGTCCCAGCAACTTGGGAAGCTGAGGTAGGAAGACTGCTTAAGCCCAGGAGGTTGAGGCTACAGACAGCCATGATCACGCCACTGCACTCCAGCCTGGGTGACAGAGAGGGACCCTGTCAGAAAGAAAGAGGAGAAAGAGAGAGAGAAAGAAAAAGAGAGAGGGAAAGAAAGGAAAAAAAGAAGAAGACATAGAGACACAGACAAACACAGAAGGGAGATGACCGCATGGAGAGGGAGGCAGAAATTTGAGTGATGCAGTAGGAAGCCAAGGCAGGCCAAGGACAGCCAGCAACCACCAGAAGCCAGAAGAGGCAAGGGATAATTCTTCCCAAGAACTTCAGAGGGAGCGTCACCCTGCTGACATCTCAATTTCAGACATCAAGGCTTCAGAACCATGAAATAAATTCCTGTTGTTTTAAGCCACAACTTTGTGGTGCTTTGTTAGAGAAGCCCTGGGAAATTAATATAGATTTTGGTACTAGGAAGTGAAGTGCTGCTGTGACAAGTACCTAAACATGTGGCAGTGGCTTTGGACTGGGTAATGGAATAATTTTGAGATTCAAGACAGAAAAAGCCTAGGTTGCTTTAAAAAGACTGCTGGGAGAAATACAGACATTAAAGACAATTTCAGTGCAAGTTCAGAAAGAAAACTGTAGAAAGAGCTACTATCATCTTACAGAAGACACATATGATATGGTTTAGCTGTGTCCCCACCCAAATCTCACCTTGAATTGTAATAATCTCCATGTGCCAAGGGCAGAGCCAGGTGGAGATAACTGAATCATGGGGGGCAACTTCCCCCATGCTGTTCCCATGGCAGTAAGTCTCATGAGATCTGATGGTTTTATAAATGGGAGTTTCCCTGCACAAGCTCTCTTGCCTGCCGCCATGTAAGATGTTCCTTTGTTTCTCCTTTGCCTTCCACCATGATTCTGAGGCCTTTCCAGCCATGCTGAACTGTGAGTCCATTAAACCTCTTTCCTTGATAAATTACCCAGTCTCAGGTATGTCTTTATTAGCAGCCTGAGAACAGACTAATATGATATATTTTCATGAACAGAATGTCGCTAGAAAAAGGAAGTTTAAAGGTACTTCTAGTGAGGCCTTAAAAGGAAATTATGAACATGTTATTGGACACTGGAGGAAAGTTGTTAGACACTGGAGGATGCAGGAGGAAAGGGCACTGGAGGTAATCCTAGAGCTTGTGTGTATGTATTTATTGAGATACAGAGTGGCATAAAATTGGCCTTGGTATCAAATGGTAGAAAACTTGGCTAAGTTATGTTCTACCACTGGGTAGAAAGTAGAACTTGTAAGTGATGACCTTGAAGATGATTTGAAAGCAAAGTGCAGAAGGTGTGGCCTAGTTTTTCCTTGCTGCTTATAGTGATATGTGAGAGGAAAGTGATAAATTGAGGATGGAATTGTTAATCAAAAAGAAATCCACACTTGGTGATTTTGAAATTTTTCAGTCTATCCAGTTAGCAAAAAATGCGATAGCACACTCTGGAGAGAACACCAAGAGTGTAACTGTACACACTTCCTCTGGAGAGATTAGGCATGTGACTCGTGTACCCAATCAATCACCTAAAGAGAAGCCAGGAATAGAGATAGGATTATCCAGGAAAAATCTGTGAAGAATCTTTCTGTCTAATGGCATGAATCCACTTGACGTTTGTAGAAGACTAACAAGGTTTTAAAAATACAAAAATTAGCTGAGCGTGGTGGTGTGTGCCTGTAGTCCCAGCTACTTGGGAGGCTGAGGCAGGAAAATCTCTTGAACCCCAGAGGCAGGGCTTGCAGTGAGCCAAGATTGCGCCACTGCACTCCAGCCTCCAGCCTGGTGACAGAGCAAGAGGCTGTTTCAGGAAAAAAAAAAAAAAAAAGATTATTATATCAGCAGAAAGGGACAGACATAGGATAAAATGAAGGAAGAATGAATCTGAAGTCAGGGGCACAGATTCAGAAGCCAGAGAAGGCAGGGCCAAGAGGTTGAGGTTGCCACCTGGTACCCAGAAGGTGGAGCCTTGAACCACAGAGAATGATTCTCAGGCCTTAAAACCTAGTAGAGTTTGTTCTGCCGGGTTGCGAACCTACTTGGTATCCATGACTCATGACTCTTTTATTCCTTCCAATTCCTGCCATTTGGAGTAGGAATGTCTATCCTATGCCAGTTCCACCATTGTATTTCAAAAGCATATAACTTGTTTCTCAGATCCACAAATGGAGAGGAATTTTGTCCCAGGATGCACCACACCCTGAGTCTCCCTGACACCTGAATAAATGAGTTAGAAGATGAGATGAGGGACCTTTTGAGTTGATTATAATTACATGAGATTGTCTTAGTACATTTAGTGTTTCTATAAAGGAATACCCAAGGCTGGGTAATTTATAAAGAAGAGGTTCCTCAGGCTCCTTCCACTATGGTGGAAGGTGAAGGGGAGCCAGCGTGTGCAGCGACCACATGCTGAGAGAGGAAGCAAGAGAGAGAGGGTCGGGGAGGTGCCAGGCACTTTTTAACAACCAGTACTCACCAGAACTAATAATGAGAACTCATCCCCTCCCCTGAACCAGGGAGGGCATTAATCTATTCATGAGGGATCCTCTCCTATGGCCCCAACACCTCCCATTAGGCCCCACCTCCAACACTGGGGATCAAATTTCAATATGAGATTCATAGGGGACAAACATTCAAACTATAGCACAGATTTTGGACTTAAGAGTCGATGCTGGAATGGATTAAGATTTGAAGAGATGTTGGGATTGAACGTGTTTTGCACATAGGAAGGATATGAATTTTTGGAGGCCAAAAGGCAATATGTTGTAGGCTAAATTGTGTCCCCTCAGAAAGATGTGGAAGTCCTAACCCTAGGTACCTGTGAATGTGAATTCTATCGTTTAGAACCATGAAATAATAAATTCCTGTTGTTTTTAAGCCACTAAGTCTGTGGCACTTTGTTATGAAGGCCCTAGGAAATTAATACAGGCAGAGACTCACCTAGTTCCCCAGAGCCAATCAGTGGCAAACTGTGAACCATGAACCTGATTTGTAGATTGACTTAGCTTACAAAGGGTGAGAAAAGGACTACACTGGTTAAATATTATAATTATTTCTTCCAAAAACAACTGGTATTTCCAATTATTACATTTATATAAAAAATATCCAAAAGAGAGGACGAATAGTAGAGCTTGTGGACATATATTTATTTAGATACAAAGGATATTAGTCTATTCTCACATTGCTATAAATACCTGACACTGGGTAAGTTATAAGAAAAGAAGTTTAAATGGTCCTTCTTCTCTACAGGCTGTACAGGAAGCATAGTGGCTTCTGCTTCTGGAGAGGCCTTGGGAAACTTACAATCATGGTGAAAGGCAAAAGGGGAGTGAGGTATCTTACATGGCAGAGCAGGGACAAGAAGGTAGGCGGAGATGCCGCACACTTGTAAACAACCAGATCCCATGAGAACTATCTCAACAATAGCACCAAGGCGGATGGTGTTAAACCATGAGAAACCTCCCCCATGATCCAATCACCTCCCACCAGGCCCCGCCTCCAACATTGGGGATTACAATTCAACATGAGATTTGGGTGGGAACACAGATACAAACCATATCACAGAATTACTTAAAATGGCAAATGAGGTTATATTTTAATTAATATAAAGGATCAAAGGAAGCTGAGCTCATAATGCCTGGTCTACAACATTTGAAAACACGGACAGTTTTGTTGGCTGAAAAAAGTGCCTATTATGTAGTGAACACACTTGAAACAAAACTTAAAACACCAAATTAGCAAATATTTTTCATTGAAAACATGAAGTGAACACACTATGTTCTTAAATGGAGTAAACTTGTCTTGCCCTAAGTATTCAGCTACACATAGAGATAAATTCCTGTATTCAGCCAATTCTTCAATATTAGTCAACAAGAGAAATTCTCTTCCTTTTATGTTGTTTGCATTAAATGAAGCCAGAGCTCTGTCTCTCTTGTGGTTTGTCCATTCACTCTATAAGAGGTATTAACGGAGTGTGATTAGTAGCAGAACACGTATTGATTCTTGGATCCAGCTTCTTTACTCCATATTATTGCAACCTAACCTACAGAACTGAAGATTCAAAACTACAGTTCAATGATGACATTAAAAAGTAGTTTGCTACTTCTTGTCTTTCACTGAGGGTTGATTGAATGACATCGACCATTCTAAAATAAATAAATTCAAGACAAAGTCTTATATGGTTCCAGAGTACTCATTTTTTGATTCATCTTGAATCAATGCAAGACATGAAGAGACACAAAATAACAGAAGATGAACTTATCTCTGCACAAACGATTTATGGCTTTCCTGCCAAATGTTCTTCTGCAATTTGCCTTGCAGTTGTGAAAATAAGACACTGTAATGATATAATAATGCATAAGTGGAGCACCTGTCACAAAGACCAGAGTTCTGGACAATAGAGACAGCTGGGCCCACTGGGTTCACAAGCACAATAGAGGTTTGGAGTGGTTTAATCATGGGGTACTGGTACCCACAGAGGTGGAGACAGAGGACACTATTGAGAACATGAAGGCTGCTTACTCATTTTTCCACTTGTTAGCATACTGACACTTTTTTATAAGGGACACTTATAGATTTGGGCCTTCTGGCATCCCTCACCCTACCTCTGTTTCATCCTCCAGTGTTTTGGGTGAAACCAGGTCTCTCCTACTTTTGTTTGGGGAACTGATGGGAATATAACTTATCAGAAACCCAGGGGAGGAAGAAACAGAGACAGAGTGAGAGTGCTCAGGTCCTGATGACATTGTTTGGACTCCTGGATCACACAGGGTCTAAAACACAGAACTAGAGGAGATGGCTCCTCCTCCTCCTCCTGCTCTTGATCCAGGCCTCAGCAGCCAGTACTCACCTACTTACTCTCATTAGCTCTGAGCTGGGCATATGTCTTAGCTAATTTTTCAGGCCATTCAGAGGCAATGAGCCTCAGTTTGGAGACCCTTGTGTTGAGCTGCCAGGGAGGCAGATTCTTCTTTCCCACTGGGCTTGGATCTGGAAGGATGTGAGGCTGGCACTGCAGCACCTCAGCTTGCTTGAGAATGGACCAGCCCAGGAAGACGAGACTGAACTACGGATGCAGAAAAGTAGGATTCTGGTGCCGTCTGAGCCCCTGGATTCATCCTTAACTGAAGCCAGATGTCTCCTTGAACCTTTTCGTAAATTCCCTTGTGGTTGTGCTACTTTGTGTGGAGTTTTCTGTCACTTCCCACTGATATCGTCACTAAATAAGGGTTTTTCTATTGTTAGTTCTTCCTGGAACTCTCTCCCAAAGTATTATTGAAAAACATAAGTCCATTACCAAGACAAAGGACAAGATTAAAATTACCATCCTGGAATGGCCAGAAATGTCATCTAAAAGAGCCCAAAGGTTGGCTCACAGCAATACACGTCAAGACAAGACTAATCCTTGCAGCTTTCTTCCCCCACTGCCAAAGCATCATTTTCAAAAGAACAGGAAAGTCAGGCTCTCTGGCCTGTATTTGCTTTGACGTGTAACTGTGGCCTAACAGAACCAAGCGGTCCCTGCCTGAATGTCAGCAGTAGCAACAGATGACTGTCCTCCCGCCATCACTGAAGGCCAAAAAGAATCTAAATAAACAAACGCTCTGCCTGGCTCTGAGGCCACAGAGGCCCTGCCACACCACATGAGACCACTTCTGTGGTCTGGCCTCCAAGCCCTGTGTATACTACATTTGACTGACACAAAAACAAAACACTGGAAATAGTTTAGTTTCTGGAAACTTCCTCTCACAGACATTTGAGGTTCTTAGACTTGAACTAGTCCTGAAATAGCCTTGAAACTCTTGATGTTTTCCTCAGACAACTTGCTCTTCCAGGATTTTTCTTCTTTTTTCTTTTCATGCATTCCCAATTTTAATCTTCTTGGCAACAAATTCATCGTTAATACTTTCACCCATCACAATATAATTTCTCAGATTTTCTTTCCTTAAAATAGATAATTTTTAAGAAAAGCAAAAACCTGCAGCTGCCATGCATGTGGTGGTTTTCATCTATTTTGAATTGAAACAGATTAGCACTCAGAAAAGTTGTGTAACACTGATCAAAGGAAGCTGAGCTCATAATGCCTGGTCCACAACATTTGAAAACACGGACAGTTTTGTTGGCTGAAAAAAGTGCTTATTATGTAGTGAACAAGACGTCAATGCCTCACTAAAAAAATGCTCCTTCTAGGGTACCCTCCTCTGGGATCCCACCTTGAAGGATGGCAATTTGGAAGAGGCCTTGTCGGAGAGTTGGAGAGTTCAGAGACACTCCTTTGGTGCCCCATATACCCACTGCCTCAGAAACTCCAGGAGAGTCAGAGGTGCAGAGCATTCAGTGGGGAGACAGGGGAGGCTAAGGAAGGGCATGCTGGGGCAGATATGTCAGATATCATGCACTGCCAGCACTGTCGGGAGATGAAAATGCCATCCTCAGGCTAGATTCTGAGAGGGATTAGACACCATCGTCATGAGGCTTGCTTAAATGTCATTTAGGAATCCCATCATTAGCCCTATACCCCAAATATGATTTGATCAAAAAGAGGCAGTACTCCTTAAGGGAACAAAAGGACACAAAAAAAGCAAAAATGATAAAAGGTGAATACCCATCAATTCTGGGTGGTAATCTTGATGTTTGTTATATTATTCATTGTTCTTTTCTGAAAGTTTTTAAAGAAAAGGCAGCAGCATAGTGTGGGAAGGAGCCTTATCTGTGGCCCCAGACACCTCAGTTCTTTTCTTCCCTCTGCCCCTCACCACCTGTGGGTCCTTATCTAAGCAAATCCCTTGGGAGGTTTCAGTAGCCCCATCTGTGCAGAGAGAGGTCCTCCCTCTCTAGGCTCTATGGATTTTCCCCCATGAAAGTTCTTGACCAAATTGGCCAACATTTGAAAACTGAGAACCTGAACACATAAAGGCACTGATTCTATCACGCATGGATATTAAAGGAAGACAGCATATCAGTCAGGAGACATGAAGGTTGTTGAAATTGAAGGCTCTTGTGAAAGTACAGGTTAGGAAAGACATCTTCCAGCAAAACACGAAAAGACATCTTCCCGAAAACATGTTCTCTTCTTCTATGAACATGTGTGGATGGAACCCACAGGCAGTCCAACCTACTCCTGGATTCCTCATTGCCAAAGCTATGTACACCTGCTTCATCCATTCTTTCAGGCCACTCAGTCCACACTCCAACAGTCACCTATACGCTAGGGCATCTTTCAGGACAGGCACTGGAGAGACCACAGGAATTAAGCAGTTCCTCTTTCAGGGAGCTCTGAGACAACTTCATGAGAGTCTTATAAACATCTACCCTCCTAGAACAAGGGAGTGGCTGGAAGTAACTGCTCAAGCACAGAACCGCTGGCCCATCCCCTCCTTTCTGTTTTTGTTGGATGGATCCTTTCTGTTTTTCCTGACTACCAAAATAAGGTATGTCTATAACTAAAAACTCACACATTATAGAAATGTGATGCAAAAACTGGAAGTCCCCAACACTCCCTACCTCCTGCCCTCCTACATATAATCACTGACAATAAAGATATGAATGCTCCATTTTCTCCTTCTTCACATCATATGAGTGTGTGTGTGTGTGTGTATACATAGAAATAAAAAGTATACATAGAATAAGTGTATAAACATATATATGTACATAAACATTTATTTATTCTATGAATGCTCTCTTACAAGTTACTTTTATCTATGAATTAATACAGCTCAGAACTGGTTTCCTAAGAGTATTCAAGGTCAAGAATTCTTGAGACTCCAGGCTGAACTCAGGGTGCAGGCATGTTTTGCTCGGCCTGAGTAGTGAAGTATCAGCGTTTTCACTTTCAATTCATTGCCAACATTTTTTAAAGAAATGAGATGGTTCGTTTCCAAATCTGGGTTTCCAGCTGTGGCAACAGTGGACCTAGCTTTCCACAGGGTGCCAATGGCTGAAGCAGAGCCATGGTGGCCCACCTTAAAGAGGGGGGTTGTCTCAGCCCCATCCCCTGCCTATATCCCTGAGCAGAGGTTCATAATCACTACCATTTGACATTGGACACCAGGTAGACTTGACTTGCATCTGCTACCTGCCCGTTACAGGTGGGCTCTGGAGTTTGCATTCTCCAGTACATTTAGTTCAGACTGAGACTCCCTCATGGCAGGAAGAGGCTCACTCTGTTTAAGGGGGTTGGGAGAGGGTAGAAATGAGGAGAAGATGGCTTCATGGAGGGTATAGAATTTTAGCTGCACTTGGAAAGGTAGAGTCTTCTCCAAGAAAGAGGATGTTTATCTCTAAAGCAATAGTAAAAGGAATTTGGTTTTCTAATAAGGAAATCCTAAAAGTAGTACTGAGTGATGAGCCAAGTTCTGAGTAAGGACTCATAAGCTCCTACAGTCATGTTATTCAGAAGTAGACAGCTCTGAGGGCCTCAAAATTCAGGACAACCACCACTAACTTAAAACTGAGAAAAGTGAGAGCTACATGCTGCTGGCAGCTCTGAGTGTGCCTCTAGAGAGGAGAGGTTCAGCATGATGTGGCCCTAATGCATGTTATGTGGCCTTCTTGATTTCTTTATCAGATCAGGAGGTAGCCATCCATGGGCAAAATGAGAGAAAAGTACAAGAAACCAAAAATAGAGCAGTTTATGAAAAGGCCCACTGCATCACCAGGCCAGTTTATGAAAAGGCTCACTGCATCACCAGGGTTCTTTGGTTGCAAGCAAAAGACACTGATTATGGCAACTTAAACTAAAAGGGAATGTTTTGAAAACACACAGGGGACCTCACAGAATCAACAAGGCTGGAGAAACAGGACTTGAGAAATAAGGGACTAGGGCCACTCCGAATTTCCAAGTAAGCAGGAATTGTTCATTAATGTGGTAAGGAAGATGCTAGAAAAAAAGGTGTCTGGGACATTTTCCTCAAGTTAAATTCCTGGGAGACTCTAACAGGCCAGGTTTGAATCACAGGTACCCTCTGGCTAGGAGACAGCTGGGCACCTTGGTTAATATTTTCAACCAAGGAAATTCACTGGGAAGTGCTCAAAAGAACAAGGAAATAGATAAGGGGGAAACTCGGTGTCATACCCATTGCCTTTGATAAACTAAATGTGGCCCGGGGTCTCCACTCCTTCTTTGCCTTGTTGGGATATAGTGGCCATCCCCTGGTGCTTTCAAGTTCACTGCAAATGTTGAGCAACACAATGAGGAAGTCCAGAAGCAAAGAGAATCAGAGTAAATAAAAGCCAAATCCTCCTCCTGCTCTTCCCAACAAAACAAAACAGCAGCATGTTTTGCAATAGAACTCTATAAAGCAAAGATGACTTTGTGGTCACTTTGATCTATGAACCGATGACTCAAATCAAAGGAAGAAACCGTGAAAGTTGTTTTCCTTCCCAAGTTTTTCTATCTGCATTCAAGACAAGACATGGCAAGAGGCGAATGTGAAGGCTGAACACAATGTAGCCGACCCGGTGAGGAAGGAATGCCAAATCCCCACCGGCAAGTCTGCAGATGGGAAGCAGAGCACAATGCCAGGCTGGTCGGCCAAGGATCTGTCTGCTCCACCAGGAAAACACTTGGCAGACATGTCAGGTGAGAGGAAGAAAGCATCCCCAATCCAAGAGGCCCTGTCCCCCTCCCATCTCCCTAATTCTTCCTAGTGAAGCAGCCCAAAAGAATTAACAGCTATGGACAAGGAGCAACTTACATGTGGATTCAAATACACAGAAACTGCAGCCTGCCAATCATAAGTTTTGCAACAAATGTACCACAATCTTAAGATGCTGCCTAAAGTGAATTTTGCCTCATTACTGTGCCCGCCCACCCACCAACCCACCACACACAGACATGCATACACTTCATATGACAAAACTAAACAACCACAGGAAAAGGCAAATGGCTGGCTGTATGGAAGAATTCCTGGTCTAGCCTGAATTCTCCAGAGGCTGCTTCTCGCATATAAAGCTGCCGCTTATCCCCCAACCATATGTTGTCTCTTTCACCAATAAAATAAGAGAAGTTTATTCAAGGTGTTGTTCTCCAAGAGTTTCCCTTTGCTACTTTCTCCATTAACTTTATTCAGCACCTACTGTGAGCCAGGAGTCTCCCGTATATTACACCTTTAAATGTTCCATTTAGCCCTCTCTTCTAGGTAGGTATTAACAGCCATTTCTACAGACAAGGCAGACCCAGGGAGATGTGGGGCATAAATTCCCAAGAGGCTACCAAATGGTGGAATGCGTTTCATAAGCAACCAAAATCTTGAGTTCTGTCCCCATTAAGTCTCTGACCCTCATCTCAATAGCAACTCATGTAGAGGCTGGCGACAGGTACAACAGGACCCCTCTGTTTCTCAGAAGACCTGGCTGAGTGCTGTACACAGGCAGGGCCCTTGGCCTGTACACACATATTGAATGGACACATAGATGGCTGATTGGATTAATGGATGAGTAAAGGATGACTTAGGGAGCTACTGAATTAAGCTACATGAACCACACAGCATTTTTTTTTTTATTGTACTTTAAGTTTTAGGGTACGTATGCACAATGTGCAGCTTTGTTACATATGTATCCATGTGCCATGTTGGTGTGCTGCACCCATTAACTCGTCATTTAGCACTAGGTGTATCTCCTAATGCTATCCCTTCCCCCTCCCCCAACCTCACAACTGTCCCCTGAGTGTGCCTGTGTCCATGTGTTCTCATTGTTCAATTCCCACCTATGAGTGAGAACATGTGGTGTTTGGTTTTCTGTCCTTGCGATAGTTTGCTGAGAATGATGATTTCCATTTTCATCCATGTCCCTACAAAGGACATGAACTCATCATTTTTTTATGGCTGCATAGTATTCCATGGTGTATATGTGCCACATTTTCTTAATCCAGTCTATCGTTGTTGGACATTGGGGTTGGTTCCAAGTCTTTGCTATTGTGAATAGTGCCGCAGTAAACATAATGTGTGCATGTGTCTTTGTAGCAGCATGATTTATAATCCTTTGGGTATATACCCAGTAATGGGATGGCTGGGTCAAATGGTATTTCTAGTTCTAGATCCCTGAGGAATCGCCACACTGACTTCCACAATGGTTGAACTAGTTTACAGTCCCACCAACAGTGTAAAAGTGTTCCTATTTCTCCACATCCCCTCCAGCACCTGTTGTTTCCTGACTTTTTAATGATGGCCATTCTAACTGGTGTGAGATGGTATCTCATTGTGGTTTTGATTTGCATTTCTCTGATGGCCAGTGATGATGAGCATTTTTGCAGATGATGAGCATTTTTGCATGTGTTTTTTGGCTGCATAAATGTCTTCTTTTGAGAAGTGTCTGTTCATGTCCTTTGCTCACTTTTTGATGGGGTTGTTTGTTTTCTTCTTGTAAATTTGTTTGAGTTCATTGTAGATTCTGGATACTAGCCCTTTGTCAGATGAGTAGGTGGCGAAAATTTTCTCCCATTCTGTAGGTTGCCTGTTCACTCTGATGGTAGTTTCTTTTGCTGTGCAGAAGCTCTTTAGTTTAATTAGATCCCATTTGTCAATTTTGGCTTTTGTTGCTATTGCTTTGGTGTTTCAGGCATGAAATCCTTGCCCATGCCTATGTCCTGAATGGTATTGCCTAGGTTTTCTTCTAGGATTTTTATGGTTTTAGGTCTAACATGTAAGTCTTTAATCCATCTTGAATTAAGTTTTGTATAAGGTGTAAGGAAGGGATCCAGTTTCAGCTTTCCACATATGGCTAGCCAGTTTTCCCAGCACCATTTATTAAATAGGGAATCCTTTCCCCATTGCTTGTTTTTGTCAGGTTTGTCAAAGATCAGATGGTTGTAGATATGTGGCATTATTTCTGAGGGCTCTGTTCTGTTCCATTGATCTATATCTCTGTTTTGGTACCAGTACCATGCTGTTTTGGTTACTGTAGCCTTGTAGTGTAGTTTGAAGTCAGGTAGCATGATGCTTCCGGCTTTGTTCTTTTGGCTTAGGATTGACTTGGCGATGTGGGCTCTTTTTTGGTTCCATATGAACTTTAAAGTAGTTTTTTCCAATTCTGTGAAGAAAGTCATTGGTAGCTTGATGGGGATGGCATTGAATCTATAAATTAGGCAGTATGGCCATTTTCACGATATTGATTCTTCCAACCCATGAGCATGGAATGTTCTTCTATTTGTTTGTATCCTCTTTTATTTCATTGAGCAGTGGTTTGTAGTTCTCCTTGAAGAGGTCCCTCACATCCCTTGTAAGTTGGATTCCTAGGTATTTTATTCTCTTTGAAGCAATTGTGAATGGTAGTTCACTCATGATTTGGCTCTCTGTTTGTCTGTTATTGGTGTATAAGAATGCTTGTGATTTTTGTACATTGATTTTGTATCCTGAGACTTTGCTGAAGTTGCTTATCAGCTTAAGGAGATTTTGGGCTGAGACAATGGGGTTTTCTAGATATACAATCATGTCATCTGCAAACAGGGACAATTTGACTTCCTCTTTTCCTAATTGAATACCCTTTATTTCCTTCTCCTGCCTCATTGCCCTGGCCAGAACTTCCAACACTATGTTGAATAGGAGTGGTGAGAGAGGGCATCCCTGTCTTGTGCCAGTTTTCAGAGGGAATGCTTCCAGTTTTTGCCCATTCAGTATGATATTGGCTGTGGGTTTGTCATAGATAGCTCTTATTATTTTGAGATACGTCCCATCAATACCTAATTTATTGAGAGTTTTTAGCATGAAGGGTTGTTGAATTTTATCAAAGGCCTTTTCTGCATCTATTGAGATCATGTGGTTTTTGTCTTTGGTTCTGTTTATATGCTGGATGACATTTATTGATTTGAGTATGTTGAACCAGCCTTGCATCCCAGGGATGAAGCCCACTTGATCATGGTGGATAAGCTTTTTGATGTGCTGCTGGATTTGGTCTGCCAGTATTTTATTGAGGATTTTTGCATCAATGTTCATCAAGGATATTGGTCTAAAATTCTCTTTTTTTGTTGTGTCTCTGCCAGGCTTTGGTATCAGGATGATGCTGGCCTCATAAAATGAGTTAGGGAGGATTCCCTCTTTTTCTGTTGATTGGAATAGTTTAGTTTCAGAAGGAATGGTACCAGTTCCTCCTTCTACCTCTGGTAGAATTGGGCTGTGAATCCATCTGGTCCTGGACTCTTTTTGGTTGGTAAGCTATTGATTATTGCCACAATTTCAGAGCCTGTTATTGGTCTACTCAGAGATTCAACTCTTTCCTGGTTTAGTCTTGGGAGGGTGTATTTGTCGAGGAATTTATCCATTTCTTCTAGATCTTCTAGTTTATTTGTGTAGAGGTGTTTGTAGTATTCTCTGATGGTAGACTGTATTTCTGTGGGATCAATGGTGATATCCCCTTTATCATTTTTTATTGCATCTATTTGATTCTTCTCTCTTTTCTTCTTTATTAGTCTTGCTAGCGGTCTATCAATTTTGTTGATCTTTTCAAAAAAAAGCAGCTCCTGGATTCAATAATTTTTTGAAGGGTTTTTTGTGTCTCTATTTCCTTCAGTTCTGCTCTGATTTTAGTTATTTCTTGCCTTCTGCTAGCTTTTGAATGTGTTTGCTCTTGCTTTTCTAGTTCTTTTAATTGTGATGTTAAGGTGTCAATTTTGGATCTTTCCTGCTTTCTCTTGTGGGCATTTAGTGCTATAAATTTCCCTCTACACACTGCTTTGAATGTGTCCCAGAGATTCTGGTTTGTTGTGTCTTTGTTCTCGTTCGTTTCAAAGAACATCTTTATTTCCGCCTTCATTTCGTTATGTACCCAGTAGTCATTCAGGAGCAGGTTGTTCAGTTTCCATGTAGTTGAGCGGTTTGGGGTGAGTTTCTTAGTCCTGAGTTCTAGTTTGATTGCACTGTGGTCTGAGAGACAGTTTGTTATAATTTCTGTTCTTTTACATTTGCTAAGGAAAGCTTTACTTCCAACTATGTGGTCAATTTTGGAATAGGTGTGGTGTGGTGCTGAAAAAAATGTATATTCTGTTAATTTGGGGTGGAGAGTTCTGTAGATGTCTATTAGGTTCGCTTGGTGCAGAGCTGAGTTCAATTCCTGGGTACCCTTGTTAACTTTCTGTCTCATTGATCTGCCCAACAATGATAGACTGGATTAAGAAATGTGGCACATATACACCATGGAATACAATGCAGCCATAAAAAATGATGAGTTCACGTCCTTCGTAGGGACATGGATGAAGCTGGAAACCATCATTCTCAGCAAACTATCGCAAGGACAAAAAACCAAACACCGCATGTTCTCACTCATAGGTGGGAACTGAAATATGAGAACACATGGACACAGGAAGGGGAACATCACACACCAGGGCCTGTTGTTGGGTGGTGGGGGGGAGCAGGGAGGGATAGCATTAGGAGATATACCTAATGTTAAATGACAAGTTAATGGGTGCAGCACACCAATATTGCACATGTATACATATGTAACTAACCTGCATGTTGTGCACATGTACCCTAAAACTTAAAGTATAATAAAAATAAAAATTTTAAAAATTAAAAAAAAAAGAAATAGAAGACACCATTCCTACCCTTGAAAAGTCTGCAATTCCGAAAGTGAGCCCAGGACAACCAGTACATCTTACAGAATAGTTGTTTGCTAATAAAAGCAGTTTGAAGATAGAAAAGAAGAACATGGTTAGGGTGGGCTTCCTCCAGAGGGTGGGTTTCATCTGAGCCTTAAAGAAAAACAACTACTACTCCTTATATCCCTCCTAACACAGCTGTCAGCCCACAGGAGAAAGGTCAGAGCTGGGTGGCGTTTATACTAATCCTTTAAGGTAGGTATAACCATTCCTGCATTACAGGGCTAACCCCAGGTCCACTGGGCTGGGCTGGATTTCCTTTACTAGAGAAGAGAGAGATCAGGGCATCCCAGTCAAGGAGTGGGTAAGGGTGTGGGTAAGGAAAGGGTGAGGGCACAAGCCAGGCCTGCTGGGTGCTGGGATGGTCCATAGGGGACTGAATGTGAGGCTGGCCAGGCAAGGTCAGAGAAACATCTGAACACAAGCAGGACATTTGGATTTGTGGGTATCAGAGTATCAGAACAACCTCAGCTTATTAAATATGACGGTGACACAATATAAACGTCACATTGGAGAAGCACTGCAGACAGTTGTGGGGCAGGGAAGAGGAGAGAGGGTAGACGGGATGGAAGGAAAACAGTGAGAGCTGGTTCCTCCTTTCCTGATGTGTGAGGAGGACTCAGTCTCCCATCATGAGGAAAGTGTATTTCCTAGAGGTCAAGGGCAAGCCTCCTCTGTGACTGCCCCCGCCAAGGCATGTTTTATGACACAAGCCTGTCTCCTGGCCATGTTTTCTTGAACCAGGGGTGGTAGCACCATGAAAACACAGCCACCCACTGTTTCTCCCTCCTAAAAATATAGGAGTGGGACTCAAACCCTCCAGCCCATGGACTGCCAGCACTGGCCTAAAAAGACACAGAAATTCAGGGGGCAGGAGTCACTTTCTGGCACAGCAGAGAAACCAGGTCTGCAAAGAGGCTGACAGGAAAGCCATAGGTGCTTGTGGGTGAGAGAGACTGCCTTGGTTGCTAAGAACTCTCTTCTTCCCTGCTCAAAGTCCTCAGGAGGCCTGATTATTCTGCTGCCCTTGAGATCCATGAGCTAATTCTCTATCTTCACACACACATGCACACACACACACACACACACACACCCTCCTTTATGTAGGCTAGCTTCAGTAGGTTTCCTTAATTTGCAAGCACAGTAACCTCAAAGGAGACAAAACATCTCAAAATAAGACACGAGACTAGCTGGACAAACATGGCTCTAGGCTGCTAGCTGCGATATCCTGAAGATGGGAGGTGAGCATCCCCAATTGCCATAGGATCAATGGGATAGGGACACTGAGGAGGGCAGTGAGGCTGCTTTTATAGCTGCTGATCTTGAGACAATAGCAAGGTTTCTCAAAGTGGCAGGTGGAAATGAAATCCATCCAGCCAAGGTGATCAATCCACACCTGGTCAACTGATTGGGCACTTGCATTCCCACATATCTTCTGCAGAGTTATAGGAGGCCCAAAATGTATGCTTGCTCATTCATTCCAATATTCAATTCTTACCAGAAGCTACCAGAAAACTAAAACAAAATGTATATTCTACCAAAGTAAAAATGGCAGATTAATCTTTTTGGTATTATATAAAGCTTAGATCAAGTACATCATTTGTAAAGATGATCACCAATCTATTAGTGCCTCCCTTAATGATTGTTAAATTACCCCTTTAATGGATAATTAATGCACTTAATGTCTCTCACTATTATGATTACTTTTATGCAAATTTAGAATGATAATAGCTGACAAATACAATACTCCCTTTATCATAATTTAGTCATCTAAATGCCCTTGCTACAAAAGACAGGCCACCTTATATACTTTTAATAATAATTCAATTCAGTCATTCCTTTAAACAAAGAAATGTGCATTAATTACACTTGGATTTCTCTAAGAGCTTTTCCACTTCCCAGGGAGTTGCTCTGAAATCTGCCATGAGAGGTCATCTTGATTTCCCAAAGCAACACTTTTTCAGGAAGGTTTTTGGAACTGACAATTATTTGTAAAAGTCTTCGTGGTCCTTATTTTGGTCGGTAAAGGTAAATCACCCAACGTAAGGCATATCATGAAACACAAATTAGTAACTAAAACTCCTTACACATCAGCTTCTAAATTATTTCACTATGTAATTATATTACAATTATTTTACATATTTTACATATCATTTTAAAATGAATTGTTTCATACTTAGGAAGTAGCCCACAAGGGAGCTATAAGAAAGATTCACTTAGAAACCCACCAGTTTTCCTCATGCAAAGAGCATTATAGTAATTATAAAGGAGTGACTCTTCCCCACTTCTATAACCCTTTTCATGGAGTTAACAAGCCTTCATCTTCAGAGAAATTTTAATCAGCCATTCAATCACTACTCATTTTTTATAACTCTAGTTGTTTCTAATATTTGCATTAAACAAGTCTCTACAAAACTCATATATACACTGTGTAAATATCTCTATCTATGCATCATCCTCCTACCTCATCAAAGAACTGCTAAGCATCCATACTGTCTGCCCACCCCCCGCCACGTGACAGTGCACCAACTGCAAACACTCTCAGCCAATGAGCGTCTGTCTTCCTTGTTACCTGACTGCAGTGTTGGCACCTCTGGTCACCATCCACTTGGTTTCCTAACCATCATGGTTGACCAGAGAAGTGCAAGAGTTCATGTTCATCCATGCTGCAGTGAATAAAGAGGGTAAAGAAAGGAAGACAGTAAAAAGTGAATTTCCTTGTGGTCCCAGGCATCCTCAAGGATATGGATCAGTGTGTAATCAGGGTTCCTTGGACATTATGAAAAGATTTCTTGAACATCCTTGAGGTCTAGGAGGAGTGACTGGCAATATCGGGACCCCTTGGCTGAGGGCCTACCATAATGCAGGAATGCATCTGAGTCTCTTAGAGCTCACATTTCCAGAAAAGCTATTCCCAGCTAAATGGGAGCTGCAAGAACCTGACTTAACAGATGGGCCAGAATAAGCCAAGGAAACAACACAGGGGAAAATACCCAAGGGGTTTTATTTTAATTAGAAAAATTCAAAAACAAAAACACACGCATGGAATCAAGGAGACTTCAACAAGCATGCCCATTGTGTATTGCCTGTAATGGCTTAAGTCTGGGAAAATGTCTTTAAAAAGGTCTCTCAATAAAGGGACAGAAAAATAAAGTGGTGCATTCATAGCAAACACAGTCGTTACGAGGGCTCATTGAAAAAACTATTGAATAAAAAAGCAAATTGCAGAATGCCATGTAGAGTATGTAACCATTTAGGTAAAATCCGTGCAAGCCAATACTGCCCATTTTGGAAGGAATACAAGTGTATTACCATGACTTGAAAAATGTCAAAAAGGAGAATTACCAATTTGAAATAGTGGTTGCTCTAGGTGTGACAATATGTATGCATAATTTATTGGAGCCTACTGTTACAGATGTTCTACCATTTCTAATGAAGTGCAGAAACCTTACTTGCATTTAGGTCCCTTTAGCCTCTTCACTTTTTAAGTATAATTGTCTTGTTTCTTCTGGTATGTATACCTTTCATAGGTATACATGTGCCATGGTGGTTTGCTGCACCTATCAACCCGTCATCCAGGTTTTAAGCCCCACATGCCTTATGTATTTGTCCTAATGCTCTCCCTCCCCTTGCTCCCCACCCCCGACAGGCCCCAGGGTGTGATGTTCCCCACCCTGTGTCTATGTATTCTCATTGTTCAACTCCCACTTATGAGTGAGAACATGCTGTGTTTGGTTTTCTGTTCTTGTGTTAGTTTGCTGAGAATGATGGCTTCCAGCTTCAACCATGTCCCTGGAAAGGACATAGACTCATTCTTTTTTATGGCTGCATAGTATTCTATGGTGTATATGTGCCGCATTTTCTTTATCCAGTCTATCATTGATGGGCATTTGGGTTGGTTCCAAGTCTTTGCTATTGTAAATAGTGCGGCAATAAACGTATGTGTGCATGTGTCTTTATAGTAGAATGATTTACAATCCTTTGGGTATATACCCAGTAATGGGATTGCTGGGTCAAATGGTATTTCTGGTTCTAGATCCTTGAGGAATCACCACACTGTCTTCCACAATGGTTGAACTAATTTGACACTCCCACCAACAGTGTAAAAGCATTCCTGTTTCTCCACAGCCTCACCAGCATCTGTTGTTTTCTGACTTTTTAATAATTGCCATTCTAACTGGTGTGAGATGTTATCTCATTATGGTTTTGATTTGCATTTTTCTAATGACCAGTGATGATGAGTTTTTGTTTGTTTGTTTAGCCATCATTTTTTGGTCTTATTCTCTCCTCTCCTTCTGGATCTCAGATGATGTGAATCTAGTTCTTTTGTTATTATTCCAAAGATCCTTTAGGTCTCTCTGTTTTTCAAACTGAGTAAATTCTAGGATAATTTCTGTTGATCTGTTCTCAATTTCACTGATTCTATCCTCTGTCGTTCCCACTCTACTAATGAGTGTATCCCGTGAGGTTTTTTGTTAATTTTGGTGATTATATTTTTCATTTCTATAATTTCCACTTGGTTCTCTTTTAAATTACTTCTGTTTTTGGCTAAGATTTTCTAATTTTCATTTGTTTGCAGGGAATTTGTAATTGCTTCTTGAAGTGTTTATATAATAGCTTCTTTAAAATTCTTGTTAGATAATTCCAACATCTGATTCATTACTGATCCATGTGGATTGTCTTTTCTTATTAAAGTTATGATTTCTCTGGATTCTTGGTATGGTGAGTGATTTTTATTATATCCTGGACATTCTGGGTATTACATTATGGGACTCTGGATTCTATTTCATCTCTTCATTTTGCAGGCATTCCCCCTGCCAAGGTGTAGCAGAAGGGCTGGGTGGGAGTGTATGTTAGCTTCCCACTGGGCCCTGTCAACACTACCTTAGCAAAAGTGGAGCACTGAGTCACACTGCCTTATTGCATTTAAATGGGGTGGAAGTTCAGCTCTCCCCTCAGCCCTGCTGACATCTTCCCAGTGAACATGGGGCTACAATTCACATCACCTGAGTTGCAGGGGTGTAAGCTCAGCTCCCCATTAGAGCTGAGTTCAGGTAAAAGCTCAGCTCCCCACGGGACTCCACTGACACCAGAGGCAGACAGGATTGGAGAGATGACACAATCTTTGTTAGTGTAGAATGCATACGAAAGTTCCTTCTCTCCCTGCAGAACTAGGATAATTCTGAGTTACTGACCCCAAAGGGCAGGGGAGTGGAGTGCTGACTGGTTGTTTCCCACTACCTTGTTCCACTTCATTGATGCCAGGTAGAGTGGAAACCCACTGAGTCCCACTCACACTGGGGCTGGGGAGACTGAGTAGCCCTACCTCCCATCAACTTTGTAGTATACTATAAAAGGCATACTGCGGTTATAGGATTAATGTCAGCCATAGGCCTAATCAAACATCCTGCTGGGCTTATACTACATGTCCATTAGAAGTATGATGAAACCTGGCCTGGGGATTTCCAACCTAGCCCAGGGATTAGTGGGTCTCTATGACAACTGGACCTATAAATCCTGGTTACCCTAAAGATAAGGCCACCTAGCACAGATGCAACTTTCATAAACCTTAAAACGCAGCTTACCCTTACTAGAATAGCTTAAACTTTCTTTATGAAAGAAACACTTGGAAACTGGCTTGGACTGAATACAAGTATAAGAAAAGGGGAAGAATCCCCTAAACTCTGAGAATGGTCTCCAGATGGAGACCCTCCTGGTTGGGTGGGCCTGACCTCTGACTGTGTCTGACCGAGGCCACCAGCCTGCTACTGCTGAGCATGCTGTCAGAGCACTGCCAGAATAAGCTGCCTGCGCATCAGATGGCAGCACCTAAGACTCACCTCTGATGCAAACCAAACCAAAGGAGAAATGTCATCCTTGGGGTGGTTGGTTAACTAGGACCACCCAAGAGCCCTGAACAAGACAACCTTGATTAGTCTCACTGATGCCAGATGGGTCCCACTGACACTGGTGGGGGACTGGGAGTGGGCCAAAATCAAAATGATAATTAGCTCTGCTTTACAACATCCCATTTAGTCTCACTGCTGCTGGGTGGGTGTGGAGGTCCAGCTCCTCACCAGGATAGGAGAAGGAATGTTGATAGCCCAAACTTTCATTGCCGTATTCAGTCTTGTTGATGCTGGGTGGGAGTGTAAGCACAGCTCACCACTAGAATGGAAGAAAACAGAAAGCTGACTACCCCCAACTTGCACTGCCTTGTTCAGTCTTGCTGATGCTGGGCAGGGGTGGAGGCTCATTTCACGAGTGGCCCCCACTGACATTACTCTGACAGGGGAACAGGAGCACTGCCTACTTCCACCAAGGAGGAAATGAAAGATTGGGTTCCTGCTCAGCCATGCAAACACCACCCAGTGGGAGAACCTGAGCGCTGCTGCATCCATCAGGCAGGGAACAGATCAGCTCCTTGCTCAATTCCGCTGACACCACCAGGTGGGGGAATGGAAGCAATGCTGCTTGCTTCTGCTAGTTAGGAGCATGCGAAGATCATTTCAGGGGGTTGGAGAATTAGTATTTCCATTGGTACTTGGCTGCTATTGGGTGACTATCACCCAAAAGATTTTATGCTATTAGGCCACCCTTTTCCTTGTCCTTTGTCTAGAAGGAACAGGCTTTTCTTGCAGTCTGCACCCATTACAGGTCCAGGTGGCAGGCTTCTGGAGCACTCTGTTCATAAAGTGTGAGAAGTAACAAGGAAACTCAGAGGACCCACGGCCATGCCGTTCCTCATGTGCAAAGGTCCACAGGCCATCTGTCTTCTCCCATCTTTCAAAGTCTTCCTATGCTCATTTGTTATGTGATATCTAAATGTTTTTAGTTACAAGAGGGAGAACCAAGGGGTAATGGAGATACTCCTTCTTTGCTGGAACTAGAAATATCAGTCATGTTCTAATGTTGTCCAAGGAGGATGGATTCAGGTGTTACTTTGTACAATTCAAATTTTAATTTTACAAAAGCCAAAAGAATATTTGATCAAAGGAAAGCTAATTCTTGACAGACATATCTGAAGATGAAAGCTCTATTTCCAGAATATATTCATGTATTCAATATTTATTTATCAAATGTCTATTTAGCTGCAGATACTGGCTTATCCCTGCAGTTACACCAACGAAGAAGGCAACAGATGCTGTCTCCATCCTGATAGAGTCTACACTGGAAAGAGACCTAGACATTGGACAAGTACATCAATCTCCTTCCAGTCATAGCTGCAATAAGCAACAGTCATGGTCCCAAATGAGCTAGCTGCACTCCTCCCTCTTCCAACCTCCAGTGTTGGAATGCTGAGCTCAACAGACAGTCATTTTATTATTCATTTGGCAAGTAGATGTCTGTTCATTTTTTGCTTGGAATCATAACATCATCTCCATAATATTCTGATTAAAATGTGTTAGCCTACCCAAATTTAAAACTTTTGAATTTAAAAAAAAATAATTCCACCAATTAATTTTTTTTTGACCCAAGCAAAAGGCATGGTGAAAAAGACTATGACATCAAACCAAGACCCAGTCATCCTGGGTCTTTATTTAAACACATGGAGATTGGAACTCAGAAGATACAATGCAGACAGCATGTTAGGGAAACTGACCAAAGTGTCAACCTTTATTCCATATTCATTTCGTATTTTAATTAAACTGAATCCAGTAGGCTTTCTTAAAATTAATGCCTGCAGGGATTTAGAAAAGAAAAAAATCTATATACGGAGCAGCAGCAATATGCATATGCTGAAAGCCTCACATTCTTAATGTGTTTGTAGTGTTTCAATAAAACCTTAACAGAATCCTAACCAAGCCTGGGTGGGGAGAAACACATCAAATGGGTCTGCTGGCACTGAACACTTAGAATGCAATGTCAGTACTTTTGCTTTCAAGGGAAAAAAATCACAGATAATTAGGGAAAGACCATGTTTTTTGTTTCCTCTTTCTTTAAAATGAATTATAACATATTGGAGAAAAACACTGTATTCTAGAATTCACCTCATTACAGAAACACATCTGCATTTTTTTCCTCTAGTTATATATTGATAACACCATCTGAAAACACACAGTGAGTCGAGAGATCTGAAATAATAATAGTAACAAAACCTTTGTTTATCCCAGCAGAAAAGAGTTTATTTTCTAATAATAAAAATATATAAAAATTAGAAGGATCAAAATGTTGAAATAGCTATAATCCTACTATTCTGGTGATTTACAGGCTTTTAGATGTATATCTATGAATACACACATTTATGAAAATAAGACCACAAAAATACAAAGCATTCTGCAGTTTTGACTTTTCTCGTGTTGCCTGAAAACATAGCATGTATAGTTTTTCCACCATTACAGCCACAGATAGACCCTTATGGTTTTGATGGCTGAAATTTATCTAAGGAGCCTCTGTGAATGGACATTAGGTTTAAACAACCAATTTTATCAATGCATTTTATAAGTCCATATTTTGATAAAGCTAGAAATTTATATTTTAATATAGCTATAAACTCAGCTGGGCGTGGTGGCTCATGCCTGTAATCCCAGCACTTTGGGAGGCTGAAGCAGGTGGTTCACTTGAGGACAGGAGTTTGAGACCATCCTGGCCAACATAGCTGAAACCCCACCTCTACTAAAAATACAAAAATCAGCCAGGCATGATGGCACCACTTATAATCCCAGCTACTCTGGAGGCTAAGGCACAAGAATCCACCCAGGAGATGGAGGTTGCAGTGAGCCAAGATCACGCCACTACATTCCAGCCTGGGTAACACAACGAGACTGTCTAAAATAAGTAAAAATAAAGCCGTATTTTCATAACCATAAAATTTAAAAAATATACATATATACAGCTGACCCTTAAACAACATAGGTTTGAACTGAGCAGGTCCACTTATATGTGGATTTTCTTCCACCTCTGCCACCCCCAAGACAGCAAGATCAAGCCTTTCTCTTCCTCCTAATCAGCCTACTCAATGTGAAGACAATGAGGATGAAAACCTTTATGATTGATCCACTTTCATTTAATAGCAAATATATTTTATATATTTTATCTTATTTTTTTTTTTTTTTTTTTTGAGACAGAGTCTCACTCTGTCGCCCAGGCTGTACACAATCTCGGCTCACTGCAACCTCGGCCACCTGGATTCAAGCGATTTTCCTGCCTCAGCCTCCTGAGTAGCTGGGATTACAGGCGCCTGCCATCGCGCCTGGCTAATTTTTGTATTTTTAGTAGAGACGGGGTTTCACCGTGTTAGCCAGGATGGTCTCGATCTCCTGACCTCATGATCCACCCACCTCAGCCTCCCAAAGTGCTGGGATTACAGGTGTGAGCCACCGCGCCAGGCCCCTTATGATTTTTCTTAGTACATTTTCTTTTCTCTAGCTAATCTATTCTAAGAATACAGTATATACTACATATAACACACAAAATACGTGTTAATCGACTGTTTACATTTATTGGTAAGGCTTCTGGTCAAAAGGAGACTAGCAGTAGTTAAGTTTTTGGGGAGTCAAAAATTATACTCAAATTATTTACTGTGCAGGAGTCAGTGCCCCTAACCCCCTGTGTTGTTTAAGGGTCAACTGTTATCAGTTATTGCACTAAAGAATTAGTTGTCAAGCAAATTTCCGTAATAATCAAATAAAAGTAGAGAAACTCTCCAATGACAGCATCTTCATATATTTAAGGCATTAACTGTAGTGTAAAAGTCAAAGTCCTAGCAGGTCTGGAAGAGACTCATGGATACAAGTGGTTTGGAGCTTAGTGCAGGGGAGACCCTAGACATATCCAAAGGATCCAGAATATTCAAAACCCATCAAGCAACCAAATCACGTCCAGGATTAAGCCAATTTCTGCATCTGTTGAGTTGAAAACTTTAATCAAAGATATAAAACTGGTTAATTGATGGTATAAATTCCAAATGTCAGTTCTGGAGACAAAGAGTTATAAATCACAAAAGCCAAATAATCCACGGGCAATCTTCATAATATCTGCACAGAGAATTCTGAACAAGCTCAACAACTCAATGAAAGCTGTATTACTGACCCAACCTCAATATTTTTAACACTTTGATTGAAGGGGAGGGAACATATCAGTAATGTTTTTGAAAGTAAAAAATAGCAACACATTTTGATAAATCTGCACAGAATAATTTGGATTGAAAGAGACACCTAGCAAATAATAACAAATCCGCATATATAAGCTCATTGTAAAACTTGTTTGGGGCTTGGAAATGTTTTCACATTTTCCCACAATTTACATAGAAAGTTGTTGCGCAGCAAGGACATAATTAGTATTAAATATGATTAATTCATACTATGGTGGAACTCAGAAACTGTTTTGTGTTTTGATGCATTTTTTCCAATTTCCATCTCCAATACAGTCAAGTACACATTTATAAGGCATTCATTCCCTGTTGCTCTAAATAGATTGTCAGATTATCATCAGGGAATTAGAGCCTTTTTTTCCCAATGACTGGGAAATCTAACCCTCTTATGATTACGTTATTCTTATTTCATGGATGTTAAATTTTCTGCAGTATAATGAAATCCATAGAAGACTATTTAAAAATTACCTCAAAAATAAAATGAAACAGAAATTACCTCAAGTGAATGCTATTCCAACATCCGAGAAAAATCTGTGACAAAAGACAAGTACTTCACGTTTTAGGGGGCTTCATATTGCTGGGTACCAAGGGTAGGCATGGGACTTGAGTAGAGTCTGGCAAAGTGCCATTCACAGTCCAGTTGTCTACAGAGCACCATCATGATATAACCCCTAGGAAATCTACCAGTCTTTTCAACTCTCACTGAAACCTCAGCCACAGCTGAGAAGCTTATGACCACTCTTAAAGAGGGTACTACAAATACCAGCATTCTCCTATGAAAACAGGATCTAGCCGAAATTCACAATCACATACAGAGACACTCACCTACCCAGTCCCTCCTCCCCAAATCAGGTGGTTTGCCATTTGAAAATTACGAGAGAAGAAAGAAAGAAAAAAAGGCAACAGGAGAAAAGAAATGGAAAGGAAAGGAAAAAACTGCTTGCCATTATAATATTCACAAGAGAACTTTCCATGGATCTCAAGTTTTTCTGCAATTTAGTTCTATGATTTTTTTTTAGTTGATTAAAGCTAATCTTGCTCCCTTTTAACATTCCTTTTTTAAATTTGAGGATCCTATCCCATATTAGCCATGCTCTGGGGGAAAAAATGTAGCTCATTAAGAGTGGAAATCTATAGCAGCTGCCAGTCTTTCTGCTTTTGTTGTTGCCCAACTGAGAATTTATTCCATATACCAGAGAGGGCTGGCTTTATAATCCCCATCTCAAACCATCACATCTTCCTCCAGGTACCTCCCACCAGCTTGGGTCTTTAAGCCATAATGGCTGACCAAAGATTCACCCTCCTTGGGCTACAGCAGGCATCTGATCTCTCCTAGTGTCAAGGGCAAAGCCCCAACGGTAAGACAGATTTTTCCTTCCTCACGATAAATCAAGCATAAAGCTAGGAACACTACAGTAACTAGATAAATTATGTTAATACAGACTAACCAAATGCATCAAGGAAATGACATCTGAGGAGTTTCACAAAAATATCAGAAGAAAGGCAACATACACAAAGAGTGAGATGGTTTGAATAAGGCAGATTTTTGTTACCCTCTTTAATTTGTTTTTTGCTAAATTTTGAAAGGTAGAAAGAGATCGTTGATAGCAGAAATAAGGCCCATTTGGGTGGATGCAAAGAAGATATTTAAAAGTAAAAGGTGGGGGAAAAAAAAGAAATATATCGAAGTTCCAGATTTTTTAACTCTGGCCCAACATTTTTAAAGACTTTTTTAACATCCATAAATGGACTTGCAGCTGCACTGGTGCGAATCATCAGCGACATCTAGTGGATGGTCACGTTATGGTGTCTGGCTGCAGCTTAAAGTCAAATCAGATCTCGGACCTCAGTGCCTCATCCTATCTTAACATTTATTGTTTGCAGAAAAAAATAGGTGACCTTCATTTACTTTAATTCAATAAGTCTGTCTGAGTTTAGTCTAAAGATATGAACATGGAAGAAACTGTTAAGTTGCTTAGTCAACCTGGCAAGTTTCACGCTTACGAAGAACCTGGGAAAGTCTAACTGTTGTGTGCAGCCGAGACCTGGGTTTTATAAAGCCACATTGTTGCTCAGATTGATTTAATTCAAGTGGAAGAAGAAAGGGCTGCATGGTAAACAAACACTGAGGTAGTAATTACGTGACTATGGCCAATGCTATTTCACCCCTGCCAAGCACATTATGCTTCAGACATTTTTCAAAATGACTTGACATTTTTTCTGCCTGACATGTTTTGGGTTTGATACAGTGAAAACAGCTGGTTGCCTCTTGCTGCCTGGAAAATCTAGCAGTGGAGAAATCATGTTCCGGGCTTTTAACCTCCCTGCAGAATCTCTTAAAAGCCTGCAAAAGAAGCTCCTTGCTGCCACAATGCTGGTCAGGGAGGAGGGTCTCATGGAGAAAACAAGGGCTTTGTAGGCAGCTGGATTTCTCGTTTGGGTCCTGATCCCTTGCTCCCCATACCATGTCCTACCTGTCTGACCTTGGGGATGTTATTAACCTGTGAATCCTGCTGTGACATGTTAGGTCATCAGCATAATGCCTGAGGGCAGTAACCTGGAGTTATGCTTACTAGACTAGACGCTCTGCACTGGCAGGGAGCATGGCTCATGTGTTTATGAGTACAAATAAGGTCGCCAGATTCAGCAAATAAAAATACAGGAGGCACAGTTAAATTTACATTTAAGATTTAACTGTGTGTCCTATATTGTATCTGGTGATCCTACCATTTGCCTAGGATAGTTCTGGCTTCCAGCTCTTGTCTAAGAGTAATCATCAATAGCTCCTCTTTCATTTTTAAAAGTATCTTAATTTGAAAATAAATAATCCTGGATCCCCAACTGGGAGTGCACACCAAGCACAATGCGGAGGCCTTCCCGGCGCATCTTAACCAAATGAACGGCCATTTTCTGGATGGGAGACCCAAGGAGAAGAAGCACATGTGTCCGAGATGTTTGCTAATTTAAATACTGCTCTCTGTTAACACATTTCAAAAATTGTGTTTTATGAAAAATTTTATTCATCAACAGATATGTACAGATAACCTACATGTGCAGGGCTTTCTGGCACTCTACAACACCAAATGACCAGGCAGAGGGCATCCCAGTTCACGCCCAAGTAAACATATACTCAAGTAAACAGTCTCGTTCCTGCCTTCTGGTAATGCAGTCCAAAACACAGAAAGGGTATGCAGAACATAAAGAAAGGAAACAACGATGGGTAGAAAAGAGAGAGGAAGGGAGGGAGAAAGAAGGGAAGGAAGAGGGAAGGAAGAGAGAAGGAGAGAGAAGAGAAAGAAAAACAAGGAAGAGTCAAGGAAGACACAAAGGTAGAAACAGTACAAGCAGACACATTAACAGCATATTATCTTTGAATCTAGAAAGGATTTCCTGATTTAACAGAATGGAAAGAAATCAAAGGATAAGACTTTACAAACACACATCACCACCAACTGTGGTTACAAATTACTTTGTAAAATGAAAAAAAAAAATCACAGAATGCATTTTTACACAAGAACTATTAAGAATTCAGATTTGACAGCTGACAAGTTCAGTTGTTCCTTAGGGGACAGACACAGCATCTATCCTCTATTTGTGGCACACACATTTCACTGCTCAACTGATTTCACTTGTGCACACTAATTGGGGCTGGTATTTATGATGGATTAATGACAGAGCCAGTCAGGAATGCTGAAACACTATCATTAATATTGCCAGGGAAGAATAGCTCAGTAGGGAGGTGCATCATAATTAATGTCACCTAAGAAATTATTTTCAGTATTCAAAATATTTAAGGGAATAACTGGTGGTAAATTTAATGTGAGAAACAAAAGCACTGTGTAATTGATTCCAAAATATCCCAACCCATTAAAAGGAGTCGAAAGGCAAATATTATGACACATCTCTAAAGTGCAGTTTATAACAAAGATGGAAGGCTAAAGGACAACATAACTTAGAGCTATAAAAATTATTGCTATTTTATGGCATTCTTAAACATATATATATATCAAATTAGTGTTTGGTGCCTGAAGTAAACTTTGCAAATATCCTGTACCTTCAGAATAAAATAATAATGTGTCTACCAGCTCTCTCCAACCAGCTAATCTACGATACCACTATATAAGCCAGAGATGACGTCTATCTGAAAAATTCTCCAGGACACACACCTGAGTTATAGTCATGAAATTCAACTGTCTGACCAGGAGGAACAACTCAATTCTTATCTAAACCAACCAATTCCCAATGTGCCATGCAGGTGGCTAATGTCTCTGCGGCTAGGAGTATGCTGATTTTAACTGCCCTGATGAAATCTGGACTACCAAAGGGCCCATCTGTGTACGTCCCCTCTAGGTCTGTGGAAGGGCAGCAAGATCACTCATTGAGCCAGACCTCCAAAAGCTTTACTCTGCTGTTAGAAGGCAGAGCAATGGGATGCTCCGGGGCAGGGAACTCATCCCTTCTCTGGCCTTAGGGCCTGATCCAGGGCCTGGTGCTTCAGAGTTTGGAACTCAGTGCTGGTTCACTGACACAAGCAAGATCTGAGCTCCCCCAAAAGTGATCATGAGAGAGAGGTGAGTTCATTGATTTACCTACATTTCAGAGGAAAACCCGAACCCACTCTGCCTTGGCCATTTCTGGTATCCTCAGGTGTTCAGGTGGGGTAGAGCTGAGGGTTGGAGAGGGGACAACAGAAATACTGTGGAAAATTCCAGAAAAGGAGATGAACAGCAGAGTGGGAAGATGCTTAAACAATTTTAAGCCTGGTGCTTTAGATTCCTTTCTCATTTTATCCTTAACCTGTGTCAGAGGAGTTAGTAACTTGCCTAAGAATTTGCGCAGCTATTAAATGGCTACCTGGCCTTTGAAATTAAATCTTTCTGACTTCTTTTTTTGTTTTTCTGTTTTTTGAGATGGAGTCTCACTCTTGTCACCCAGGCTGGAGTGCAATGGCATGATCTTGGCTCACTGCAACTGCCACCTCCCGGTTCAAGCTATTCTCCTGCCTAAGCTTCCTGAGTATCTGGGCTTACAGGTGCCTGCCACCACGCCTGGCTTATTTTTTTGTATTTTTAGTAGAGGCAGGGTTTCACCATGTTTGCCAGGCTGGTCTTGAACTCCTGACCTCAGGCGATCCGCCCGCCTCAGCCTCCCAAAGTGCTGGGATTACAGGCGTGAGCCACCGCGCCTAGCCCTTTCTGACTTCTAAATCCATGTTCCTTCACTAGCTGAGGCTGCTTCAAGGAGGAGACAGAACAGGTCGGGGGTCTTTCTCTCCTTTTTCTGTACCCCAATGTCCAGCTCTGTGAGCAAAGCAGATGGGATGCAGAGACACAGGGATGCAGAAACATGGGAATCAGAAAGATTTGCGGATGCAGGTATGCAGACGATGCAGGAATATGGAGAATGCAGGAAAGTGGGGATGCAGAGATGAAGAGGACGTGAGAGATGCAGATATGGGAGATACAGGATGTGGGGATGGGAGGATGCAGAGAGAGAATGCCAAGGATAAGGAGAGGCACTGCGGGGAAATCTAAGTGCAGTGGACCACAGTAGACCAGGTGTTGCCTCCTGGTCACTTGCTCCATCCCCAGAGTACAGAGCCCACCCCAGGTCCTGGCTCCATCTGCAGCTCAGAATCTGACTGGAATGCAAAACAGAGTCATTCAGCAGAGGATAAAAGCCTCGTCATCTCCAGGAGTCATGTAGTAAAGCCTTCCTTCAGAGAGGCTCAGGCCCATCAGGAAATGTGATCAGCTAATGCACAACCAGGCACAAAAGGAGGAAGTGGTTATTGTCCTCAAGGCAAAAACACCAACAGATTCCGTGGCCTCCTTTGAAAAACATGAAAGTCCATTCTGTCATGAAGAGCTCCTTTTGTACCTCAATCAACATTAGCACTTTTTGCTTTTCATGGAACCAGGAGCTAGGAGCTTCTCCTCACAGCTGCACCTGCACCCAGGGGCTCCTGCCTCTTTTCGCAGCCTGGCTGTGGGGAGGCCCCATAGCTCACTCTAACCAAGACTGATTACATAATCTATGGGCCCAGTACAAAATGAAAATACAGGGCCCCTTGTTCAAAAATTATTAAACCTGCATGGGCAACAAAGTGAGACCCTGTCTCTACAAACACACACACAGAGACACTACCCAACAAACAAACAAACAAAAACCCGGAAAACATTAGCATGTCATGGTGGTGTGCAGCTATAGTACCAGCGACTTGGAAGGCTGAGCTGTGCTCCCTTGACCACAGGGGTTTGAGCTGCAGTGAGCCATGATCATGCCACTTCACTCCAGCCTGAGTGACAGTCAGACCCTGTCTCAAAAAAAAAAAAAAAAAAAAAAAATTAAGAATTTCGAGATGGCAACAGAAGAGCATTAAATCCAGCATGGCAGCCTCCTGAACATGGGGCCTGTGCTCCCGGGCATGTCACAGACCCATGAAGTGGGCCTAGTTCCTAATGCTCCAGGCAGGTCAGAGAAAAGCATCAAGCTGGAAAGGATGGAATCCCCACTCTGACACAGGCTAAGGCACTGTTTACTCAGGAAAACAAGGGAGGCTTATTTAAAACCAGGGCCTATGTACAGAGTCCACTCTCCAGAACCAGAAGCCAGGGGTGCACTTCTGACTATAAGGCAGATGATGATAACTGATCACTGATAACATGCTTGCAGCCCACAGTCAACAAAGTCCTCCACATAAGCATTGCTCTCCAAGCTCAATATGAATTCAGAGCATAGCGAATCAGTACCAGCTCTGTGCCAGGCACGGTTCTAGGGGCTGAGAGTGCAAAGGAGAGGGAGGCACACAGGTCTCAGTTGACTTTCCCCAAAACCCCAGGCAGGATGCTAAGGCTTAAATTAAAAAATGCCAGGTTGCAAGCTATTGTAAACAAGTTGTAGACACCAGTGAATATTTACCATCTAATTCATTTCTTCTTTTTATCTTAAAAATGTTTTAAATTCAATTTTGATTACCCCCAAATAATTTTCTTACACAAATCTAAGCATCCCAGATAAGGCGCATATCCCCTTTGGGCCCACTGCTAACTCCAGGCCCTTCCCAGATGTCATCAACAGACTTTTTCCTCTCTCATGATAGACGTATTTAGCTATTCATGCAAAATATATATGATCAGTTTCCCTTTTAACTTGCATTATATCATATTGTACAAATAATTCTGAATCCTGCCTCTGCCTTTTAAAGTTAACAATATTCTCTGGGCATTATCCCAGCCATTACCTGTAGAATTGCTTCATTCTAGAAGGAATAACGTTTCTGCCTGCTGTCCCATTCCATGGATAGGCCACAGTTGCTTTAGCTTTTCCCACATAGGCAAACATTTAGGCAGTTAGTCAATTTTTGCTAAATCAAACAACACCGCATTCTGGTGCACATGTGTTAGTGTTTCTGTAGGCAGATTGCAAGGCGTGGAGTTGCTGGTTCGTAGGGTCTGTGCATTTTTAGTTTTAAAAGCTTCTGCAAAACGGATCTGCAGTGTGGCTGTACCAGCAAGAACCCCACTTCCCCAGGCCCTTACCAACATTTGATATCATCATCATCATCACCATCACCATCACCATCATCATTATTATTTTGCCAACGGATTGGTAAAATGGTGCTGCCTTAATTTACTTTTCCCTGATTACTAATGAGAATGAGCATCTTTGCTTTGTCCATGTAATTCCACTCCTGTCAACTCACTCTTCGTATCTGTTGCCTATTTTTCTACTGTTTCTTTGCAGCAGATTGATACTGATGAGTTTTTATTTTGATATTGTTGTTATTGATATGGAAGGGGTTCTTTCTATATCCTTCATACTGGTTCTTTGTCTGTTTCTTTAAACATTTTCTTAAACATTTCAAAATTGGAAACACGCTCTTCAAACGTCCCTAGCACCAGAGATGGATACAAACTCAGAAAAGGTTACTAACACTACTGCAATTAGGGTCTGCAGTACACAAACTCCAATTTGCCATTGCTGTTACCTTTAGAAAAATCTTCAGTGTCACAGCTGCTGGAAACCACCATGAGGGGTGAAGCCCAGGGACCAGAACCACCCCAGGGGACTGCAGGCAATCATCATTACCAGGTTCAATTAACTGCTTTACAAAAGCAGGGCTCGTTCTCTCTCTAACCAGGGAACCCTGACATGCAGACACTACAGTTAGAAGCAAAGGATAAATTAAAACACGTCCTCTCTGCCACATGGAATAATGAGCACAAGGGCAGACCTAATCATATTTTTTAAAGCTACAAATGAATTATAAGAACAAGGACAATGGACAAAACTGAGAGGTGATTCATAAGGCTCTCGGTGTGTTGGACCGCCCGCCTGCTGTTGGAAACACAGGGAAGGACAAGGGCTTTTATCCCAGTGCTTCTTGCACATCTTTTCTTCCATGATGATCTGAAATATACTCCCTTAAATATCTCACCATCCTGAAATGCGAAGTCGCCTAGGGCAATACACTGCTCAGTAGCTTGAATCTCCTCTTCTCATATGTATTCATTAAATTCTTATCGTCGACGTGCCCTGCTTCCCAACCCTCAACATGATAACCGTACAGCAGGAAACAGTTACCTCTCCCAGAAAAAGCAAATATGCCAACAACCACTGCCCCACCCCTCTGTGGAGTCCAGGTGAACTTTTCAAATCCAGAGCTGGTTGCTGCCACGTTGGAAGGGTACAGAATCCCATCCGCAGACTCTCCCAAGGGATCCCTGAGGCCCTCCTGTCTCAGGAGCAGGTGTCACCTGCTCCGCCTTTTTCCCCTCTTTAGTCTATTAAGCTGAAAGATGATAGAAAAAAAGGGCAGAGGAAGCAAAAGCAAACACAAGAACACAGTGTCTGACTGACTGTACCAGGCACCTCCGACTGTCACAAGTCTCAGGAAAAATATTCTAGAATCTTTCCTCCTCAGGGAAAATATTCTAGAACATTTCTTTTGCAAGCACATCCAAGAAAACAATAAACAAACAAAGATATTCACCCAAGAAAAGATTTATCTTCTATAGTAAGAAGCACACAAGGCCCTTAGTATAGAAATGCTGCCAATTATAGATATGTTCCCACACACCACAAACACATTCACTGCCCCCAAATCTGACCACAGGTGCCTCTTGCTTCATCTCAGAGCAAAACTTCCAGGAAAGAGCGTCATGCGTATTGTAGAGGGTGACTAGGAAATACAGGAGCAATAGCACCGAATACTACAGGACACCACGCTGTAACCCAATAGAGCAAGAAAACAGAAACGCCGCCTACCTGACTCAATTCAACCTGTAACTTTGATAGTCTGTTTTCCAAATTTATTACAATTTCCTATCACTCAACACTACCAGATCAAAGAAAAACGTGGCAAATATTCATCAACAAAAGCTGCTTTCCAGAAATCCTAATGTTTACCCACTGGTCACAGAAAAAGCAAACAACAACAAACTCAGCTAATTTTGCATCCCAGGTCCAGCACTTTCTCCCCTGTGACTTTTGGTAATTTATTTAACTTCTCTGGGTGTCAGTTTGGTCATTTATGAAGTAGGGGCAATAATAATACAACTCCTCCCCTGAGATTGGTCTGATGATTCAATTTGATGGTCATAACCCCCAAATGCTGCCTAACAGTCTAAAGTGTAAGGCACACCTTGTGATTCTGAGCCAAGATTCTGTAACTCCTCTCAAATAATAACCTGAGACTGGAAGTGGACCTGGCAGGAGATGTCACTGAGATTCGAGGTAAAAATCTGCAGTTTAAGCTGGGGCATATGAAACCTGTGAAAGTCCAATATAGATGACACTAAACCAAAGAGAATTTTGCTGATTTTAATCTGACAGTAATGTTGTCTTTAAAAGCTGATTAGGGACTGGGTGCGGTGGCTCATGCCTGTACTCCCAGCACTTTGGGAGGCCACAGTGGGTGGATCACGAGGTAAAGAGATCGAGACCATCCTGGCCAACATAGTGAAACGCCATCTCTACTAAAAATACAAAAATTAGCTGGGCGTAGTGGCGTGCGCCTGTAGACCCAGCTACTCAGGAAGCTGAGGCAGAAGAATCACTTGAACTCAGGAGGTGGAGGGTGCAATGAGCTGAGATTGTACTACTGAACTCCAGCCTGGGTGACAGAGCGAGACTCCATCTCAAAAAAAAAAAAAAAAAAAAAACTGAATAGGCTGGGCGCAGTAGCTCACGCCTGTAATCCCAGCACTTTGGGAAGCCTTGGCAGGTGGATCACCTGAGGTTAGGAGTTCGAGGCCAGCTTGACCAACATGGTGAAACCCTGTCTCTACTAAAAATACAAAAATTAGCCAGGTATGGTGGCATGCACCTGTGGTCCCAGCTACTCGGGAGGCTGAGACAGAAGGATTGCTTGAACCCAGGAGGCGGAGGTTGCAGTGAGCCAAGATCATGCCACTGCACTCCAGCCTGGGTGACAGAGCAAGACTCCATCTCAAAAAACAAAAAATAAAAGCTGAATGAATAAAGACCCAGATTCCAGACATCTGTAAGTGCTAAGATATGTCTAAGAGCATGGAGGTGCTCCTGGAAACTTCAGTGGGACAGCATTTTCTCAGACTACCTGCCCTAGAGTTAAATGTCACTTTTAATTCAGGAGGTCCCAGAAAAAATTGGCACACAGGGCCAAAAAGAAGTATAGAATATAATAAATAACTGGTATTTAACAATGAAAGCAGGATACTGGTGGTAATTATAAGACGGATATCCTTCAAGGCCATTAATGAAATTAGAAGAATAGTATAAAATGTGTCCTAGCAGCAGTCTCTTGTTTGTGTTTCTCTACTCACATATAAAGGTACTTGTGTAAAACAACAAGAAAAATGAAACTGAGCAGTCAGTTGGCCTAGTGCCCCAAAACTGGCTGACTGTACAGGGAAACTGTTCCAGGTCTTTTGTTCTCTCTGACTAGTAAGATGGGGGCTTCTATCTGCCACCGACACCCAGGAGGGTATAGGTGTGACCAAGGGTTTGAGCACAGCCCCTCTGTGGACACAAGACACCCCATCCTGGGGGCCACCAGGGTCCAAAGAGGTTTGACATGGCTCAAGTTCCGAGACTGAACAGCCTTCCTACTGCGGAAGTGACTCCCAATTCTGCTGGTGGCATTGTCACTTTTTCTCTTTGGCAAATGGTATTTTAACTCTCATCCTACTGTGTATCTAACTCTTGAGATGATCCTTCACTTTTTCCTTGAGTCATTCAGTCCTTCAAATAGTTACTGAGTGCCAGCTGTGTGCTTAAGCTCTGCTGACAGGGCTGAAAGCAGACATGGTCCCTGGAGGCCACAGTCCACAAAGGAGGTAGAAGTTAAATATGCAATTATAATCGACATCTTTGTATTTCAAGGGTATGGGTCAAAATAATAACCACAATAATAATAAAGGTTACCCCAAACTGGGATCATCATCTCTACCAAACAGTATACCAAATATTAATACTTCATGTACATCAACTGGCCTGTGGGAGCCTGGCGCCCTGTAGGGAGGGTATCCTCTTCCTAACTATACAAACTGGGCATATAAGAAATATGCCCAGTCTCACCACTAGTGAGAAAAAAAGCCAGGATTCAAATCTGTGTCTTTCTGTTTTCAGAAGACATTTCCTCAACAGTGAATATCTACCTCATCCAGAATATTAATCAGCAAACAGCAGAGGCAGACATAAGGAGTCATCTTTTATTTCCTTGTAATCGAAGAGGCATTCTGACCAGACAAAAGCTGTGTTGTGGCTCATCCTTCTTCTTGACCTGGATTTCAAAAAATATTGCCTTTAAGATATAATTTCTACTTTTCCTCTGGCCCAGCCTTCTACCTCTTAATCAGAGTGACCTCTACATTTCAGCCAATCTCAAACAGAACAAGAAGACAAAAGGCTTTAAAATACACACACAAAAACATTTCATGGTGAAACTGAAACTTTTGAGGAAGAAGGATAGATTATGAATACATTCATACGCAGGACAGAATTACTTCTAAGTAAGTCAAAGCAAAGGTTTAATCTGGTTCTGAGTATTAATATCTTCAACTAGACAGCAAACTAACGTCTAGAGTAAAACAGGCATTGCAGTTTGAAAGTTAAGTCCTTAAAATTACCCAAAAAAGTCCTTTTATATTATTCAAAAGAACCCTTGGCTGGGTGCAGTGGCTCATGCCTGTAATTTCAGAACTTTGGGAGGTCAAGGCAGATGGATCACCTGAGCCCAGGAGCTCAAGACCAGCCTGGGCAAAATGGCAAAACCATGTCTTCTATTACAAATGTAAAAATTACCTGGGTGTGGTGGCATGTGCCTATAGTCCCAGCTACTCAGGAGGCTGAGATGGGAGGAACACCTGAGCCTGGAAGGTCCGGGCTGTAGTGAGCCATGATCACACCACTGCACTCCAGCCTGGGCGACAGGAGTAAAACCCTGACACACACCACACCACACCACACCACACCACACCACACCAAGCACAAACCCCTGTCATCTAAAATAATAAAATTATTTGCAGGATCTGTGTGTGAATGATCCAATCAATCTTTCCTTGGAATGTACCTGTTTTAATTTTAAAGTAGAAAGTTTATATTTATTTGAGGGGGTAGGGAGACAATAGATAATCGTATTCTCAGACATTATTTCCCTTAGGATAATGCTATATATGTAGAAGTTGCTACATTTCCTAAAAGAATGAGCATACAACCTGCAGAAAAATAGTTGCTATCCTTTCCATGTAAAAGATCAGAATCTTAAAGACTTAGATAATTCTAGATCAGGAAAGAAAATAAACCAGTCCCAACTCGTAGTCTGAAAGAACATATGACTTGTCCGAGTTCACACAGTTGATTAGTAAAACATCAGAATCTCTGGCTACTAAATACTCCAAAAAAGAAAATTTTTATTTTACCTTCCATTAATACCTACCAGCATGGGAAAGCATGTTTTGTTTTGCTTTATGTTCCCAATTGTTTGTTTGTGCTGTTGTTTTATTTTGCTGTGAACAAGTGAAATGTCAGATCTAGGATTTTCCATGAAAGACTAACTCTCATGGCTTTTAAAGGTATTCCAAGATGATAATGTTAGAAGTATACTTTCTGGTTGACACAAATAGTCAGGCAGAACCTCAACACACACAATTTTTGCTATGAAGCACTCATGCTTAGAAGCTGATTATGCCTCCCTCTGAGTTCCTACCTGTTTTTTTTGAGAGACTGCCCACCAAAGACATACCACGTCTATACCTCTGAGTATGGGACTGTAGAGATGGGTGGACACCTGCCTGACAGTGAAAACTTGAGTTGTATGAGTATGTTTCCCTTCCAATTTTTTGTTTCCAATTTAAAAAATGTTTTCTTTATAAGCATAGATCTGTTTAATAACCTGATAAATATTAATTTAATATAATAGCCATTAAATACAATCAATTACCTTGTTCATAATTAATTGTATAGTTATATATTTATAATTGCAAATTAAGTGGCAGAAAAATATCATCTAGATGAGGAAAACCAGCAAACTGATGAATTTATTATAAGTAACAACAAAAGCCAACTGTTTCACTAATGGTCTCCTGTCAGTGTATGAAAATGTGTTTGAATTTTACAGCAATAATTGAATCTCCTATGATTAAGCTAAAGTATTTTTTTAAAGAAAGAATCAGCTTTTTTTCTAATTGAAATAAACAGATGACAACTTCATGAATTACTAACAATTCACAACTCTGATAATAATCAATCACTTGTGGCTTTTAACTGTGTCACCATTATGGATGTAACAGATTCTAACAAACATTTGTGGACATGCTACTAGATGTCAGGTGCCTACACTCACAGAGCTTATATTTTGCTAGAGGAGACAGAAAAGGAACCAAAAAAAATCATATTGGGGGCTCCAAAAATGGAAGGGAATAAGACAGGAGCAGAGCAGACACGAAGGGAAAACATTGGAGGTAGCTGCCAATCCACTGTATAATCTTGGGCAGGTGTGCAGAGCTTTGCAAGTGACCTGGGAGTTAATATTTTAGTCTAAGTGTAAGCAACACGCAAGTATCAACAACTAAGTAGCTTGACCATATTTGTATTTTAAAAGATCACACATGCTATGAGGAGAATAGATCCAATTGCCAAATGAGAAACTGTTTGCCTTATGTATACATTTATAATAATAATAAAGCAATGTTTAATCATTTTTACTAAATTATTATATCTAATTTAGAGGGGTTTTTTGTTTCATGCGTTTCTGGGTCAGAATTTACCATTCTAGAAAATTTATTTTTGAATTACTTGACAGACCTTTCAAATAATCCCTAAGTTTCATCTTCAATTTATTTCTTCACAAGATTTTGTCCAGTGAAAAATAAGGTCAATGTTACAACCTATGGTCCTGTGAGGCAATATGGCTTACTGGTCTTTGAAACCAGAAAGACTTGGGTGTGATTCATCCATCTACTGTTGTCTTACCTTGGGTCCATCACTTGGCCTCTCAATCTTTAGTTTCTCCATATGTAAAACAGAGATAATGGTATCTACCCCATAGGATTACAGGGAGAAAAATAAATGAAATAATGTCTGTGAAGGATTTATGCCACTGCCTGTACTTAATACATTATCAATAATGGTGTCTATTACTCTTATCATTGTTACTATATCCTATTAGTATTATTAACCAACAGAGAAATATCCTAAAGTTGTTAGTCATAAAATAATTTTTAATTGGAAGAAATTAGGATTACCATGCCACAGGCATATGCTTGGAGATACATATATTATGAAAATCTGCATCACAAAATAACTGGAAAGTAGAAAAGAATGAATTCTAATTCCTATCAGGTAAATTAACAGACATAAATAGGAGTGGAAAATTTATGGTGAGTTGTCTACTTTCTGGATTGCCACCAGATTCAAGGTTTAATTTAAAAATTAAACAGTAGTTGGCAAATCCCTGGATCATAAGATTCTTGGTGAATAATCAACAACCTAAGGGCATTCCCCTTACTGCCAGAGAATTTTCTGGAGAAAGATGCTGAGGTAATTTCTGGGGTCTGCCAGTGATTTCTGCAGTCAACCATCTTAATGAAAGAAACACTAAGTTTTACGGAAATGTACTGTGGGACTCTGAATATTATAATTAACAGAACCATGAAGGGTTTATCTAGCATAATTTTGGATATGCCAAGAACACTCGGGTGTCCCCAAATGCCCCCTTTACAAAGTGTATGACGTCTGAAACACCACAATAATGTTGTGTATGCAAAAACAATAAAACGAAACTTTAGAAGTATTTGTTCGTTGAAATATTTAATAAAATTGAAATTGGTGACATACTGTGTTTAAAATGAATTATCTAAAACAAATGTGTTTGAAACAACTATTTATTTAAAATAAATATCCCCAGGCTTTGAGAAAGCCCAGTGGGAGAAAAAAAAAAGTTAAAAGAATCATAAAAGAGCCAAGGACTTTGGTAGGAAAGAATTCACTTTATAAACGAACAATTCAGACTTCTGTAGCCACCATTACCCACAATTAAGACCTATAGTCACAACAGAAAAAAAAAATGTTGTAACAAGAAAAATAAGGGCAATGGGGAAAACATATAGGAGTTTTTCCAAGTTGTTCATTATTCATGCAATTAGAAGTAAAAAGACCAGAGTTTCTAAACACATAAGCAGCAAAGAAAAAAAGAGGGTCACTAATATGGAAACTTTGCACAGGCAAATAAAAGACAACTTTGGAAGAAGGAAATAATGGTATTTTCTCCCTCTAAATTGTAAAATAAAATGACTATGCAAACAAAACCTTATCAATTATCACTGCTGTAAAGTTGTACTTTTTGTCTTTACACTTGTTAATATCAATACGTTAATATAGATTTAGAACGGGGATGGCACTAATACAATTAAGCTGTCAAAGTTATACGGTTTTGAGAAACAATGTTTACATTTCAAGATTCTATAACAGAAATGCATTTTTCTCTTTCACTTATCTAGAAGATGGCCTTGTGTAGTTCTTTCGGAATGAACAAGTCAATGCTGTTCTCACTGCTGATATAATGTTAGAATGCAAAAGATCAAACCACTGGAGACTGCCCTGCTATGTAGTATATCATTCTCTCCTTTTCATCTCTTTAATAATTGTTTCCTAGTATAAATTTCATTGATTTAAACTATTTATACTATTTCCTAGTATAAACTTAATTGATTTAAACTTACATTACATGGATGAAACTTACAAGTAAATGTATACAAATCAGTAAAACATATAACACAATGTCTAGCATACTATAAGAAATTACTAGACAAGGGAAGAGGCAAAAAAAAAAAGTGACTTAAAAAGAAAAAGCAGTCAAAAGAAACAGAAAGGAACCACATGATGAAATTACCAGAGAAGGAATTTAAAACAGTTATTGTCAGTATGTTCAAAGACTTAAAAAAAAAAAAAAAAAAAAAAGTGTACATATGGAGAATTTCAGCAAAGAAATGGAAACTAAAAAAAAGATTTAATGAAAATCCGGGAACTAGAAATACAATATATGAAATAAAACAGTCACTAAATGATTTTAATGGAAGATTGGAGACTACAGAAGAAAAAGTTAATAAACTTGTAGATAAATTATAGATTGGAAACAAATGAAAAGAGCCACAGTGAGGATATTAAGCAATCTAACATAGATGTCATTTAAGTTCCAGAAGGAACTATAAAGAGAAAGGGGCAGGTAATATTTTGAAGAAATAACTATTTAAAAATTTCCAAATATAGTTAGAATATTTTAAAATGTCAGCAAACTCCAAGCAGAACAAGCAGCAAAAAAAAAATATATATATATATGCATCTAGAAACATCCTTATCACACTGTGTAGTACACTGAAAATCAAACATAATGAAAAAACTCTTGAAAGCAGAAGAGAAAAATGACTCACTGAATACAGGAGAACAAAGATACAAATGTTGGCGGATATATCATCAGAAACACTAAAGATCAGAAGAGAATGGAATTACATCCTTAAAATGCTAAAAGAAAAAAATTAGCTGTCAACTCACAATTTTATCTCCAGCAAAATTATCCTTCCAAAATGAGGGTAAAATGAAGATATTTTTAGATAAACAAAAGCTGAGCAGTATTGCTACCAGACTTGCAAAACAAAAATTAAAAATTGCTAAAAGGGGTTCTTTAAGCTGAAGAGAAATAACAAATGGAAACTCAACTCTATATGAAGGAATGAAGAGTGTCAGAAATGGTAAATATGTAGCTAAATATATTACTATGTCTTTAGAAGACAGCCATTTAAAGCAAAATCAAAAGCAAAACAAAAATAATGTTACATTATAAGATTTATAACATATATAAAAGATGTATGATAATACCAAAAATTAAGGTAGATTTAAAGCCAATAGAGAAATTAAATGATGTGCTAAAGCACATTCAATTAACTCAAAAGAAGACAGGAAAAGAAATAAACAAAAAAAAAAAGAGAGAAAGTATATAAGAAGGCAAATCCAATTATATCAATAATTACATAAAGTGTAAATGACTAAACTATCCAACTAAAAGGCAGAAGTTGTCAGACTAAAAAAAAAAAAAAAAGAACAAGACCAGAATTGCAGACAGGTTATAAGTAAAGGTACAGAAAAAAGATACACCGTATAAAAGCTAGTGCTGCAAAACCTGGAATATTCACACTAATAAGAATATTTCTTAATGATAAAAGATAAAATCTAAAAGATAAAATTATAACATTAACCAGAAGACAAAGCAATCCTAAATGTATAACATCTAATAAAAAGAGTTTCAAAATACATGAACAAAAATCCATCAGAACTAAACAAATAAACAAATCCACAATCATATTTGAAGACTTTAATACCACAGGTTAAAGGAGCATTAACAAGGAAAATTAGAAAACATTTTGAACTGAAAGATAATGAAAACAGGATATATTAAAATGAGAGAGAGGAGAATGCAGTGGAAGCACCATTTAGAAGGAAATGTACAGTACCCAATGTTTACATCAGAAAAGAAGAAGGAATTCATCCAACACTGTGGACGAATTTCAGACATTATGATCAATAAAAGAAACCAGACACAAAAGACTATGTGCTATACTATTCTATTTTTTATAAAGTTCAAGAATATATAAAACTAATTTATGATGTTAGAAATCACAAGAATGGTTTACTGTGGAGGACAGAAGGAAGCTGAATGCAAAGAGGGCAGAAAGGAACTCTCCTTATCAAGTCAAACTTCAAGTTTTCAGACCTACACGTACTGTATGCAAATTTTACAAAACAAAATAAAAAATAACACTCATCACAAGTGTAGTTAGGCAGCAGTTTGTGTAACTGTACATCAAATGGGTGATATCCTAGCTCTTTTTTGTTTTTTGTTTCACTTGGATCTCTCTATTCCCTTTGTTTAGCATGACGTCTGGATTACAACAGGTATTCGGTGAATATGGGCATACCTCGGAGATATTGTAGGTTTAGTTCCATAACACCATGATAAAGCAAATATTGCAATAAAGCAAATCACATGAATTTTTTTGTTTCTCAGTACACATAAAAGTTATGTTTATACTATACCACAGTCTATTAAGTATGCAATAGCATTATGTCTAAAAAAACAACGTGCATACCTTAATTTTAAAATACTTCATTGATACAAAATGCTAATGATCATCTGAGCCTTTAGTGAGTTGTAATCTTTCTGCTGGTGGAGGGTCTTGACTCCATGTTGATGGCTGCTGACTGATCAGGGTGATGGTTGCTAAAGGTTGGAGTGACTGTGGCAATTTCTTAAAATAGGACAATAATGAAGTTTGCTTCATCAATTCACTCCTCCTTTCACAAAAGATTTCTCAGTAGCATGCAATGTTGTTTGATGGTATTTTACCCATAGTAGAACTTCAAAAACTGCAGTCAATCCTTTTAAACCCTGCTGCTGCCTTATCAACTACCTTTATAAAATATTCTAAATCCCTCCTTGTCATTTCAACAATGTTTACAGCATCTTTACTGGGAGTAGTTTCCACCTCAAGAAGCGACTTTGTTCATCCGTAAGAATCAACTTCTCATTCATTAAAGTTTTATCATGAGATTGCAGCAAATCAGTCACATTTTCAGGTTCCGTTTCTAATTCTAGTCTTCTTGCTACTTCTACCACATCTACAGTAACTTCTTTCACTAAAGTCTTGAACCCCTCAAAGACATCCATGAGGCTTAGACTCTGACAAATTCTTGTTAATGCTGATATTTTTACCTCCTTTCATGAATCAGAAGTGTTCTTAGTGGCATCTAGAATGGTGAATCCTTTCCAAAAGCTTTTCAATTTACTTTGCCCAGACCAGAGGAATCACTACTTATGGTGGCTACAGCCTTACTAACTGCATTTCTTAAATAATAAGACTTGAAAGTTGAAATTACTCCCTGATCCATGGACTGCAGAAAGGATGTTGCATTAGCAGGCATGAAAACAACATTAATCTCCTTGTACATCCCCAGCAAAGCTCTTCTGTTGCCATGTGCATTGTCAATGAGATGTAACATTTTGAAAGGAATCCTTTTTCTGAGCAGTATGTCTCAACAATAGGCTTAAAATATTCAGTAAACCATGCGGCAAACAGATGTGCAGTCATCCAGGCTTTGTTGTTCCATTTATAGAGCACAGGTACAGTAGATTTAGCATAATTCTTAAGGGCCCTAGGGTTCTTGGAATGGTAAGTAAGCATTGGCTTCAACTTAAGGTCACCAGTTGCATTAGCCCCTAATAAGAGAGTCAGCCTGAGCTTTGAAGCTCTGAATCCAGGCACTGAATTCTCCTTTTTTTTTTTTTTCTTTTTCCTGGGACAGAGTCTTGCTCTGTTGCCCAGGCTGGAGTGCAGTGGTGCAATCTTGGCTCACTGCATCCTCCACCTCCCGGGTTCAAGCAATTCTCCTGCCTCAGCCTCCTGAGTAGCTGGGATTACAGGTGCAAGCCACCATGCCTGGCTGTTTTTTGTGTGTGTATTTTTAGTAGAGATGTGGTTTCACCATGTTGGCCAGGCTCGTCTCAAACTCCTGACCTTGTGATCCATCCGCCTTGGCCTCCCAAAGTGCTAGGATTACAGGAGTGAGCCACCACGCCAAGCCGACTTCTCCTCTTTAACTAGGAGAATCCTAGATAGTATCTTCTTCCAATATAAGGTTGTTGCATCAGCCTTATATGTTTTCTACAGCCACCTTCATCAATTATCTTAGATCTTAAACCTTCTGAATAACTTGCTGTACTTTCTACATCAGCACTTGCTGCTTCACCTTGCACTTTTATGTTGTAGAGATGGCTTCCTTCCTTAAACCTCATGAACCAACTCTGCTAGCTTCAAGCTTTTCTTTGGTAGCTTTCTCACTTCTCTCAGCCTTCATAGAACTGAAAAGAGTAAGGGCCTTGCTCCAAATTAGGCTTTGGCTTAAGGAAGTATTGTGACAGGTCTGATCTATCTAGACCACTAAAATTTCTCCATATCAGCAATAAGGCTGTGTTCACTGAAGCAGCACTTGTAATTTCCTTCAAGACTTTTCCTTTGCTTTCACAACTTAGCTAACTGCTTGGTCCAAGAGGCCTAGCTTTTGGCCCATCTCTGCTTTCAACATGTCTTCCTCATTAAGCTTAATCACTTCCAGCTTTTGATTTAAAGTGAGAGACATGTGGCTCTTCCTTTCTCTTGAACACTTAGAGGCCACTGTAGGGTTATTAATGGCCTAATTTCAATATTCTTGTGTCTCAGGAGACAGGTCTGAAGAGAGGGAGAGAGATGAGGGAGTGGCTGGTTGGTGGGGCAGTCCAACACATGCAATATTTATCAATTAAGTGTGCCATCTTATATGGGTGTGGTTCATGATGCCCCAAAGTAATTACAACAGTAACGTCCAAAGATCACTGATCACAGATCACCATAACACATATAGCAATAGTGAAAAAGTCTGAAATATTGTGAGAATTATCAAAGTGTGACACAAAGACATGACGTGAGCATGTGCTGTTGGAAAAAACGGCACCAGTAAACTTGTTCAACTCAGGGTTGCTATAAAGCTTTAATTGTAAAAACACAGTATCTGTGATGGGCAATAGAGCAAAGCACAATAAAATGAAGAATATCCGTATTTGTTGGAAAAATACATAAATGAATAAAGGTTGCAGAACAATCAATCCTACCCTCATGGAGCTCACATGATGCTCTTAACTGGTTAGCTCCTGTTCATGTTATATTATAGCCATTTGCTTACATGCCTATCTAATAGACAGAACTTTCCTGGAGAGTTAGGGTCCCCTCTCAGTTTGTGGGAGTCCCATAACCTACAACTGGACTTAATTCTGAATCAATGTTAAATTAAGCAACAAATGGACACTTATGTGAAAAAAATTAACAAGATAGCAAGTAATAAGCATCATTAAAGAAGCAAAAATAAAGTGTCATGAGAGTTGCCAAAAGACAACAAATTTGGTTACAGATTCACTTGGCTTTTATTAATAATTCATGGATCAGGCTAGTCTCCATTCTACGAAACAGAATGAGAGCTCTCACTGGGCAATGGCAGAACAGTAGGTTTTGTAAGATGAGAAAAAGGAGACAGAACAATAGAAAAAAAGGCAACTGGTTAACATCTGGTTACTACAGGTTACTTTTTTGGTAAAAGTGAAAGCAGCTGGGTCTTCCTATTTATGCTGACTCAGGTAGACTGGAATGTTCTGTTTTCAGGGAAAAAACTGGTCTTTCAGGGTATCTGTCTGCTTCCTTAAAGTTTCAGTTTAATTACATGGCATTTAGCATGACTGACTCCATTTTGGTTTTGCCTGGTCTGTTAGGCAATTTTAATTTTGCATTTGTGGAAAATTAAGATATTATGTGTTCTCTGTGCTTCGAGATATTGAGTGGAGCTCTTAGAAGCTCCACTCAATCCAGACTTGCCCTTTGGGGATTTTCTCCAAGGTACCCTGAACTCCTAGGTGAGGTCTCCTTGTCATGCACTGTGATAATACCCTGTACTTCTCTTTCATGTCACTTATCACAATTGAAATTTGATTTAAATTATTTAAATGATTACTTACATCATCATGTCTTTAATATCTGTCCCTCACATTAGACGGTAAGTTCTAGGAGAAGAAAGATCACACCTCTCTGTCCAGCTCAGGGCCACATTCACAGTACAGTGCCTGGTACACAGGAGGCCATTAATAACTATTGGCTAGGGCCACATTCACAGTACAGCTCAGGGCCACATTCACAGTACAGTGCCTGATACACAGGAGGCCATTAATAACTATTGGCTGAATGAATCATAGTATGTGACAGATGGATGAGATCTTAGAAATCACCTAGATATTATAAGTGCATACTTTTATGGATGAGCAAAGAAGCCACAGCAGCAGATCTTTGAGCATGTAAATAGTCCAGCTGGGATTGAAACTACTAGATCCTAAATTTCTCAACCTCCAGGCCAAGGCTCTCTGTATTGGATCAAGCTGAGGTTCCGCCCACTGCCCCTTCTTCCACTCTCATTTGACCAATAGTCAAGGTCATGAGCATAACATGTGACCACCAAATAACTGGTTAACACAAAGTTCAAAGTCATAACACTGGCCTTATTCACAAGTTATAATGCCTACTCAAATGAAATGATAGTGTGTGTTTGGATCAGATGTGTGTGTGTTTAACAACTGAGAAGTAGCTTTGATTTTTAAATTATCACACTTAAAGATTCCTTGCAAACTATTTATACATCAGTCTTATGAATAAATGACATGTGGCAAGTCCTAACTAAGAAACATCTAATCTAAGATCTTAAGATGAAGAAGACACTGTGACCACCTGCCAAGCTGATACACATTAAAAAACAAAAGCAATAGGCACGCTTTCATCAGTTAGATGATTGTGGGGGTGGTTATTTTAGCATAAAAATATGAAAGTTCCTTCTGTTTTCATTTATTTCTCCTACAGATGTGACCCATATTTTGTTTACTGCACAAAAGCCAATTTCCTATCTCTATGAAAAACACCAGTTCTAATTCTGGGCCTGGGTTTTCCTTGCTTTTTCCCATAGCCCCACAGCTAGGAGCTCAACACCTCACTCAGTCAAAGTGCAGACTGACGGATTGGAGCTTGGTAAGAACCCAGGAAAACCCCCAGTGAGAATAGTCATTTCCTCCACTCAAGAAGTAGTTCTGCTAAACCCTTCCACTGCTCTTGTTTACAATATACAGTTTTCCCCAAGGCAAAAGCCCTACTTTCCAGCAGAAAAATGCTGTAGAGGTAGGTGAGAGCTCTGCTCTGCTGTTTGCTGTTCCATTGTCCTTTCTTTTTTAAAAAATAAATGTTATTGCGTGTATTTAGAGTATAATATATATACAGTAAACTGGTTACTATAGTGGAACAAATTAATATATCCATCAGTTCACATAGTTACCTATCCCCCTTCCCAGTGACAAAAGCAGCTATAATCTATCTACTCACTTAACAAAAGTCCTGAATACAATACACTATTATTAACTATAATTCTCATGTTGCACATTAGATCAACTTATACATTCTACATATTTGCTACTTTGTATTCTTTGACCTACAACTCCCATTTCCTCTCTCCCACCGTGAACATGGTAATGAATATTTTATTCTCTATCTCTATATATCTAACCTTCTTTTGTTGTTTTAAATTCCACACATAAGTGAGATCATGAAATATTTTTCTTTCTGTGTCTGGCTTATTTCACTTAGCATAATGTCCTCCCCATTTATCCATGTTGTAGCAAATGTTAAGATCTCCTCCTTTTTTAAGGTTGCATAATATTCCATTGTATATATGTGTACACACATTATACAATGTGTGTGTATATACACACTGGAGTATTCTTCAATCTGAAATATATATAGTGTACATATATATACACACATACACACTATATACATATATATATATGCACACAGTTTCTTTACCCATTAGTCCATTGATGGGCACCTAGGTTGTTTCTCTATCTTGGCTATTGTGGAAAATGGTGCAATGAACATGTGACTGCAGGTATCTTTATGAGGTGATGATTTCATTTCCTTTGAGTATATACCCAGAAGAACAACTTCTGGGTCATACAGTAGTTCTATTTTCAATTTGTTTAGTAACCTCCATACTGTTTTTCATAATGGCTACACCAATCTATATTCCCACCAGCAGCGTACAAGAGTTTCCTTTTCTCCACACCCTCGCCAACAGTTGTCTTTTTGACAACAGTTATCCTAACAGGTGTGAAGTGATATTGCAGTTTTAATTTGTATTTCTCTGATGATTAGTGATGCCGAGCCCCTTTCTGTGTACCTGTGGGCCATTTTTGTGTCATCTTTGGAGAAATGTATACTAATGTCCTTTGCACATTGCTAATTGGGTCACGTGTTTTTTTTGCTATTGAGTTGTGTGAGTTCTTTATAAATTTTGGATATTAACCCTTAGCAGATACATGATTTGTGAATATTTTTCCCAATATTTTTATTAATTGTTTCCATTGCTGTGCAGAAGCTTTTTAGTTTGATGTAGTCCCATTTATCTATTTTTGCTTTTGTAGCCTGAGCTTTTGGTGTGACATCCAAGAAATCACTGTCAAGGTCACTGTCAAGGAGTTTACCCCCTATATTTTCTTCTAGGAGTTTTATGGTTTCAGGTTTTACATTTAGGTCTTTTATCCATTTTGAGTTGACTTTTGTATATAAGATAAGGGTCCAATTTCATTCTTTTGCACATGGAAATCCAGTTTTCCCAGAACCATTTATTAATGAGACTATTCTTTCCTCCATTGTGGTGAAGCCTCCAACTTTTTTTTTTTTTTTTTTTTTTTACTGAGTAGTACTTTGCCTATTCAGGGTTTAATGTGGTTCCACATAAATTTTAGGGTTTTTACATTTATGTGAAGAATGCCATTGGGATTTTGATAGGGATTGCATTGGATCTATACATACTGCTTTAGGTAGTATAGACATTTTAACAATATTAATTCTTCCAATTCATGAGCATGAAATATCTATTTGTGTCCTCTTCAATTTCTTTCATCAATGTTTTATAGTTTTCAGTGTACTCTTCAATTTCTTTCATCAACGTTTTATAGTTTTCAGTGTATGTCTTTTACTTCCTTGGTAAAATTTATTCTTAAGTAATTCATCTTGTTTTATTTTTGATGCTATTAGAAATGAGATTATTTTCTTGAATTTTTCATCTAGGTTGTTATTTGTGTATAGAACCGAAATACAAGAGATTTTTGTATCTTTATTTTACATCCTGCAACTTTATTGAGATCTAACAGCTTTCTGGTGGAGTCTTTGGGGTTTTCTACATAAAGGATCATGTCGTCTGTAATTAGTGATAATTTTACTTCTTTTGTTCCAATCTGAACGCTTTTTATTTCTTTTTCGTCTAATTGCTCTTGCTAATACTTCCAGTACTATGTTGAATAGAAGTGGCAAGTGTGGGCATTCTTATACCTTACAGCAGATCTTAAAAGAAAAGCTTTCAGTTTCTCCTCACTGATTATGATGCTAGCTGTGGGTTTTTCATAAATGAACTTTATTATGCTGAGAAACCTTCCATCTATACTTAAACTGTTAAGAGTTTTTATCAAGAAAGGATATTGAACTTTGTTGAATGCTTTTTCTTCATCAGTTTATATGCTAGCGTGGTTTTTGTCTGTTAATGAAAGTATCACATTGATTAATTTGCATATGCTAGTCTTACATAGCCAGGGATACATCTCTCTTGATCATGATGTATAATCTTCTTGATTTGTTGTTGAATTTGAGTTGCTAAAATATTATTGATGATTTTTACATGAATATTCATCAGAGATATTGATACTGACCTGACCTGTAGTTTTCTTTACCGTGGTGTGTTTGGTTTAGGTACCAAGGTGATGCTGGCTTCAGAAAACATGTTAGGAAGTATTCCCTCCAGCTCTATTTTTTGGATGAGTTTAAGAAGTTTGGGTAGTAATTCTTGTTTGAAAATGTAATATAATTCAGCCGTAAAGCCATCTGGCTTTTATTTTTTAGGAGGTTTTTAATTACTACTTCATTCTCTTTGTTATTGCTCTATGCGGGCTTTCTATTTCTTCCTGATTCAACCTTGGCAAAACCTTGGTTTTACAAAGAATTTATCCATTTCCTCTAGGTTATCAAATTTCTTGGCATATAATTGTTCATAATAGTTACTTATGAAGCTTTTTATTTCTGAGGCTTCTGTTATAATGTCTCCACTTTCATTTCTGATTTCATATATTTGAGTCTTCTCTTTTTTTTCTTAGTCTAGCTAAGGGTTTGTTAATTTTATGTTTTCAAGAAAAAAACAACTCAGTTAATTTTTTCTATGGTTTTTCTATCCCCAATTTGATTTATTTCTGTTCTGATTTTTATTATTTCCTTCCTTCTGCTAACTTTGGGTTTAACTTGTTCTTCCTTTCCTAGTTCCTTGAGGTGTAATGTTGGGCTACTTATTTAAAATCTTTCTTATTATTATTTGAAATATTTCTTATTTTTTAATGTAGGCATTTACAGCTGTGAACTTCCCTCCCAGAACCACTTTTGTTGTATCCCATAGGTTTTGGTATGTTATGTCTTCACTATCTTTTGCCTCAAGATATTTTTATTGTGTGTGTGTGTGTGTATGTGTGTATGTGTGTGTGAGAGATACGGTCTGGCTCTGTCACCCAGGCTGGAGTGCAGTGGCACAATCTTGGCTCACTGAAACCTCTGCCTCCCAGGTTTAAGACACTCTTCCACCTCGGCCTTCTGAATAGCTGGAACTACAGGCGCACGCCACCAAGACTAGCTAATTTTTTTTTATTTTTTGCAGAGACAGGTCTCACTTGTTGCCCAAGCTGGTCTCGAACTCTTCAAGTGATCTGTCTACCTCCATCTCCCAAAGTGCTGGGATTATAGGTGTGAGCCACTGTGCCTGGCCAAGATATTGCTACATTTTCTTCTTGATTTCTTCTTTGATCCACTGGGTTGTTCAGGAGCATGTTGTTTAATTTCCACATATTATTGACTTTTCCAAAAATCTTCCTATTGTTGATTCGTAGTTTCATATAATTGTGGTCATAAACAATACTTGATATGATTCCAATCTTCTTAGTTTGTTAAGACTTATTTTGTGGCTTACCATGTGGTCTGTCCTGGAGAATGTTCCATGTGCACTAGGGAAGAATGTATATTCTGCTGCTATTGGATGGAAAGTTCTGTATATATTTGTTAGGTCCATTTTTTTTCTGAAGTGCAGTTCAATTACAGTATTTCCTTATTAATTTTCATCTGATCTGTCCATTGTTGAAAGTGGGATATCAAAGTCCCTTACTATTATCGTATTGCTATCTATTTCTCCCTTAATGTCAATTAATATTTGTCTTAGGTGCTCTCACATTGGGTGCATATATATTTACAGATGTTATGTCCTCTTGATGAATTGAGCCCCTTATCATTAAATAGTGACTCTGTTTGTCTTTTGTGACAGTTCCATACTTAAAACCTATTTTATTAGATATAAGTATAACCACCCCTGCTCTTTTTTTGGTTACCATTTGCATGGAATATCTTCTTCCATTCCTTTACTTTCAGCCTATGTGTGTCCTTAAGGCTAAAGCGGGTCTCTTGTGGGTAGCATATAGTTGGACCTTGTTTTTTTAATCAATTTAGCCACTCTATGTCTTTTGATTGGAGAATTTAATCCATTTATATTCATTGTAATTATTGATAGGTAAAGAATTATTACTGCCATTTTATTAATTGTATTCTGGTTGTTTCACAGATCCTTTGTTCCCTTCTCCCTCTCTTGTTTTTTATCTTTGTAATCTGGTAAGTTTCTGTAGTGCTAAGTTTTTATTCTTTTCTCTTTACCATTGGTATACATGCTATAGGTTTTGCTTTGCAGTTACCATAAGGTTTATGCAAAACATCATACAGTTATAATAGGATATTTTACACTGATAACAACTTAATTTCATTCTCATACAAAAACTCTTAACTTTTGCCCTCTGCCAACAATTTATATTTTTGATGGCAGAATTTACATCTTTTTATATTAAGCATTTCTTAATTAATGGTGGCTGTCATTATTTTTGACTGTTTTGACTTTTGACCTTTATACTAAAGATATACATGATTTACAGAGTATCATATCAATAATGAAGTATTCTGGACTTGACCTTTACCATTGAATTTTATACTTTCATATGTTGATATATTAGTAATTCACATCCTTTCGTTTCTGCTTGAAGAACTCTCTTAAGTATTTCTTGTAAGACAGGTTTAGTAGTGATAAATTCTCTCAACTTTTGCTTGCCTAGGAAAGACTTTTGTTTCTCCTTTATTCCTGAAGGACACCTTTAATGGGTATAGTATTCTTGGCTGACATTCTTTTTCCTTTCAGCACTTTAAAATTTTCATCCCATTCTCTCCTGGCTTGTAACGTTTCTCTTAAGAAATTCACTGACATTCTAATGATGATTTCCCTTATATGTGACTTGACACTTTTCTCTTGTTCTTTTAAAATTATCTCTTTGTCATTGACTTTTGATAGTTTAATTATAATGTACCTCAGAGAGAACCACTTTGGTTTGGGTTGAATCTGTTTGGGGACTTTTGAGTTTCACAGATCTGGATGTCCAAATCTCTTCCAAGAATTTGGAGGTTTTCTGCAATTATTTCATTATTGCATAAGCTTCCTCTTCCTACCTTTGTCCCTTATCCTTCTGCAATTCTCCTAATATGAATCTTTGTTCACTTGATGACATTTCATAAGTTCTGCAGACTGTCTTCATTCTTTCATTCATTTTTCTTATTTTTCCATTGACTAGGTAATTTCAAAAGACCTATCATCAAGTTCAGAGATTCTTTCTTCTGCTTGATCTAGTCTGATATTGAAGTTTTCTATTATATTTTTTACTTCATTCATTGAATTCTTCAGCTCCAAGATTTTTATTTGGTTCTTTTTAATGATATTTATCTCTGTTGAGGTTATCATTCAGATCACGAATTTTTTTCTGATTTCACTGAATTGCCTATCTATCTTATCTCAAATCTCACAGAGTTTCCTCACAATCATTATTTTGAACTCCTTTTTAGAAAATTCATAAATTTCCTTTTCTTGGAGTAAGTTACTAGAGAATTATTGTGTTACTTTGGCAATGTACTGTTTCCTTGCTTTTTCATGTTTCTTGTTTCTTGCATTGATGTCTGCACATCTGGTGAAACAATCACCTCTTCCAAACTTTACAGAGTGGCTTTTATAGGGAAAGACTTTCACTTGCAGATGGGTCTTCCTGTGCCAATTGGGTAGGGCATGGTGACTCTAAGTTCCTACTAGAAGCAGTTGTATATCCTCTGTGAAGCTTCTTTAGCTGTGATCAATGTCAGAAATGACTGTGGGTGTCTGATAGACTAGGCTGTAGGAGTTTGGGACAGTGGTGGTGGTAGCAAAGGTTGTCAAGGTCCTTGGTGACAAGGGCTTTTGATGTCCTCCTCTTCTTTCTTTCCACGCAATGGTGAGTCTTAGATGAGAAGATCTCTCTTGATGTCACGTCTGACACAGCCCTCAAGCAGCTGCAGCAGTACTGAGTTCCAGGAAACAGGTGCTCAGAATATCCATGGAAGAGGAGTCCTGGGCTCAGGGTTTCATGAGCTTAAGTTTGGCACCTGAGTTCTAAGGTGAAGGTTCACTCTCCAAGGCAGGGTTGGAGGCAGATTGCCTACACACCAGGATCTGTGACTCTGGGGCACAACCAAGCAGCTGAGGCCGGCCCAGGGAGCTGGGATGTAGTTGTGACTCTGACCCCAGGGGACAGGACACAGAACTGGCCTTTCCCTGAGGAAGAAGGGGTGCTCTGATGATTTGAGCCCAGGGAGCAAGGTAAAGCTGCAATTTGGGAACCAGCGCCAACAAGCACAGTGGCAATTCAGGCCCCAGTGAATGAGATGCCTACCTCACATAACTCTGGACCCCTAGATGGTGAGACACGGAAGCATCCTAGACCCTGTATGGACACGTGCAGCAGCAACAAGGTACCCAAAATGACAAAGCCTAGCTGCTGTTTGCACCTTGGAAGGCAGGGAACAGCACAGTGATGACTCCACTCCCCAAGAAGCGGGGTGTCTCATACTCTGCAAGGCTAGTCCAGTTCTAGGGAAGCAGGGTACTACAGTTCTTCAGCCAGTAGGGCAAGGTGTCCCAGCTCAATCAACGCCCTGTTTCCCTGGGATGTGGGATACCACGTCAGATCAGCCCAGGGATGTGTGGCTGCTCAGTCTGGCTATGGCTCCATTTCCCCACAAGTTGATGTACCTCTTTAGCTCAGGCACAGGGAGCCTTACTGCTCTGGGCAGACAAGGCACCAATTCCCCAGGATGCAGGGTGCTGCTTCAGCTTAGGCTCTGAGGGGCAAAGCACGATAGTGACTGGGAGGGGTAGGTAGAGCAGCTACACACCAGCTTGGCCCCTGGGGTAGGGTGTAGCAGCAGCTCAGCTTAGGGATGGTGGGCCAGCAGGCAAGGGTGGTTCAGTGGCAACAAAGCCTCAGGGACGAAAGGGTGTTGTGGCTAACTGCACCAGGACCAGACACACTCCAGCAGTGGTTCAAGTTCAAAGATGGTGCAGTACCCACATGGGTCACAGGGGACAGGACACAGTGTCAGCTGCTTCTCTGGGGAGAGTGCAGCCATGTGGACACCAGCCAGCTCCCTCAGCTGACGTGAGCACCTGTGAGGTCAGTAGGAGTCCCCAGTGGAGAGCATTACAAGGGTCCACATCGATGATGGGTGCTTCCGGCAGTCTTCTTGCTCACCTTTTTTCCACAGGGAGAAGTAACTCCTGGTTTTGAATTGACCCCACCTTGGGGATGGGGTAGTAGAAGCAAGGTGCTTCCCTTCTCTATGCGTCCATCCTGGGCTTCTGTGGTCTACAGGGCTTCTGTTACTCCTTTGATGCACTTCAGCACTGTTTAGTTATTTTCATCAAAATCCAGCAGTTTATTCATTGTTTTGGCTGTCTTTGCAGGGCGGCAGGGAACAAGCACTAAGGGCTTCTTCTAGCCAGCCATCTTATTGACATCACTCTCCCATTGTCCTTGCTAATCCTTTTTCTTAGAAAGGCTTCCTTTTCCTAGTGGATGTTGAAAGAAGTTCTACATTGAGTGCTGGGGCTCCTGAGCTGCCCTTTCTCTCCTTTCTTGGGTTTCCTTCAACACAAAGCTCCCATTGTAACAGGTAAGGAGGTAGAGTAAGCTGCTCTAGGAAGTATCAGAAGTCATCTTAACTCAGAGGTTTCCCAAAACAGTCTTTATTCCCCCTCCACTCCAAAGCCTCCACCCTACCTTTGAAATCAGGCCACTACATTTGCAAGGTAGGCTCTTCCAGCTTGGTGAGGACCAGAAGGAAGTGTGCTGCCAGCTCCTTTCCCTTCCCAAACTTGTTATCCCTCTGAATGTCACCACACTTTTCTTTTTCCCTATTACTTACAAAACAACAAAGAAAAACTATCATAGAAAACTTTGTAATAGAAAAAGCTTCTGCAGGATACACAATTCAAAACCATATTTTTTTCTCTCTCTGTGCACCCGCTCTGTGCAATTGGCACTTATTTGAAACAGCTTTCGAAGAAAATATGTTTGTGGTTCAAAGATAAGCAGGTTTTTAGTAAACTGTCAAAAGGACTTTTTTTCTTCTTCTTTACTGCCAGTGGAAAAACTCAAAAAGAAAGAGTATGTAAGAGGGGGAAGGCATTCTGAACTGTACTAGAACATGTATAGACTTAATTTTCTGGAAATTCATCAATGGCTTGGTATTCAAAGCTAGGGTCTCCTGCTTCTCCACCTGGAATTGGGTTTTGCCATCAAAATAATGAGGGTGCAACACTAAAATAATCACATGTAATAACTGAGACATAGGGTAGTATTTTTTTAAACTGTTCTCATTGGAACTACCAATCTTTTAAGAAAAGCCTATGTTAATTCACAGCATAAAGTAAAAAAGGAGAGAGATGCTATTATAACAAGGCCTCTGTTATCAATTATGACTGAAAACTGACCCAATGAAGATACCAGGGAATAAAGAACTACACCAAGAGAAGGCCAATCTAGGACCCACAGGCCACCAGAAAGAGGGACAAGCCAGAGGGCTGAACTGACACCAGTGTCCACAAGAAACTTACCCTGCCAGGCTGGGCACGGTGGCTCATACCTGTAATCTCAGCACTTTGGGAGGCCAAGGCAGGCAGGTCACTTGAGCCCAGGAGCTTGAGACCAGCCTAGCCAACAGGGTGAAACCTGGTATCCACAAAAAATACAAGAAGTAGCTGGGTGTCATGGTGCATACCTGTAATCCCAGCTACTCGGGAGGCTGAGGCACGAGAATCACTTGAAGCTGGGAGGCAGAGGTTGTAGTGAGCTGAGATTGCACCACTGCACTCCAGTCTGGGTGACAGATCGAGACTCTGTCTCAAAAAAAAAAAAAAAAAAGAAAGAAAGAAAGAAAGAAAGCCACCCCGCCAATGAAGGCCAAGCACATCTGTTTTCTATGGAGGATTCTGCATTTTGGTTTGTTCACACATGCTATCCTTCAGAAGCCGCATTTTGCCTCTTGCCCCAATACAGTTTTTGTTAACAACTAACAATCTAATGCCATAGTAAGGACTTTACAGAGGGGGCTGTAGATGTCAAAGCCATAAGGTCATGGGGGAAAAGTTAAACCTCTGAAGAGACTGCAGGGGGAATTTAAATGGAAAATAAAATCGTGATAATAAAGGAGTTATAACTTTCTTTTTGTAACTTTTGATTATTTTACCAATGAAAAGCAAATTCTTCACTTTGAAGCATATGAATGTTGCAATGATGCAACGTCTCCAGTCTAAAGTGTGAGAGAAGGGGCAGATGCATCATCTCTTTTCTGTTTTGGGAAGACGGAAGCTAAGATATATACGAATTAAAACTACACAGGTTAGGAAATTTTGCAAAATCACTTTTTTTTTCTGTATGAAAACAGACTTCCAGCTCCCTCTACTCCTGAGCTAATAGGGTAGGTTCCTTCTCAGCGTTATTTCACAGGGAGCAGATGGTAGTCTGAAATTTTTTTTGATAAAAACAATTATCTGCCAGGGGTTGCTGAGAGGTCAGCAGAACCCAGATTAACAATTGATCAGCTCTAATGGACCATCATAGTAATAAATTCAGAGCCAGTACACAGACCTGCTACCTCAGTAATAGCAATGGGGCTGACACCCGAGCTGTTAACAGACTTGCACTTAATAGCATAGAAGCTTCAGTAGCTTCAAAACCTTCATCTAAGCCAAGACAAATTCTTCCATGCACATCCAGTTTATCAAAGGCCTCTCTTTCACAGGTCTCCACCAAGGTGTATGCGGTTTACTTTGACCCATAGAGGAGTTCACTGAGGTCGGAGCACCAGTGTGAATGGCATCGTCATATTGACAGAGTATTTCAACATCTACTCTTATGTTCAGACCACAATGGTACCCTCTGATGCTTTCGTTGTACACGTCCAGAACAGGTGACTAGGGAGGAAAACTTTAGCTCCCTTTCCTTGTTCCCAAGAGAACAAAAACTAGAGACTTATTTTCTTGGTGCCTCGTTTTTTCAAGAGATGCCAATGCTGCATTCACAATCACAGCACCCCCTTTGACAGAGGGAATCACTTGTGCTACACCAGAATTTTATTGTAAAACTTCGGTAATAGGAAATCAGAACACTCTTGGAAAATAATAATAGCTTCAGATGGACAAACAAGAATGTCTCTACGTTGGCTGAACTAAAACCACAGAACATTTTTTATCTGCTGAAGGATAAGTAATCCCCAGAAGTCAACCACATCATCCCCTCCCATGCCCCATCCCACTAACCCTTATCTCTCAGTAAAATTGACCATATGAGCCATAAATAACAGATTTTACAAAGCAGTCATCACTTCCAATAATGTTTCTCACTCTCTCCTGCACAATCACTCCTTCCTGTTGAACCAATGAAGCCAGAAAAAATCAAAGAATAAGGACATTCCTTAATATAATCACAGTACAGGGATGAAAATCCGACAATCCAACATTAATACAGCATTGTTTTCTAATGCACAGTCCATATTAAAACTTTGTTTTCTAGTTCAGGGTCCAGTTCAGGATCGCACATTGCATGTAGCAGTCATGTGTCCTCATCCTCTTTGAATTAGGAGCAAATCCTCAACATTTCTTTCTCCTTCTTGATCTTGGCATTTTTGAAGACGAGTCCAGACAGTTACTTTGTAGAATGTTCCTCAATCTAGATTTGTCTGATGTTTTATCACGATTACAGTCAGGCTACACATTTTGGGCAAGAATTCTACGTAACTGTGTTATATTTTTCTGAGTCATCACATCTGGAGGCACTTGATGTCAATTTGTCTCACTATTGGTGACAATAACCTCGATTATTTGTTTTAGGTGGTGTCTATCAGGTTTCTCCACAATAAGATTGCTATTTTTCCCTTTGTAATTGATGAGTAACTTGTGGGCAAATAGTTTGAGACTATAAGTGTCCTGTTCTTCACCAAACTTTTGCCAACTAATTTTAGCATCCACTGAAGATTCTTGCCTCAGTTAATTACCATAATTTTCTAACTCAATCATTTTTCTATATGCATTAGTTGCCTTCTAAGACGTTCCCCCTCATTTATCTTTTTTTTTTTTTTTTTTTAGATGGAGTTTCTCTCTTTGTTGCCCAGGCTGGAGTGCACTGGCATGATCCTGGCTGACTCCAACATCCAACTCCCAGCTTCAAGCGATTCTCCTGTCTCAGCCTCCTGAGTAGCTGGGATTATAGGCGCCTGCCACCATGCCCAGCTAATTTTTGTATTTTTAGTAGAGATGGGGTTTCACCATGTTGGCCAAGCTGGTCTCCAACTCCTGATCCTCCCGCCTTGGCTTTCCAAAGTGCTGGGATTACAGGTGTGAGCCACCCAGCCTGGCCCATTTGTCTATTTTTTAATCTATCTATCTGTTTATTTATTATCAAGTGGACTCATGGATTCTTATTTTATTCATTGTTACAAGCTAAGTTGATATGAGTTGAGTTTCTGTCACTTAAAATCAGAATATTCCTGAAAAGCCTTCAGGAACTTCTGAGAAAAGTGAGACAGCTTCCCTGGGCAATGCACTCAAGAGGTCCTTATAATCTTCACACCTGCCAAAGTGCTTCCTGATGCTGCCATTAAATCCCTTCTGGCCCACTCTACAAGTCCAAACTCTCTGAAGATCTGGTTCAATGAAGACAAATGTGGCCAGTAAATGGCCCCTAGATCTTTGTGGAGCAATCATGTGAGAACTGAGTATGGCTTTAGGAAGGTGAGGTACTTCTTGCTATATTCAAGGTTCTTCTCACTATCTTCTGTCCCTTCTCAGCAGCTTCACTCAAAGAGCTGGGCCAGCTGCCAACTCCTCTTCCGATGTTTCCAACCATCCCCAGAGCTTCTCCTCATTTCCCTCTTATGCTTAGCTATACCTCTGGCTCTATTTGTTTCAAATGTTGAGTATTATGCCTAAAAAGACTGCTGATAATGGACTTGATATTTTCTGTTTGCCCCTCCAGAACCATTCTTCAACCTTCCTCACCCAGCTCAATGACTGAACTGAACTACATCAACCATACCAACAGCTGGATTCAGCCAATTGAGTACTGGCAAGAAATAAGAAAGCATGAGAGTACTGGGGTATCATTATCCCAAATTTCACCCTTTCCAGCTCACCATGGATGGCTATACTCCTCTATCAAATCCTTTTTCCACGTAGCCATCTTCCTTGAGTTCTGGAAACCCTAGTTTTCCTCTCTTCAGGCCAGAAGCATGGCTAGCTCTGGGATATGCCACCATTGCCTGTTGGTTTATCTGAACACCACTGCATGTTGGTTTCACTTAACCCCGACTACACATTTGAAAATATTTCCTTAATTAAACTTTCCTCGATCACCCCACTTGAATATGCATTGTTTTACCCACAAAGCAAAAGACACAGATGAGGGTGATGACAAGGACACATCTTCCAGAGAGACATGCAGCCGGTGGTCAGCTTTGGTATTGCCATCTTTTTTTGTGCCTAATGATTTATGTCTGCCTTTCTATTTCCCATATAAATGGTAATATAGGAAAGTCAACACTATTTCCGAATTGTGACCACATGCCACTACAAGAAATACGTCTAGCAAAGCTCAAACTTTAAGGTTTGCTCCTTCTGTTTTCCTAGCAGTGAGGAAAGGTCACAAAACTCAAAGTGCCAATTTAGATAAAAGTTCTTTCAGGGAGACCCAAAGGAATCTCCAAGTTTTACTTACTTACTTACTTACTTATTTGAGACAGACTCTCACTCTGTCACCCAGGCTGGAGTGCAGTGGCTCAATCTCAGCTCACTGCAACGTCTGCTGCCCAGGTTCAAGCAATTCTCCTGCCTCAGTTTCCCAAGTAGCTAGGATGGCAGGCGTGCGCCACCACGCCCAGCTAATTTTTGTATTTTTAGTAGAGACGGGGTTTCACCATGTTGGCCAGGCTGGTCTCAAACTTCTGGCCTCAAGCGATGCACCTGCCTCAGCCTCCCAAAGTGCTGGGATAACAGGCGTGAGCCACCACACCCAGCTGGAACCTCCAAGTATTATTTAATTCACTTGTTGCCCTTTACTATGTTTTCTATACACATCGACATCAAAATCCTTCTCAATCAGACACAGTCATGTCATGATCAGGTGCAAGATCTACTGCAAGAAATTAATGAAATGGGTATTTGAATCTCAAATCAGTGAATGATTTAATTTTTAAATTTTATTAACAATCAATTCAAGGATAGATCCATCACAGTATTGCTTTCAGTCACTTGCATTCCAAAATGCAGCCAGCCAAGTGGGATTTGGATATATTCTGCTATCTTATCAATTCACCATTCAGAGATCTGGTGATTATTGCCAGTTGACCAATTTAACTCCCCCTATATTGCGGAATAGTTTATTGAAATCTGATTACACACATGTGAGTGTTTGGCATTACCCATTATAACTGTCATTGTTAGAAAGTGGTTGCGGATTGCTTAAGAATCCTGTCAAAGATAGGCAATTTATTCCAACTCGGTACCATCCTCTCAAAAGCCTCTCCCTCCCAATCACTGAAAAATCAGTATTCCTGGTATACCTGGTCCTTCTCCTTTGGCAGGAAACACACAAAACAATTTAACTCAAACTATAATCAGTTACCTGTAAGTCTGCATCAAATTCATGTTTCAGGTGTGCTTCTTCTGCAGCCTCCACCAGACGCTAAAAGAAAAAAAAAAAACCAGAAGACAGCATTAAGGATCAGAATTGTGGCCTGAACCCCATTTCTCCATTGACCAAAAGTGACAGACTGTATCATGGCTCATACATTGTGATCTGATGCCTTTGCTCCCACAAAACTGAAAATAATCACATCAGTGTCAACATTTGGATTCTGCCTTCATCATTCAATCAATAATTCTTCCAATAAATATTTATTGTTATGCACACATTTATAAATGCACATGTGTTCTGCATCCATTTACATAACAATTCAGACACTGGCCCTTGAGGCCCAATGCAGATCCAAAACCCACCTAGCATAGTGCATTCCTTAGGTATAGAACGCCCTTAGTCAAGATTTATTGCCTTGAATCAAGTCCAACTTTAAGTGGGCTAGCTTTCTTCCCCAATATTTTGGAAAAGAGTACTTATTCTAATTCCCTCAATCATTCAAGGTCAATTCTTTCTGTACCCAGTTCTAATATGTAATTATCACGTGACAGTTATTTGCATTTTATGGTTCATCAATGCCACTGTGACAATCTGCAACCCAATAAAGCAATCACTTAAATTAAACGAATACTCAGGACCCACAAGAACACAATTCTTGTTATTCTTCTCGGCCAGTGAAATTCGACACATTAATATTCTTATGAAACCCATTTCACGATGCCTTCATTTAGACAATTATTCAACAATCAAAATCATTTTAATTTAATTTGATTTTGCCAACAATATTTCCCACCTTGAAAATATAGGCTAGAGGATATTACAGAAAATTCTCATTTGGTGAAATAATATTTCACTGAAATTACATCAAACTAAAAGCAAAATCTTAGATCTAAGCAAAAATTTGACCACTTCTATTTTTCCTATGGTCACTCTTGTATCCTATGCTGTCTTTAACTTGCTTTTTCTTGACATAATATAGGTCTGAGTTTAATAGGCCACGTGTGAAAAATGATGGCATTAATATTAATCTCTAAATGGTCACAAATTGACAGACAAATGTCCCATGAATAATTATTAAATTGGATATGGAAGTGAAGAGGCTGAAATATATTTGGGTAACTTTAAGCAGCAGTATAGAGCACCAAAGCCCACTTTCGCCACAGGACATACAAAGAAAGAGACTGGCCAGCCAGAGACAGTGCTGCCCACAGACAGGAATTTGGCAAGGGTGGAAATGTGATTTCCCAGACTATCTTCAGTTGATCAGAAGGTCAGGAAGGGTTTTTTCCTTCACTGGTCAAAGAACAATCCCCAGAGAACATCAGAGGCCAGAGCCATGAGACCTGGTCCTCATTCTAGCCCGGATGCTAACACACTACAGGTCTACAGGTGTGAAATCTTGAGCAGGACCCTTCCCTTGTCTGAGCCTCAGTTTCCTCACCTGAAAATACAAAAAGTAGTGACCCTAGAGCAGTGCTTCTCAAAGTGCGGTCCCACATTGGCAGGATCAGTTTCACCTGGGAAATTGTAGCAACGCCCATCCCAGTCCCACCGAATCAAAAGTTCTGTAGGTGAGGACCAGCAATCTGGTCTAACAAGCCCTGCAGGTAGTTCTGATGCCACTAAAGTTTGAGAACCACTGGCTAAAAACAGCATTCATCCCATTCCTCACCTCACTCCTGATGCCTGATTAAACCTCCAAGGTTTCTCAACTCTTATTTAACTTTGTAAAATCTATGTACCTAGGCCAGGCATGGTAGGTTCACACTAGTAATCCCAGCACTTTGGGAGGCAGAGGCGGGCAGATCACCTGAGGTCAGGAATTAAGAGACCAGCCTGGTCAACGTGGCAAAAACCCCATCTCAACAAAAAAACACAAAAATTAGCCAGGCGTGGTGGCACACGCCTGTAGTCTCAGCTATTCAAGAGGCTGAGGCAGGAGAATCGCTTGAACCCAGGAGGCAGAGGCTGCAGTGAGCCGAGATCACACCACTGCATTCCAGCCTGGGCGACAGAGTGAGACTCTGTCTCAAAAACAAAAAACAAAACTTACGTATTCCTACCTAAAATACTGTCACTTTAAGACATAAAATCTTTACAGAAAAAAAGACGTAAGATGGAGAGAATGAGAAACAGAAAAGTAAGAAGAGGAACCATCTACAAAGATCAGGTAAGTGGGCCCCAAGCGTTCATTGGGTCACTGTCTTCCTAGAATCATCCTAGTCAGTGAAGCTTGAAAGCCTTCTGGGATCACATGGTACAATCTGCAAAAACACTGTGGATCCTGACAGATGAGTGACAGGCAGTGATATATAAAAAGAAAGAAAACTATGTGTTTCTGAGAGCATATTCTCTTAATCTTTGTAATAGATTTAGAATTCCTATGCATGTATCATGAAATCAGTTACATATTGAGCTTTACAGAATGTGTATTAAATATTATGCATGTCTGAATACTTACATTATCAAAACGAGTCATGCATTTGAGCATTTATTTACTTCAACACATAAAAAATGGATTTTTAATGGTGTCTACGCACTGAGAATCTAGAGAAGAAAAGTTGATAAAATGTTTAAATGATCAAAAGATAAAGTAGAACTACACAATTACCAAGACAGATAATACTGAGAAAAAGTAAAGAATTGGAAAGGAAAAAATAATAATAAAGTCATGTGGGACCAACAAAAAAGAGAACAGGATGAAAATAATAGGCAAGTTGAAATCATCATGCAACAGTACCCATGAAATGTATTTCATATATATTTTATTTACATATGTGTGTATGTATATGTGTATGTATATGTATACTGTACAGTCATGCAAACTATGTAACATATTCCTATGTAACAAAACATAAAGTATATTTAAACCATAAACCCTGCAATACAAAGCAGGTAACAATACAAGAAGGTAACACTGGAAAGCATCGGATAATATTGTATTAACTACTAAGAGCAGCCAGAACACTGCACTCTGTGCTGAGTGAAGTAAATACATGAGAATTTGACCTGCTAGCAAGTTTTTATGTTCCTGTTCAAGTTAAATTTGCCGCATGCCTTTTTTTTTTTTTTTTCTAATAGGGAACTCTTCGCAAATTTGCATGTCTTCCTTGCTAATCTCCTCTGGATTGCTCTCATTTTAATATATGTGCTGCCAAAGCAAGCACTGCATGTCTTTTTTTAAACTTAATTTACCCCACATATTTCCTTCTCCATCCACGAAGATATTTTTTCCATCATTCTCACTAGAAAGCTTTAGGAAACATGATTCAAGAAATGATAATCAACCAGCAGCTACATGTAATAGTTGTTTCTTATGAAGCAAATAGGTATCCCAGAAGAGGGCTCTTTGAATGGATACACCCTGCAAGCAGCACCCACCAGGTTGTCCCAACCTGCCCTCTGATGCCAATGGGAGACAGGCCTACATTTTCTGGGAGAACTCAGGAGATGCCCTTCCAAAACAGGCTCAGCTGTTGTGTACGACAGTCATGAAAAATGGCACATCATCAAGAACTATGTGTCTTGTGGAAAGAACAAAGGACAGTAATCTTTCCTCTGAAAGTACTCTTATAAAGGTAAACAAATTAAAAGAAATGTTATTTAACAAGGAAACCATCTTCCATAGATTTACCTAAAACAGGCTGGGCGTGGTGTAATCCCAGCACTTTGGGAGGCCAAGGCAGGTGGATTGTATGAGCCCAGGACTTCAAAATCAGCCTGGGCAACATGGCAAATCCCCATCTCTACAAAAAATACAAATTAGCCAGGCGTGGTGGCACCCACCTATAGTCCCAGCTAGTGGTGAAACTCAGGTGGGAGGATCACTTGAGTCCGGGAGGCAGAGGCTGCAGTGAGCCAAGATTGCACTACTGCACTCCAGCCTGGGCAACAGAACAAGACCCTATCTCAAAAAAATAAAAAAAACTGAGTCACGGGGACAGAAGTTTCTCCTGTGTTTTGTTTTGTTTTTGAGACGGAGTCTCGCTCTGTCGCCCAGGCTGGAGTGCAGTGGCGTGATCTCGGCTCACTGCAAGCTCCGCCTCCTGGGTTCAAGCGATTCTCCTGCCGCAGCCTCCAGAGTAGCTGGGATTACAGGCACGTGCCATCACTTCCAGCTAATTTTTGTATTTTTTAGCAGAGATGGGGTTTCACCATGTTGGCTAGGCTGGTCTCGAACTCCTGACCTCAGGTGATCTGCCCACCTGGGCCTCCCAAAGTGCTGGGATTACAGGCGTGAGTCACTGCACCTGGCCAAGTTTCCCCAGTTAATAAAATTAAAATACATTGATTAATCATCTAACAGAGTCAAGACCAGAGAACTTCAAATTCTGATGCTTGCCAATAGAAAGTAACAGCCTATTATTGACATCTCTTTTCTCAGCAAATGTCATTATAATCATCTAAGTCCAATGAAATACGTTTTTAAAACAAATTTGCAGGTAAGAAAAATCCATTAAATTTGCTAATATTTTAGTTATTATATAAGAAACTGCCACTGAGCCTGGGGAAAACTGTTACTCTTTTATACCTATTATAAAGGCAGTGTACTTTTAATAATAATGTTAATTTTCTTTTATATGAATTCCTTTTTTAGGTCAACAAACGGGATTATAGAATTGTGAATGTGGTTTTTAATTAAACGTGAATACTGGAAACAAAAATGGCTTTGAAGACTCCAGCCTTCGGAACTGAGCTGTGAGGTAAGAGAAAACAGCAGTTTTGCCCACAAATCTTTTATCCCTTGTTTAATGCCAAAGCTTTTCCTTACTCAATAAAAATGATAACAATATACTGGAATATACATCCTGGACTTGGAACAAAGCACCTATAAGATAAAAGGTTGTACTTCATGAGTTGATGCACATTTCACTGGCTTTTTATATTTCTATATAACTCATCCCTTTTAGTGAAATAAATACAAACAAGAGCCATCTTTATAAATAGACAATGCTAGAAGCCATAGACCACAGATAGTATTTACAGCTTTGGTGAAGGCGAAGTTGCCAAGGGGAATAGCGGGGATATTAAAGCATTTCATTTAAAATCACAACTTATTTCTTGTTACAATGACCCTATGTATATCCGCACAACATTACAGAATGCACAGTGTCCCGTTTCCTCCCCGCAACACGTAAATCAGGACTAGCGTTAAAGACATGGTAGAGGTCAAACTTTCCATCATGGGCCAGAAGCGGAAAACCGGACACCATGTCTAAGTAAAAACTGGATCAGAAAAAGAAAATGATTTTTTTGTCTTCATGTATTTTATGTTTTTGTTCCTGGCCATTTTGGCTTAACAAGGGGAGAAAAGAGAGAAAGAATTGTGCAGTGAGAGGCGGGAAGGTAATGGAAAATGTTACTACACTACCAATGTAACTTAACTGCTGGACTCCTGATTTTATCACAATGAACAAATTGTGTACAAATAAAGAAAATTTCAAATAAAAATCCCTAAAATGGGCGGTAGGAACAATTATGGATGAAAATCCCCCCCCCAAAAAAAAACAGAAATATAAAAACCATACGGAACAGAAATGTAAAAAGTTATTTTTATTTCTTATGTTAAAGCTAAAAAGCTTTGGGTTGTAAAATGCTGTTAAAATGCGGTGTTGGAATTTAATAAAGATTTCAAAGCACTTAATATATTTAGTGGTTTTCAGGTAATGTTTTGCAACAACACATTTAATACTCATACCAGGCTGGCTTTTTACTGCCTTTTTTCTGGAATGAATACATAATTCTTTCTCAAATAAGGTTTAAGCTCAAATGGGGGGAACTCAAATCCATAATCATGAACATGGATTTGGGCTACACGAAGGGTTAACTTGGAGTTAGTTATTGAATTGTCATTAATACCAGAGTTAGAGATCACATGACTCTTCCTTTGAATCAACAAGAGTTCAATGTGTAGAAAAATGGCCAAACAGAGGAATCAAGAAATAGTAGCAATTACTATCACAACCATACCCAGAGCGGCATGGTTGAACTGTTACCCTAGATTCAGTGGCTTTTGTTTTTTTGTTTTTTGTTTTTTTTTTGAGACAGAGTCTTACTCTATTGCCCAGGCGATCTCAGCTCACTGCAAGCTCCGCCTCCTGGGTTCACGCCATTCTCCTGCCTCAGCCTCCCGAGTGGCTGGGACTACAGGTGCCCACTACCATGCCCGGCTAATTTTTTGTATTTTTAGTAGAGACGGGATTTCACTGTGTTAGCCAGAATGGTCTCGATCTCCTGACCTCGTGATCCACCTGCCTTGGCCTCCCAAAGTGCTGGGATTACAGGTGTGAGCCACCACACCAGGCTGGCTTTTGTTTTAAGGGCAAGAGTTTGAGTTACACCATTTGTCCTTCAGTGTGTACCTGGGACTAATGCGATCCTAGCAGTGTGTTACACAGCAGGGCTTGAACTTGACATGCTGACAGTCTACAGAAGTGAAGACAGAGGAGATCTAAGTCTTCTCTGCAGTCACAGATTTCAAACTCAATCAATCACGGATTAAAATGAAAAATCTCTACCCTCATTAAGGGCACTTAGCACATCAAAAGATGTTTCCAGGAACCCAGGCAAAATGAGATTGATTTGTTTCCCAGACTTATTTCAAACTCTTGTCTTGTACCAAGGGTCAGAAATCATCCATTTAAGAACTGTTACATTGGAGAAATAAAGTAAGTTGTTCAGATTTACATTTTCATTCCTTCTGGTGTTGAGATTCCTTCCCCTCTGTCCTTGGGATAGAGTTGTTTATCACTCCGTAACAGTGTAGATTAATCTTTGCTGCTTTGTAGCTAGCTCAATTAGATGAATATTTCCCAAAGTGTGGGACGGGTACGACCAGTGATCCATGAAAAAAACATAAGATGGTTCACAGAAAGGTGAGGGACACACAAGGAAAATAGCTATTTCAATGAGAAGGGACAAGTGACAAAGAATGCTGTCAGGAAGCCAAGGAAGCTTCCCAGAAGACATGACATTTAAGCTGAGCTCTGAAGGAGAACAGGAAGGATGCAGGAGAAAGAGAAGTGCTGAAAGAACGTTCCAGCCAATAGGAACATTTCACACAAAGTTTTGGAGGTAAGAAAATGTTCTGGAAACAGCAATTAAGAGAAATATTCTGGAAACAGTTAGTGCTCTGGGACCTACACAGAGGCCACATCAGTGACTGGATGACCATCAGGTAATAAACCAGGGCAAAATGAATAACCTGCAGAAAAGGACACAATTAGACAAGAAGAAAGCCAACACACCTTTCCCTGCCACCCTGCAATGCTGCAACTGCAGTTAGAGTCATAGCTGAAACCTTAATAATATTCAGTAATCCTTATTGATACAAATGTTTTTTACTGTTCGATTCCAATAGAAATGGCACATATAAATCACCAACTATCAGGATGATCATTTCTTTGGAGAAACACAGGTTTTAAGGAGCCTTCATTATTTCTTTGTTCCTGTAGAAGAAATAAGCTTTGTTGCACACGAATGAACATTTTGTATAAAATGACCTTCTGCCTGAAAGCTGCAAAAATTGCTTCTGCTTTAAAAATGGCAAACATTTCAAAGTGGATTATAAAAGCTAATCTATAAAGTTTCTAGAGAAAGCAGGTAACAGAACAATAAAGAAAACACATCGTGCGTGTATGTGGGGAACTTTCTTCCCTCCCTTCACTCCTCCCCTTTCCTGTCTCCTTCAGATTGTATGAGGCTACACTGGCCTTTTACAAGACAAAATAAGCCTAGAGTTTACATCAGAAGACATGATCACAATCAATAACAAATTATCTTTGTTTCCACAAGAGATACCTGTTATCAATTTGAGGCTGATTAAATTAATACCCGTTATCAGTGTGAATGGCCAATTTCCAGACCAAAGCCATCACATTCTACATCTAAGCCTGCATTTGCCAAAGTGCAACATTTGCAAAGCCGCTGAAGATGGAAACAGCCAAACTTTGTTCAAAGGGCTGCCCAAGGACCAAGGCAGCTCAGGGAGAGGTAGGAAGAAGAGACAACCTTCGATTTCAGCCCAAGTAATTTTTCCAAATGACCCAGTATTTTAAATGATGTTCTTCTGCTTACATAGCTCTCCTGGGAATGTTTTAGAGTTGATTATCAAAATCAAGGCTATTTAACCATGAAACTTAAAAAGTCCCCGCAGGACCCTTCAGTTCTGAGGTAACTGCACTATTTCCTTTGTGGACAATGGAACTGTCTTTAACTTCCCAAGGGGATAGTCCACAATGAATGGGGACTATGACACTACATCATCTGAGGCACGAGTCCCCAACCCCCAGCATGGACCAGTACTGGTCGGTGGCCTGTTAGGAACTGGGCCGCACAGCAGGAGGTGAGTGGAGGGCCTGCGAGCATCACTGCCTGAGCTCAGCCTCCTGTCAGATCATCAGCATTAGATTCTCATAGGAGCATGAACCCGATTGTGAACTGTGCATGCAAGGGATCCAGGCTGCATGGTCCTTAAGAGAATCTAACTAATGCCTGATTATCTGAGGTGGAACAGCCTCATCCCAAAGCCATCCCTCACTCCCCCATGCAAAAATTGTCTTTCATGAAACCGATCCCTGACGCCAAAAAGGTTGGGGACTGCTGACCCAAAGGATGAACATTTGTTCTCCAAAATCAAAGGAAATTTCCTATCACCAAGGCCTCTGATTGTGGTGAATAAAATTCTGTTCCAGCCCTTAATTATACCTTTCCAGGGCTTACTCAGAAGGTGTTGACTAGAACTCACAATGGCAGAGTATTGAAGGTATTGCCCAACTGGCCAAGGAAGACAGGGACATCTGCCCCAGATAAGTCACAGCCAACATAACAAGGTGTTGGTACTGGTAAGGAAGTCTGTCCTGCAGAGAGTTTCCATTCCTGGTTATATCACTTTTCAGTCACTTCTGTTTAATTTAGCAAGTACTTGTTGAGAACCTATTAGGTAACAAGAACATCACCAAGAACTGAACCCCAATAAATAGATAACTGAGGCTTAGGCCTCAAGAAGTTTGGGATACATTTTGTTACAGTAGAGTCAGAACAGGTCTCAAGAAATCAAAGACAAGAGTTTGAATCCAGGTCTTCCTACTCACTGACTCTGGGCAAGTCTTAACTTCTCTGAGTCCTAGTTTTCTAATCTGATGAACTCAAGTAATAAAACCTTTAGTCTGTACCTCAGTGTGTGAATCTGGTGAGAATATACATACAAAAATTTCCCAAAGGATTCCACACAAGTGTAAAATATTATTAAGACAGGGTAGAGGAAGAGACAAGATTTTCCAGCATAAAACAGCTTGACTGAAACAAGGAAACTTCCCAGAGTCACTGCCTCCCACGGTTGGCTCTCATATGGGGAGAACTTGGAACAACTCCCCAAGTTCACAGTTACATGGAGGTTATGTGAACGTTAATTCTGCTGCCAAGAAAAGGACTCCAAATCTTGTGTTCGAAAACACGAGGCTGTGCATCTGCTCCTTAAAGGCGGGTTTTCAGAATCCACCACTCTTTCAGTTCCAGAGGTAAAATCTGTGATCAGTGAGGCTGAAAATGGAATGAGGCAAAGGCCTTTATGGAAGGGTTTGACTGATGTCTTCAGAATGGCAAAAACACAGAAATTAAGCTGTTTGCCAAAGCAAGCTCCTTTGACAGATGGCACCTGTGAGACACTGGACAGGATGGTGAGCGTGGCAGGTAGCTCCTTGCCCCCAGGCCCACTATGGCCAGGGAAGAAAATTTTTCTTTCTCCTTGAAAATGAAATAACACTAACAATTTCCATGTCCATTCAGACTTCACCTTCTCAAGATGAATTTTTATATAAATTTGATGCAGAGAAAAATCTGTTCCAATTCCCTTGTTGTTCTTTCCTTCCAACTATCCATCCAAATGTTTACCAGGCAACTTCAGTTTGGGAAGAAACATATCGTGTTGGTCCAGGGAACAGCCCCGAGGTCTGACAGCTTGAATTCAAATCCTGTCTCCAGCAACTTTATAATACCTCTCTGAGCCAATGTTCTTGGCATTGAGTAAATGTCCACTAATGTTATCTTGCTGCTGCTGCTGATGATGATTAATTATGTGGGAAGAATTACTCTAAGGGCTGACGCTATGAAGATAATGGCACTCTCACACAGTTCAGTTGGGAGAGGAGACAAATAACTAGATAATGTGGCGTGGGCTAGAAGAGGAGGGCCACACAAGATGATAACAGCAATTATTGAGCTTCACACTGACTGGCCTGTGTGCCAAGCTGTCCTAAGTGCTTTAGTCATCGAATCCAGCAAATCCTCACAACTGCTCTATAAAAGAAAGCACAGATACCATCCTAACTTTACACCAAAGGGAAGAGAGGCTATAGCGCTGTGAAAACCAAGGGCACAGAGCACCAGTGCAGGAATGCTCATAAATGATGCAACAGTAAGCTGGGGTTAAAGGATGAGTGGAAGCCAGCCAGGTGACCGAGAGAGGTGACGGCAAAGGAGCAGCAAAGGTTCCAGGGTGGGAGCCTCCTTTGCCTTGTTTCTCCTGTCTGCAGAGCTGCAGGTGTGGAACGGGAAGAGGGGAGAGTGCAAAAGGGCAGGCAAGTGGGGCTCAGATAAGCAAGGGTGTTGGGCTAGGCTAAGGAGTACTGTGGCCTGTGTGCAGCAGGAGGTCTCATGGGCCACAAGACCCACGCGATCAGACCTGAACTTTAATTCATCTTTAAAAGTAAGCTAGTGGCAGTGCTGAAAAAAATTAGAAGAGGATAAACCTGAAACAGAGACTGAGGCAGAGAGACCACTTGCTTAAATGCCATTTATTCCACAAATACCTTAATCCATGAGCAATTCCTGTGGCCTCTCCCTCCAAAATACACCCCATGTTTCACTACTTTTGTCATCCTCTCCCCTATTATATCGCTAGCAAAGCCATGGCCATCTCTTCTCTGGAAACCCTCAGCACCCTAACAAGTGTCCAGTTGGCACTCAGTGCCCTGGATCCCATTCTTTTTCTGGCAATCCCACATGGTTGCCAGAAAAAGCCTTTTAAGAACAATTCCGATGGCAGCGCTCCCTGTTTGAAACCCACCAGTGACTTCCCATTAATCATGACTATGACCCATAAGGTCCTTTGATCTGGCCCAGTACCCTCAGATCCTGACTCCCAGCCAGCTTTCTGGCCCCAGACCACTACCAACTTGTCTCTGTCATCCTGCTGTTCTCTTGACCAAGGATATTCTTGTCCTAGATCCTTGTATGTTTGGCTGCCCCTCATTGGTCACTCTGCAGCTCAAATGACTCCTCCTCAAGGATGTCACCCCCACCCCACCCCCTAACAAAGGATTGAGCACTTTGTGCTCAAAGCAGCACTGAGAATATGGCTAGTGCTCAAAATGCAATTGGACAAATTAAAAAATATCTATTACTCACCCTACTAGGTGCCAGGCACTGTGTTTGTCTGGGAATATAAGGTTTATAAGACACAGTTGTTGTCCTCAAGGACATTAAAGTCCAGGATGGGAAAGAAACGAGTTGGCAACTGCAACACAACATGATAAAGGCTCTAACAGGAGCTAAGCAAGGAATCCTACAGACCACCAAGGGAGCAACTAGACCAGGCTTACGGGGTACAAGGAGGCTCTTCACATATGGTACAAGAAGGCTTCTCATCTACACTGAGACCTGAAAGACAACAGCCAGCCCAGAAAACAAAGGAAGGGCCTTCCAGGATGAGGGAACTGCAAGTGCAGTGGCAAAAGAAGGCAAAAGAGGGCATGACATGTTCAGGCAATTACGAGTGGCTTGGCGTATGAAGGTTATGTGGAGGGGAGCCTGTGTCGGGGGCAGGGAGCTAGTGAGAAAGGAGGCTGGAGAGCAAAATATTATTGATTATTGATGTTATCTAGATGTTCTCAAATGAGCAAAAGGTGATCCAAGACAATAACGAGAAAGATTGAAGACAAAGCATCTGAAAGTTATTTAGGAAGAGGAATCTACGGGACTTGGAGACCAGTAGGAAACAGAGAATAAGGGAAAAGGCAGAGTGATGGAACTACTAGGTGGGTGCAAAGGTAATTACTTTTGCACCAACCTATAGCTTGGTGCCCTTACTCACTACCTGGTACTGCCTCCACGGGGGGTCCAGCAACAACCAGAGAAGGAGCTGAGCTCAGAAGGAAGACTGAACGAAAGAAGGGCTAGCAGGTATGATAAAATCTCATAGTAAGACCAGGCAACACAAGCACAGAATGTTTTTAAAAGTGAAGTCCAATCTTGTGACTAAGGGTGTGTGTTGGAGAGTGCCTGCTGACTCTCAGCACCATCTAAGCTGTGCCTTCTATGGTAGGGCTGGAGGCCTACCACCACATGCTCTTGACTCCCTTGCCCTGAGCAGGGCTCCAGGTCAGATTCTTGAGAGGTCTGCAAACTGAAAGGGAAGAAACCAATATTCTCCAGCTGAAGTGATGGGTATGTATGTGGGCATCTGCAGATGGCAGGTATCTTTGGTCATTCAGACACACTCCCACGAATTACCCACTCACGGTGCAGACACCGGAGATCACTGGTGGTGGCTTCCTGCAACCGCAGCACTTCCTAGATCTGTCAACTCAGACAGCAGCTTCCCTGACCCTCACTCCCTCTGTTTTTCTAACTATCAAATAAGCCTTTAATTCCCTTTATCAAACCCCTGCCTACTTGAAACGCCTAAAGATATTCCTTAAAAAATAAAACCTAAAGGGTTTTTATTTTCTAATCAAACATGACTGAGCATTCCACAGGGTACCTGTGTAAGAACCACTTCAGAGCACAGGAAGGGGCAGGGGCCAAAGTGCGGAGAGCAGTGAAAGTGGGAGGGATGGAAGTTTGGGACAAAACATCCAGATTCCTATATTGAGAAACCGATTTGGGCCATAGCAGGAAGAAAATGCAAGGTGAAGGAAGGCTTCAAGATGAAAACATGCTCATAGCAATGAAGGTAGTAATAAGAACTGCCCTAGGAAGCTCCCAGAAGACCCAGCTCAGGGCAACATCAGGATCCTCCCCAGGGATGACAAAGCCATTGAGGAAGCCTCCAATTCAAAGGAGGCTTAAACTTAGACTTTCCACCTTATTTCCTGAAGGGATTACAGATATAGTCATAAAGACACCATGGCATTGGAAGGAGAAGTTTTTTAAAGTGGACCACACAGCCTACAGAGCATTACAATTTCTTTCTACTGTATCCTTAATTTGCTTAGGAAGAGACCAATTACATATATAATATAGGCATGCTTTGTTAAAAAGCAGCAATTTGTGAAATCTATATATTTAAAACATACCACAGTTTTCAACTGTTTTCTCATTTGTTCATTCATACTATACCAGGGGCCTTGAAAACAAAATCCAAATTACCTGAGTCACTCGACTTCTGAAGGACCCTGTGTAATAGGACCAAGCGGGCTTTTACTTCTCTAAGGGAAAGTCAACCACATGTGCTTATATGTGAAGCTTATTCCAAATGAAATCAAGAACAAATAATGAAAAGTAAGACTATTCCCCTGACTCTGGTCCCTGAACATTTTACACAAGTTCCTGGTTTCAATTAATACCACACTGGTGGCTTCAGGGTCCTCAGAAAAAGCCTTCCTCCCCCAGGTGCAGAAATAAAATCCTGAGGCCAAGACTCTAAACTTTGCCCAAGAATTTCAAGAGATGACTGCTCCAACTTGAAACACGGGGCAGTGAGGGAACCAGTGCTGGCATGATAGGACGCATGTGAACTTCTGAGTCCCAGGGGGCTGGGTCAAAAAAGGGCCTGGGTTATGAATGAAATGTATGTGCCTGAAATTCACTTTTGTTATTTTTCCATTCTAATTCTCATACATTCCTCTTGAATTCAAGGAATGACATTTTCACCCTCCGGAACCAAACTTGGCATTTTAAATTTCCAAGGATGAGAAGTTAGCTTAAAGGATAAGCTGGCTCTCCCATTTTTAACGCCCAGGTAATGAACTGAAATTACACAAAGGGTTTGAATTTTTATGGAACGTTATTCATACACTTGACTCCCTCAGCTTCAACTCTTTCTCCTTTGTCAACCCTAATTATAACTTTATTTCAAAATAACAAAGAAATAAGCAGATGTATGAACACATGCAAGTGATAAAAGATTTGAGGATTTTTTTTTTTTAAAGAAAAGACAGCTAATGAAGAAGGACTAAACCCATTTTACACAGAAGTAAACTGACAGTAGAAACTGAAATTCCCTGGTGTCTATACAATGCTCACCTGTACCCCGTGCTTGGCTCTAGAGGCCCGTCGTGTTTTGCTCCTATTTTCCCCTCCTCACCCTACATCCTGCAGCAGGGACTCTGGCAACTCTCCGAGGCTCTGACATGACCAGAGTGGAGAGTCTTGGTTCCGGCACAATACGCCATGCTCCCCTCTCTGCCACCCACCCTTTTCTTTCACTGTGAAATAGACACACAGAGAAATGGTAAACCCAACAAAAATGCCACTTTGTGAGTTAAAACAGTTGAATACCAGCAATTCCACATAGCTGAAGTTAAATCATAAAATATATTTGAACTTTAGTGGCTTTTAAGTTTTTAAGTTTCCCTTTAACAGTCCAAAGGAGTTGATGGCTTGTTCACTCTGAGGTGCTGGCTAAGAAAACCAAACCAGGCCCACAAAGCCATCTCTGAGGCCCTTGGGTCCAGGCATGCTACCCTAGGTCAGAATTATTTGGATTTTAGAAAGGTAAAATGATATTTGTTATAACTCATATGCAGAGAGGTCTGGGCCAGCACTCCATAATCAAATATTAACATTTCTATAGTAGACAAATAATTATTCATATTAAATAGAATAAATAAATATTAAACATATCCACATGTCAGTTCAGGCCATGTTTTTCCACCAAACATGTTATTAAAAACCTTTCAATTCTTGGAGATTTCTTGATTTCAAAATTGAAGATATCAGAGTGTGAACCTCCTGATACTTGAACAAAAAATAAAGTGACAGAAGTTTCTTGATTTTGTGTTTGATGACCACAAAGTTTTCTGAGCCCTTTGGCTCAGCTTCTACTTGAGCTAATAAATCACCAAGTTAGATGAGTACGAATAGATCAAATAAATGTCAATGGGAGAGGAGATCTTACTGGAGTGATGGAAATGGGAGCGAGGAAAATGCACACAATGTGATGCGCATCCATGACCACCGTACAAAGCAACTTGGTAAATTTACTAAAATCAATGAATTATGTACTTAAAATAAGCAAATTGTATTATATGTAAATTATCTCTCAATGAAGTTGTTAGAAAAAAATAACAATGGAAGACGTTCAGAAATGTGAGTTAATATAGTAGTTTTCAAATGTAGAAACCCACTTACGTACAATATCATTGTACATTAAGTGTTCCTAGTAATGTAAAATGGTATGGTCACTTTGGAAAGTTACTCAAAAGGTTAAATACAAGAGTTACCATACGACTCAGCAATTCGACTCCTAGATATACACCCAAGGAAAATGAGAACCTATGTCCACACAAAAACATACACACAAATGTTCAAAGCAGCATCAATCATTACAGCCAAAAGGTGGAAACAACCCAAATGTCCAAGAACTGATGAATGGATCAACAAAATGGAATGTATCCATGCAATGGAATCAGCAATAAAAGGAGTAGAGTACTGAGACGTAGCAGATGACTCTTGAAAACCGTAGGCTCAGTGAAAGAAATCAAAGAACATAAAAGACCATGTATTGTATTATTTCATTTACATGAAATGTCCAAAAAAGGCAAATCCATAGAAACAGAAAGATTTGTGGATGCCTAGGGCTGGGAGGAATGCTGAGATTGAAAGAAAAAGGTTAAAGTGTGTTGGTTTTTGTTTTTTTTTCTGGAGTCGGGGGTTAGAAAAATATTCTAAAACTGATTGTGGTAACGGCTGTACAACTGTGAATATACAAAAAAATAAGCCCACTGAATTATATACTCTAAATGGAAAAATTATATGCTATGTGAGTATTTCAATAAAAACCGTTACCAAAAAAGTGTCTCTAGTATATTAGAGTGGAATGTTGTTTGGTGTTCTTTAATGGGTACAATGAGTCCTTGGCCACCAGTAACTTAGTGGGTACAATCCACCTCCACAGAATGTACCACTGTGACAGCCGGTCAACATGAACAGAAGAAAAGTTCTCATCCGCTCACTAGGGGATTAGGCAAATCTGTGGAGAGACTGAAATCTCCTTTAAGCATTCCTTATATATGGATTGGATTCTTAATCAGCATCTTTTATGTGTCTTCAGCACAATGACCCATTTCAGATTAACTAGATGAATTACTGTCATTTGCAATAACTGTGAACAAGAAACGCTAAATAAATATTATTGAGATAAAAGTAAGTTAAACATATTCTTTAAATCCTTAGAAGTGTGTTACATTGTGAATATTCAACTACTGGCATCTAAGAATTGTAAGTCTGATGGCATCGAGCAGAATTCTAGCTCAATCCAAAGCTAAAATATGAATACTGCTAATTAAAAGGGTTCTCACTTCTAGGGTAAGTAAATATCAAACGGAGAAAAAGATCATAGATTTGCAACAACATTTTGAAAGGCTTATAATAATTTATTACTGTTTGTTTATAGCCCACTTCATTCCAAAAATGATTTTCCCATTGCTCATATGCTACATGAAGATACAAGTTTAATTAAGAACATCTAATCTTAAGGGGCATGAAGCTAATTAGTCAGAAAATATTTATTAAGCATCTACTATATGGAAGAAACACAGCCACAGACTGAAGGGAGCTACAAATTACTTATCGCAGTCTGCACTGTAGGAATTTGTTGTCACATCTAGTAATAATAAATATAATAACTATGCCTAATGCAATTTGCCAGACTTCAAATGAGAGGTCTGAGTTATAGGGGTATAAGGGTTGAACCAGAAAGTGGTGACTTGCCACTACTGAGGCTAGGAAGACTTCACAGAGGAGACAGAATCTGAGTGAACTGTCAGACGCAGGTTCGGAAGAAAGAAGGCAGATGTCCTACGTGGGAAAGGCCGACACGCCCTTGGGGAATAGAGGGCACACCTGTCTGGGCAGAGAATGAGATAAGGGTGGAGAGGAGACCTGGGACCAGCCTGGACCATCAGTCTAAGGGCTGAGATTCATTCTAAATAAAAGAGGTGTCAGAGGAAAGGTGATCCAGGGTGGTCAGAGGCTGGGGTCCAGTGGGGACAGCAGCTGGACAATGGGAAAGAGATTATGACGAAGTCAAGGCCCTGACTTGTCCAGTTCCTCAGGCCTGCCAGCAGTCACTTAAAGCAGTGTCCACACCACTGAGCACATGCACGTGACTTGCCTGCATGACCACGGCTCCCTATCACTGTCAAGGTGAATCCCACCCACCAGCAGAATGAACTTAGTTCTATTCTATACGACCGTTTGTTTTTTTTTTTAAGGTTTGTGTCATTAAATTATTTTACAAGTTTTTTGTTTTTTTTTTTAAGAGGACAATGCTCCTTTGTAAAGTCTCAAGCCTGAAACAAACAAATGAAACTCAACAACTCTTCTGGTGACCTGTCAGATCCCTGAGACACTGATATATGTATACTTATTGTTATTACTTCAATTCTATTGATTAAGCTTTCACTATTTGGGGGGATTGTAAGCAAGGTAATTAACATAGCAAGAAGGATAGCTGTAAGAGAACCCTACCGCTGGCCGGACGCGGTGGCGCACACCTGTAATCCCAGCACTTTGGGAGGCCAAGGCGGGAGGATCACAAGGTCAGGAGATAGAGACCATCCTGGCTAACACAATAAAACCCCGTCTCTACTAAAAATACAAAAAATTAGCCAGGTGTGGTGGCGGGCGCCTATAATCCCCGCTACTCAGGAGGCTGAGGCAGGAGAATGGCATGAACCCTGGAGGCGGAGCTTGCAGTGAGCCGAGATCGCGCCACTGCACTACAGCCTGGGTGATAGAGCGAGACTCCGCCTCAAAAAAAAAAAAAAAAAAAAAAGAACCCTACCCCCAATTATTACCTTGGAGCAGGACACGTATGCTGATTATACTACATATGCCAGTTATATAATGGAAATTCAAGTTTACATGAAGCAGAAAAGAGCAGCGACTCACCTGGGTTTTATCTCCCTCTCTGTCTCTGTTCTGTGCTCACTCACTCTCTCTCCTCCTTTCTGTGCTCACTCTCTTTGCTCTCTCACTCTCTCTCTCCCCCTTTCCCCTTCTCTTTCTTTCTCTCCCTCAGAAGTCCAACCATTATTTATTAAGCAAAGACTAGTAAGATCTCCCTTTGAAGACTGCACAAAATAGTAAAGGAGACAAATAGGTAATCAAATAACTACTATTTGTTTTGCGGTTTTGTTTGTTTGTTTGTTTTTGTAGAGACAAGTCCCTACATTACCTAGGCTGGTCTAGAACTCCTGGGCTCAAGCGACCCTCCCACCTCGGCCTTCCAAAGTGCTGAGATTACAGGCGTACTTGGTATGATGAATGTTACAGGTAACTCAGATGTGGTTTTAAATAAGCATTAAAATAATAACTCTTTTAAAAAATAAGTCAAAACAAGCTATGTATTCCAATAAAATCTTGTTCTTTATATAATTACTCTCATTTACCAATACTTCATTAAGACAAACCACCTAATCTATGCTAAGTCACAGCTGCTAAGGTGCAGCTACTCAATGAAAGCCACCAATAGTGCATTTTTCTTTGCTGGTAACTAATATTATAAGCCACAGGCAGACAGTGGTGGTGAATCACAGGACAGACACACAAAATACCAGAGGTCAAGGTGGGCAAGGCTCTAGGCCATGCGGATGGCAGATAATGTTTCACAAGGTCAGGGGCCAAGAAAGAGCAAACGAGTGTTAAAAAGTCCAAAGGGGCAGGAGGAAGGAACATAACCCAAAAAACTCTGGGAAAACATGATGGTGTGGCAAGGTCCTGCCCCAGTTTAAAATAAGTTCATGTGAGAAGGCAAGGAGGACTACCAAAAATCTGGGATGAGCTCTACTGGGCACTAAGTTAACGGGCAGAGTTTGCGGCCAGGGGTCTTTCAAGCCCCTGTAAGCCTGTGCTTCTCTCTTGCCTTAACTCCCCCATGGTGTTTTTACCACTCTGATGGGTTTCATTCCTCATGAGCCCTGCACTCCCTTTGAACTAGGGACATTTGACAACTGCTTCTTGAGATTAAATAATGGGTGGTCAGAACTAGACCCTTCAGTTTCCCTTTCTCTAAATGCGGGCTTTCTTCTCTCATCTCGTACGGTGGAGGGCATCTGAAACAAGACAGGGACATTTAAGTGCCAATGGCCAGAGGATCCCTATACTCATAACGGGGCTAGGAGCAGAACTGCCATTCACAAGAGTGGTCTGCCTTTTTGTAACTTAACTGAAAAGTCTTCCTTAGTGGAGGATCAAGTGAGTCCAGTGAACAAAATTTAGCACACAGAAATATTGGTTAATCCTGTAGTTTAAAAAACAAATCTCTAAGAAATATGATTGGACAGCTGTTGGGAGTAGAAAATTATTAGAAAAGGTAAGTTGGTACTAAGAGAATTAGACTTGGCAGTTTATCAAATGTGAGAAGGCAACGACGGATAGATTCGAAGTCAATAATCACTTTATCACTCCTAATAACTTCCACCTGGCAGGTGCCTGGATTCCCGCCACAACATTTATGCGCAAAACGTGTTTGCTTTGTCTCCCTTGTTTTCTTTGCTCTCTGCTTTGAATTTGGAACACCCTTCCCATTGAAGGTTGCTTTTCTCTTTATGAGCATTGTAGCCATTTCTAAAAATTTTAACCATTATTGCAGAATCATTTGGGATAATGCAAATATACATGGAGTTAAGCAAACAGCTGCCTTTCTCTCATCAAGAGGCATCTGGGCAAAGGAGGAAAAAGAGGAAAGTAAAGAAAAACTGATTTCAAAATTCAGGAACTATGTCCTACTGAATATTTAAGCCAGTGATTTCTAAAGTGAAATGCATAGGCCCTTCTCAAAGATTTCTCTCCTGGTTTTTCAGTTGTATAAAGAAACCCTACTCTACTTTACGGGCACAGTGCCTACATCATTTCAAAAAAATAATCTAGTACATATGTGGAGCTGGCACATCTCCTGTGAATCCAATTTAAGCTCCTAATCTTTGCATCCTAATGGGTTTAAACATTTTCTGATCAGAGGAAAAATGTATTTTACATTTGCTTTCCAAGTTTCAGAGCAAACTATTTTCTAGCCCTGGGGATATTAATTCTCAAAAAGAAAGCCTAACTTCTCTTTCATTTCAAGAAGTTTTCAAGATGAAGTGTAGAGTAATGGGAAAAGTTAGTCCCATGCCATCATCATTGAACACTGCATGTTATTCAAACCAACAATAAGCATGTACGTCTTTTCCACATGTGGTGTCTCTGACTAGACTCATTTCATCCCTGCCTGGAAAGCTCTTACTCCTCCTTCAACACCCTAATCAAATATCCCCTGCTCCATGAAAACTTTGCAGAAAACTCCAAAGCAGAAAAATGCCTCCTTATTCTGGGATTCTGGACCTCTTGCTCTGCAACATTTGACAAATCTGTATTGAGCTCAGAGCGATGCTTCATCTGTATTACACTGTAAACATCAGCTGCAAAACAGACCCTTCCCTCCTTCTATCCCTGGATACCTTGGGCTTAGAAGAGTACTCCAGGCATACTGGTGCTCCATCAATGTCTGTTCAACAATGAATGCATCTTCCCATCTTTCCATGGTACATCCCTCTCTTATTGTGGTGAACTCTGGGAGGATAAGCTGTATTTTATTTTATTTTATTTATTTTTTTGAGATGGAGTCTCGCTCTGTCACCAGGCTGGAGTGCAGTGGCATGATCTTGGCTCATTGCAACCTCCGCCTCCCAGGTTCAAGCGATTCTCCTGCCTCAGCCTCCCGAGTAGCTGGGATTACAGGCATGTGCCACCATGCCCAGCTAATTTTGTATTTTTAGTAGAGACAGGGTTTCTCCATTTTGGTCAGGCTGGTCTCAAACTCCCACTCTCAGGTGATCTGCCCACCTTGGCCTCCCAAAGTGCTGGAATTACAGGCGTGAGCCACTGTGACCGGCTGAATAGCCTGTATTATCCACCTGGGTTTCTTCAGCCCCTGGCATACAGTCATTACTCAGTGAAAATAGGATGAATGTAGGAGAGAAAGAGGCAGGGAAGAAGAAAGGGAAGGAGGAAAGGAAAAAGCCAGTGGTGCCCCATCTCCATCACGCATTCAACACATTTATTGAATGGTTTCCTCCTCATGACTTCTTTACTTGTGTATTCCTCCTGTCACGACACATTTTCTACCTTGAGTTTGAGAGGTTTATAGACACATCTTATCTGCTGGAATAGAAGCCCTCTGAAGTCCAGAACTTGTTTGTCTAGGCCACAGAGTGGAACGTCTTGAGCCCAGAAGTCACTGAATTGTCTGTTGACTAAAGATTCAGCAAAGATGACAGAGGACTGCAGGATGTTTGAAGTGGTCCCCACCTCATCTGAAGCAGAAGGTCTAATTTGTGAGTCATGTCAATGGTTCAACAAAGTGAATTGGTGAATTGAGCCAGGTTTGAGGAAACACAAGTTTTACTATCCAATTTCAGATGACAAAACTCAGCAATTGCTGCCAACCATTTCATTTCCCCATTTATCTCCTATCAGACAGAAATAGCATAAAATTTGTCTTCAATCTACCATGGAAAATAAAGAGAATGCATGAGATGGTACATACTAAGAAATCTGAGTTTCTCTGACAAGAGGAGTTCAATATATTATTAGTCAAATACAATGCTTCAAAAAGCTAAATATGATTATTTACTTGATGGTTATTCATTGATGTCAAAAATGCTACTTTTCATTCACCTCCTTCCTCTTTCCGCTTCTTTGCACTTATATTTAGTTTGGAACAAGTGCAGTCTGTGAGTTACGGGCTATATTGCAATAAACAGCTGAAGAGAGTCACTATAATCAAGAGAAAAGTAATCAATATGGGAAATGCAACGGTCTTACTTCAAAAGTCTAAAATTGTTGTATAATTGGCTTTCTTCCATTTGCCACCCTTTTTTGTTCGCTGTTTTTTTAAGCTGAAGGAGTAACTTGACCTACATGTGTTAAGAGGAAAGGAAATCATTTAAGCAGCAGCAAATGAGATACTATTATCACAGCTCAATATAAAATTGCCGTCCATCATTTAAACAATTTGATCTGTGGCAAGGACAGGAAATTTCCATAAATGTTCTTAAAGCCTACAAAACATTTTTCAAACTATCAAATTAAGAGGCACAAGAATAATTAGATATTGCTCAAGGTCTTTCTATTCCGAAGGGAGAGATTTTTCAGAAAGATAGAATTGTATGTCCCTGTTGTTTTCATATTTGGTCTTAATGAAAACAGGGCCATGTTTCAGGCAATGTTTGAGCTACGAAAGTGTCAAAAAGGTCTTTACTAATTATTTTTTTAGGAAGCTAATCAACACACCCTACATGGAGAGAATATTAATGTATCCTCTACACATCAGTTGGTTTAATGGATATTCTGGGGTCTGCCCAGCCCATACCAACCCCTCTCCGAGAGCTGGCTAAAAACCCACCTGCAGGGGCTCAGGCGCCATAATGTTCTAATCAACCATGTTCTCAAAAGTGGACATCTAACCGAGTCAGTTTCTTCAGATACTCTTCTCTATCTAGAATTGGAGGTTAGAGATGTCCATCAGTCTCTGTGGGATATCTGAAGTAAGGACAGCCATCGGTAACGGGAGACAGTGGCAGCCATCGGTGATGGTGGTGCACAGAGGCCCAGAGAAAGCCAGTGTGCTAAGAGGAGAAGGAAGCCAGTGGGTAGGGCTACTTCCTCAGATCCTGGTCATTCCCTGGACCCAACCTCACTCGATCATGCACCTCTGCTACTTCACTATCCAATTCTCATTGTCATAATTCTGCTTCCTGTGGGTTTTGGTGACCTGCCACCCAAAGAACCTTGAGACGACTTTGCCAAAAGCAACCTTGACTGCTTGGCAGGCCAGCAAGACAGCTTCTTCATAAACTCAATAAACAATGACACAGGCATGCTCATTGGGGGTTTCTGAATATTCAGATTCAGAGGGTGCCCAAAATCCTGGGGAAATTAGGTTGGAGTGCTTTCAGGCTTGGCCTAGCAAGAAAAAACGTGCAAGATCAACTAAGCAGAAAAAGTTATTAAAGACCTCAGCTATTATTTTAATCCAGGAGGCCAATGTGACAATATTCTAATATTCTCCAGGTGGATCCTATACTCACTCTAGAGTGCAAGGAACTGGGGGCCCATATAAATGACAGTGGCACTGAAAAACTGCTTGACATCAGGACACCCCTATAACTGGTTAAGGGCCAGCTTTTGGTTTTTTTGTTTTGTTTTGTCCTATTGTGTATGTGTGTTTTGCAACACTCTGTAGTACAATACTTTCACAAAATGCAAAAGTGATTGATGTCCCACATTGTCATTTTTTTTTTTTTTTGAGATGGAGTCTCGCTCTGTTGCCAGGCTAGAATGCAGTGGTGCAATGTCAGCTCACTGCAATCTCTGCCTCCCGGGTTCAAGTGATTCCCCTGCCTCAGCCTCCCAAGTAGCTGGGACTACAGGTGTACGCCACCACACCCGGCTAATTTTTTGTATTTTAATAGAGACGAGGTTTCACCATGTTGACCATGATGGTCTCAATCTCCTGACCTCATGATCCACTTGCCTCAGCCTCCCAAAGTGCTGGGATTACAGGCATGAGCCACCGTGCCTAGCTGCACATTGTAATATTGTTATAAATATTTAACACTTACACTCAATTTCTGTTCCCATCTCATTGTGGTATCAACAGTTCCTGAACTGACATTTGTACATGGTCCATACTTTGGGGAGTTCTGGTCTCTGCTGCAGTTGACTCAAGGCTTGACACACACTGCTGTTCAGCTGTCCCCACTCAACGCTTTTGATACTATAAAATGGGGGTGCACCATGCCTGGAAGACTGGTAGTAATCAAATCCCTGCTTTGTCGGCACTGCATTTGTGACTCTAGGCTAGAAATATAACCTCTCTGAATTTTCCCCCATATGCGGAATGAGGATGTACGGTAGGCAGAATTCTCTTACAGGGTCTGCCAAAATCCCTATGGCCCTGGTCAATATGTGTTACACACTGCCCTCCTGAGAGTGTGGGCAGGGCCCGTGAATATGATGGGATAGCTACCCCCTCAATTAGGTGATATTATATAAGATGTTACATAAGCAGAAATGGGAGCCATTGATTGCCACATGGTGAGAGAGCCCCATGACCAGGACTTGAAGGCGGCCTCTGAGGGCTGAGACAAAACCCTGGCCAAAAGCCAGCAAGAAAATGGAGACCCTAGTCCTATGACCTCAACGGAATGAATCCTGCCAACAACCTGAAGGAGCTTTGAAGAAGACCCTGAGCCTCAAACAAGATCTTTGTCCTTGCCAACACTTTGTTTTCTGCCTTGTGAGACACTGAGCAGGAAAACCAGCTCTGCTGTGCCTGTACCTCTGACCTAGAGATGATGATAATAAACTGTCATTGTCTTATGCTACTAAATGTGTGGTGATTTGTTATGGTGGGTGCCATGCCTACTAATTGTGGTGTTGTTGCAAAGATGAGAAATCAGTAATAGGAAGTGCTGAGCATAACATAATCTCTCAGCTCCCAGGAGCTGTTACGCTCACGTTGATGGTTAGTTTTCATAACCCACACAGGCCTATCTGCATGCTGAGTAAAGCGTATGCATGTACAAACACACACGCATATGCATAAAATTCCACCAGACTTCATAAGTCTTCTTCAGAGGAGCTGCCTGTCACTTCAAAAACCAGCCTGCATCTCTTAGATCCTCTCCTGGCTCTCTCTTTGGATAACTTTCACAAGCCTAGGAGGCTGGTAAGGCAGCTACTATCATTCCCATTATACCAGACAAAAACCTGAGGCTCAGACCCCACCCAAGGTCACCAAACCTGTCAGTTCACAGTCAACCACAAGCCTAGTCTTTAAAAATCATCTACAGCTGCCTCATTTTTAAATTTAAAGTTTTCTTTAGCAGCAATAGATGCCTCACACTGTTTAAAAAATCAAGTTTTGCAAACATCATGGATGTCACTGATTGTAATGCAGGTATCCGCCCATCATGAAATCACAAAGTAAATGGTATTTTCTGATCCTCAAATGAGAAAACTAAAGTGGATATGCTCACAAGCAAAACCTGAGAAGCTGAACTGGGCCTAAAATTCGTCACTCTTAGATACTTCCATTGCAATGAGAATCAAAAACCAGACAGATCACGCTGGGGATGTTAGGACACACAGCCCACCAGCCTAGCCTGCTTTGTTTGAGCTGGGCATGATACCCAGAGCTCCTTGTCAGGTATGCAGTGTCTTCAACCCACCTGACAGGTTCCACACCAACCTGCCCACTTCATTTATGACCACCTATTTGGTATGCTGTGGAATTCTTCGCTTGGTACTTAACCTTCCATAAAAACAATAGTCAACTCATGATTGGATGGTAAACATTTCCACTGGCATGTTTCACAGCCAAGAAACATTACATTTTTATGTTTTGTGTGCAGCTATCTGAAAATACGGAATTTTTTTAACACTTGCTACCACAAATGCAGTGACAAATATTAACCATTCTTAAGGTCTTCTTTTTCAAAATTTTTACTTTATAGACTCTCAAACACTCTAACGCCACTGAAATGCTACATTTTTGAATTTTTTAAAGCCATATAGATGAGACATAGAAAAAACAAATAAAACACATTGTGGGTGTTAGGCAGTCCAGGTCTTGATTGGACCATATAAATCTGTCTTCTGGGAGTGATGGAGTTGAATGGCCCCTCTCTAGTTTTCAGGGCAACCACATATTTTATCATCACAAGACTTTACATTACGAATGATATATAAATACATGTGCCCCAAGAAATATGTGTAGAAAGTTACTCTCCGAGTGACAGGGCAGATACCATCTGCCAGTATCAACATATCTAGAGGAAATTGAGCACAGAGGAGCCAAGAACTGCAGCCAGATTCCTATTGGGTCATGACACAGCCCAGGGTCAGACCAAAGGTAATGACTGATAGCTCAAGTGCCCAAAACTCAGGACAAGGTGGCCTCTAGATACCCCTGCAGCCTGAGTCCTGCCACAGGAGGGATATCAGAGCCTACCAGGAATGAAAACAGGTCTTCATCCATTCTCTGCAATGTTCAGAGCTGAAAAGGCAGATTGACAATCCCAGTCTCTGTCACTTTTATTAAAAATTCAAGTCAGAACTGATTCCCAGAATTTAGTATTTGTGATTTTGTTTGCATATATAGTTTTTCATTCATCTGTTTGAAGAAACTAGAACTGAAAAACACAGATAATTCTCTTACTCTGGCCTGACCGAAATCAATCCACCAACTACCTGGAGCAGGGGTCAGCAAATATTTCTATAAAAAGCCAAATAGTAAATATTTTTGGCTTTGCCGGCCAACTCTGCAATTTCAGTGCAAAGATGATACATAAAATAAAAGGTATGGCTGCGTTCCAATAAAAATTATTTAAAAAAAAAAGGTGGGGGACCAACCACATTTGGCCCATGGGCCATAGTTTGCTAACTCCTGGCCTAGGATGCTGAAAACACACCCAGCATCTTCATCATTTGTTGTCATTGCCTTTTATTCTTATAATGGCATCCTGATACACATCCTTCACCTAGTACGTCCTCCACCTGCCAACAGAATCTCTAAAATAGAGGTCTGAGCATGACTCTCTTTGCCAAACCTTAGATGGCCCCATGGAGTGGAGAAGTGCCCCAAAATCTACTTCAGGGAAATTCACTAGTCCAGAAAATCATGGATGATTCACATCAAACAAAAGGTATATACACTACCTTCAAATACCAAGTGCTTGGGAAGTGCCAGCTTCAGCTTCAACAAAGTTAAGCAGATTCCTTTACTGCAAGACATCTGAGAATTATACACTAATAGATGTCATGCAACTATAATGAAGGAGCAAGAATCACTTCTCAAATAAGTTTGACCATAGAACCCTTGATTTCCACTGAGTGTCGCTTGGAACTTGTGTTCCAGAGGAAATATCTTGGATAACTCCCATATGGTACATTGGTTTCTTGCGTGACATAAATTATCCTTTGTCATCCAGGCCTAAGCTATGTGGAGTTCCTAGCATGAGCCTAGGACACCTGCCAGCTCACTCACTTGAGCTGGGCATCACACTGTCAACATGCCAGGGACTTTTCTATCTCTATGCCAAAACACGCACTCTGACCTCTACCCATGCCTGACAAATTCATACTGCAGGGGCCAGTTCAACATTTAAGCAGGCTCTCCCAAAAGTTTATCTCCCAGACCTTTGTTTTCAGAGAATATTTGAAATAATAACTCAATTATCTCATAGAGTTTAATTTATTCCTATTCGAAGGTGAGCAACATGATCCTAGGGGAAGTGTTACTTCCCATTTGAACTTGGGAGCTTGCATAGACCTATTTTGAGGATAGGCCCTGAAGCCATGTTCTATTTGTTTCTCTAAGCTAGTGTAATACATTCGTTTAATAAGAGGTCGTTTCTCCCACAATACATAGTTATGAAATACTAAATATACTACCTCATCTCTCCCCGTACCTTATATTATTTACTGGAGATCCAGTAAATAATACACATATCCTGCAACATAAAAGGGTGGTTGAGTGGAAGGACATGGGAAGTGTTTATGGGAGGAAGTAAAGGAAGGTGGGAGGAAAAAAAAATTGTCTAGAACACAGCCAACAAATACCAAATATAAACCATTAAAATTACTTACCCTATTTCCTTCCCAGACTTTTCCCTCTACTTTTTGACTTTTAATAACTGAATACTGGCCTTCTAGCTTGCATCTGGTTGATATCCAGTTTGCTGTATTTTTGATTCATAGACAATTTCCCAAGCTAAGTACCAGAATAGGAATTACAAAGCTCCAGGGCTGGAGAGAACAACATGACCATTTTTCAGAGAAGAAGCCACAGCCAGCAGGGACATGCCTTGCCCAGGCAGCTGCCCCTAGGACGTCTCTCATCCTGGGAGATTGCTCAAGGGCCTTGAGGCGCCCCTGTTCTCCCTCTGCAGGCCTCTGATTTTAAGTATCCTCAGGCATTATCATCCTAATTTTACAGATGATGAAACCTGGGCACGGAGACATCGAGTGGCCTGCCAACGTGACACACTTGAACGCTGAATGTTAATGCCAAAATGTCACATCCGGACCTCCTTGCAGTCAGAGGGGAGGAGGTGTCCTTTCCTTAAACAAAATTATATATTCTTCTTCACAAAGAAACAACTGGGTGAATTCTGCATTAAGACATAAATAATACCTTTTAAATAAATCCAGTGGTTAAAACAAAACAGGCTATTTCTAAAGCACTTTACCTTTTCTTTAATTAATTTTATATTTTGGAGTGATTTTAAGTTTACAGAAAAATTGAGAATAGAACTCCCATGTATCACCTCGTCTCATCCACCTCCACCTCACCCACACAATTTCTCCTATTCTTCACATCTTGCATTAATGTAGCACATATGTTACAACTGATGAGCCATCATTATTAATTAAAGCCCATAGTTTACATTAGGGCTAACTCTTGGTGTTGTACTTCCTATGGGTTTTGACATGTGTCCAACATTACAGTATCATACAAAGCAGTTTCATTGCCCTAAAACTTCCCTGTGCTCTATCTATTCGTCTCTGCTTCTCCCCTACCCCTGGAAACCATTGATCTTTTTTCTGTCTCCACAGTTTTTCTTTCTCCAGAATGGCATATAGTTGGAATCATGCATCATGTAGCCTTTTCACATTGGCTTCTTTCACTTAGCAGTATGCATTCAAATTTCCTCCATGTCTTCTCGTAGTTTGATAGGCCACTTCTTTTTATTGCTGAATAATATTCCATTGTCTGGAGTACCACAGTTTGCCTATCCATTCACCTATTAAATAATATTTTGGTTGCTTCTAAGTTTTGGCAATTGTGAGTAAGTCTGCTATAAACATTTGCTTGCAGGTTTTGGACATACGTTTTCAACTCATTTGGGTAAATACAAAAGAGCTCAATTGCTGGATCATATGGTAAGAATATGTGTAGTCCTATAAGAAACTGCCAAGTTGTCTTCCAAAGTGGCTGTTACCGTTTTGCATTCCTGCCAGCAATGAACAAGAGTTCTTATTGCTTCACATCCTCAACAGCAATTGGTGTTGAGCACTTTATATTTCAATAAAAGATGTGAATGTGATCACATCAATTTATGACAGCTTTTTGGGAATGCATTTGTTGTGTTCCAAGAGGCAAAATTTAATATTCAATATGCTCGAGTCCATGTAATAATGACTTGTTTACTCTAAGTTTGTACAGAGCTAATTGTACCCACTGACCATGCCTCATTCATTTAATAGATATGCATTAAGTCCCTCCCATGCTTTGGGCAACATGGTGCCACGGAGAACAGAGTGGCAAAAAAGATGCATTCGCAGAGCTGTGTGGCACAGACTAGGGTGTCAATAACCATGATCACATCACACCAAGAGGAACCAAAGCTAAGGGAGGAGCCATGTGTGGTCACCTTTCATGGTGAGCCCCCAATCATGGCAGCCCACAAGTAGGGGGTCCTACATATGTCTCTTAAATGACAAAACAAAGGCCCTAAGTAAGCTTCATGCAACTGTATTTTTGCAAAGTACCAGGAAGAATTTTCCCTGCCAGAAAACCTAGGGAGAAAAGTGACATAGAAGCTAAAATGAGGAAGTGCTGGTATAGAGTCTGAATCAAGAATGTTTATCATTCCTGAAAGTGTTTTTTAAAAAACATTGATGATGGAGGAATGCAAATTTTTAAAATTAATACCACTGTTACAGACTGTATAGACTCATATGGCCCATTTTCAGTAAACTGCACAGACAAAAATTGTTCAGTATTTTTAGAGTGATATTCATCAACACTTAACGCTGAATGCTCCTTGTATTTTAAGGCCACTATCCCATCTACTTCCCATTTTTTAAGACTACTCGAAGGCTCTGTGTGCTGGCAGCATCTGTGAGCCAGCCCACATTATTTATAAAGAGTTTCACAGGGACAGGAATGCAGTGCCTAAGAGTGGCTGCCAAGGCATAACTCACCACACTGTGTCAAGGTTAGACCTCGGTGCCAATAAAGATTCATTAGGTACAAAAAACTGAGTCAGCAGTGTCTTTGCAGTGACCTGAGGCCTCCTGTTGGCACCGAACTTTGGAAGTTCTCAGCAAAGAGAAAAAGCAAAGCTGAAAGACAGTTTTTAATTCATATATAACACAACAACGATGTGTTTCAGATGGACAATAGCAGCCCACACAGAGAAGGCCAAAAAGGATAATTTTGAAACACCAGCCCATAAACTCAACTCAGTTTTACCCCATAAGTTCCCTCTCTGGTGAATGACAACCTATATTGTTGACCCTGGCCCTGTCAAAAGCTGTCCAAATTTCACTGTGGGAGCTGCCCCCACTCTCCCCGCCCCCCCACCCAATCAGGACATTGTGAGATTGTCATCATAGATTACATCAGCCAGGAAGTCTGCAATTTGTAAGAAAATCAATCCAGGATGTGGTTGGTCCAGCCAGTCCTGGGGACCTCCAAATACCCTACTGACCAAGGACTTAGCAGTTCCATGGTCACTGGCCCCATGACCAGCCTTCAGGGCAATCAGTGAAATCACAGCAGTGAAGAGCTTGGCTACACATGCACTTGCACTATGGAGTCTCCAGACTAACTCGAGTTTATGCTGTAAAATGGGCACGTAGTCCAAATGAGCTCTTCTTCTCTCTTCCTGTTTGTAGCCTCTTCCTAGACACATGACTTAATATACCATCCATACGTCAATCCTCCAAGGCCTCTATCTCCTACCTTGACTCCTGCCCTGGGCTTAGGCCTCACAGATCTAATGGCATCTCTTACATCTTCAGGTACATGTGTAATTGACATCTCAAACTTAACACGGACAGAGCAGAACTGAAGGCTGTAGAGCAATGTCGAGGAGCATCATTTATTTCTCTCTGTCCCACACATGCTCCCCCATGGCCAACCTATGAACAATTCCTGATGACTCATAACTTCAAACATATCCTGACCATACCTCTCTGCATCTCTACTGATACAACCCCATTTCCAGATCACTTCACCGATGAGTGCCAGAGTCCCTTCGCTGGCCTTTATTTCCACTCTAGCTCCTGCAGACTAGTCTCTACACAGCAGCCCGAGTGCCCGGATCAGAAATCAGATCACATCTCCTCCTGCTGGAAACACTTCAATGGCCTCCAGTTGCGCTTCAAGTACAACCTACATTCCTAATCTTAGCCTCAAAGCTGTACATAACCCAGCCTCTGTCCATCTCGTCAGCCTCGTCCTTCAAGCCATACAGATCCCAGTGTCAAACTGTCACATCTGCAGAGAGACTGCCCCAATCTCCCCCTCTAAAGAGGCTACCCCAATCACTCTCTCATATCATTTCCATTCTCTGAAGCATACTTACTATTTTTCATACACACACACACGCCATGACTATAAAGTTTGTTTACAATGGTATCTCAAGTGCCCAGATATATAAACAGGACAGAGAAAATCCACAATAAATATTTTGTTGAAGGAATAAAAATGCATAAGCCATCCTTCAATACATCCAACGCAGTCATTTTCCTCTCTGGTGTTGCAAAAGATTTTTGTTTTTATGATTGTTGTTAAGCAAAAGCTGTAGTCGTTGGCTTACATTTAGAGACTGTGCTGTACAAAAGATATGTATCAGTAAACGTTGGAATCCCACTCAAGCTCAGGGAGAGACACGTGAGAACCAAGTAGCCCAAGGGGTCCAGCAGACACGGTCTTAGATCCCACACTCCAGCCTTGAGGTAGAATGACAAGAGGAATTAAATTGAATAGTTAAATGATTTTGCCTGTTTTTTTCCCCCTTTTGGCTAATTTTGCATTCATTCAATTGGCTTTGCTTAGAAGAGCACTAACAGAAAACTCTGACTGCACAAGAAAGAGACCCAGAGACACTCAGGAGGGGCCCTTGGATGAAAACCACCAGAACCTCATTTAACTTGCAGCTCACCACAGCATTGTTTGTCATTTTTTTTAATTGTACTTGCATTTTTTCCTTTTTTGGTTTTAGGCCTTAAAAAAATCCTTCGTACTTTATAAGCTTTAAAGTAACTGAAACACTAGTCCTTGTTGACTTTTGCCCATGTCTCAAATTCAATTTAAAGAGATATCATCAGAAGGGCAAAAAGGCCCAGGGCTGTCCTTAAAACAATAGCAAACTGGATTGTGTCTCCTTAATTCCCTGTGTGAGGGTGTTTGCAGCAGACTCATAAAGTGCACACTGACGCCAATAACTCTAAGGAGAAAAATTCCTCCGCTTCCATGATCTGATCCAAAGCAAACACTGCACAGCACGTACGGGTAGGTGCTGAGGGGCTGGAAGGCTGAGATTTATGGGAGAAGTTGAAAGGACCTTGAATGTGTGTAGCTTGGCTAAAGAGACATGATAACTGCCCTTAAATATTTGACAGAGTAAACACTAAAGGGGAAAGAAAATAATGGCCAAAGCTACACAAAGAAGGCAATTAAGAGTAATGAAAATCTCGGGCAAACATGATAAAAAGCCGTCCTGCCAGGAAGAACTTCTAGATGGAAGAATAGTTCTCCTTAGTACAGGACCAAGCATCACCCTGAGGGGCCTTTCCTGAGGCTTCTGCACCTCTCCTGGAGCAAGGCTGACTGGCCTAACTTTCAGACCAGGACCAGGTGGCAAGAAGCCCAAGTCTGCAGGGAGGTGGCTTGGCCAATTTCTCTGGCATTTCATCTGCCTACTCTACTGCCTTCCCTAAAGCCCACTGGGAGACAAGGGAATGCTTCCACAAGGTCATTTCAGGATGCAGAGCTGAGGCTAGCATTTTGAAACATTACTCTGTGCTACTGCATGGCTGGGAAAGAGTTGGGCGGGGCGGGGGGGTGGGAACTGCTAGATAACTCACCAGAATGCCTTGCTTTAGAGATGTGGTTCCCAAACTCCAATGACAATCGAAACCACCTGGAAAATACAGGGAGGGTGGTACCTTTATAAAAAAAAAAAAATGCTATTCCTGGACCTTCTTATACCCATATCTGCTGAACCAGGGCCACACTGCTGGCAGGCGGCAAAGGTGAGATTCAAACCCATGTTAGTCCGGCTCAGGGATTCCACACTCAGCTGCTGGTTACGAACCATAAGAAGACATCAACCATTCCCAAGGATTTCACGTTTCCGTCACTGCATTTCTTTCAGAGCTACAAAGAAATTCTGCTTCCCTAACTATACTGCTATTTCTGACTTTGAGGGAATAGCTCTATCAGTAAGACTGCACGACTTAAATAAGGTGACAAGAAAACCACCAAATTGGCTAGTGGGGGAGGTGGGGATGGTTAATGGGTACAAAAAAGGAAACAGAGAGAATGGGTAAGATCTATTATTTGATAGCACATCAGGCTGACTATGGTCAATAATGATTATACATTTTAAAACAACTTAAAGAGTTGTAAATGAATTGTCTGCAACTCAATGGATAAATGCCTGCAGGGATGGATACCCCATTCTTCATGATGTCCTATTTCACACTGCACGCCTCTATGAAAACATCTCATGTGCCTCATAAATATTTACACCTACTATGTACCCATAAGAATTAAAAATTTAAAAATATTGTTTAAGAAAATCACCAAATTTATTGGTCAGAACTTATCAAGATTTATGACCACGACTGTATCCCAAGACTTCTGGAAGTTAATTGTTGCTAACATTGGTGTGTATTTTCCTTGAATAAAGTAAGCACCACTGCCTTTCTACTCACAGTGGAAGGTGACCTTTGGGAGCATGCTGCAATTTGTGGAAGTACCCCAAACTGTGGGGGCTTTGTGCCATCCAGCTTGGGCTCTACTGCTCCCTGGGGGACCAGAAGTGCTTGATCCGATCAGGAAGGGCCTTTCCAAACCTCAGGAGCTGCTGCTGTTATGTCTGTGACTTTTCCACACACTGATTTATTTGTTGTGACCTCCTGAGTTACAACTGACTTTTCCCAGGTTGATGTCTGTGATTGGCACAGAACAAACTGTTAAGGTTCAGTTCACTTTAACAAGCATTTATCGAATATCTGGTAGGGGTAATAATAATACTACTCCAAGGAGGAGTAATAATACACAACTATCAACACCACACCACTGTCTTTAATTGTACCAGTACCCTAGGACTCTGTCCTCGCACAAATCCTACGAAGTAGGTGCTACTACCACCTTTATTTTATAAACGACTCAGTAGAGGCTCCCAGGAATACAGTTAGCTTGCACAGTGATGGGCAGAGAGGGAGACCCAGGATTAGAAATCAGGTACACCTGCTATCCTCTGACCCTTTTGCTGTCTGACTTTCCATTGCACCAAGTCCAAGTGGATTGTAAGAACAAATAAGAATGCCCTGGCCTATCATCACCTGGGGAAATAACACAAGCATATGTATCCACGTATCCATGCAGTACAGGTCATCAAAAGCAAAGCACCAACAGCCATGAAGACCAGGAGGGAGAATTTGCTGCAGACTCTGAGAGAAGTGCTGCAAAGGAGAAATCAGACTCTGCAGAGGAGATATCCAACATGGGTTTAGATGAATCTGATGAGTAGCTTCAGACCACTCTGCAGAGATCTTTGAATGCTAAGATTAGGCATCTGCATTTTATTGCATAAGGCACCAGGAGGCCAAAAGAGAGCTGAGCAAGGAATGATAAAACTAGGATGTGTTTTATAAAAGTTACCTGGCAACAGGGCACAGCCCTGCTATTATACAGGGTGGCAGGCAGAGAGGCTAGTGCAGAGGTTCCAAGAACTGTCTTGGCAAAGAGTAATGTGCTTGGTGGTGCAGTGAGTCTAAAGAGGAGGTTACCAACTGGCTTGTAGAAAGGGAGTTTCTCACCCATAAACACAAAGTGGAACCATATAAACCGCTGAAATGAAGCACACTTTAAAGTTATTACAACACAACTACCCTTAGTTACTAAGAACCTTCAAACATGGAGACAAAGCTGAAAACAAGAGTTATATGAAGGGCTTTGGGCAGAGAACACAAACACTTTATTAGTTTGAACACCATTCCAACAATCTTGTTTATATGACTTCCCAAGTTACAACACATTTAGATGCAGTGAAATTAAAAATGGCAGCAAGCAGCAGCAGGAAGCCACCAATGGCTGACAAGGAAAAAAAGAGACAGAAAAATGTTTAAAAATAAGACTCAAGGCCAGGCGCGGTAGGTCATGCCTGTAATCCCAGCACTTTGGGAAGCCAAGGCAGGCAGATCACTCGGGGTCAGGAGTTCGAGACCAGCCTGGCCAACATGTGGTAACCCCCTCTCTAGTAAAAATACAAAAACTAGCCGGGCATGGTGGTCGGTACCTGTAATCCCAGCTACTTGAGAAGCTGAGGCAGGAGAATTGCTTGAGCCCAGGAGGTGGAGGTTGCAGTCAGCCGAGATCGCGCCTCCAGCCTGGGCGACACAGTGAGACTCTGTCTCAAAAAAAAAAAAAAAAAAAAAAAAAGCAGACTCAAGATCTCAAAATCCAAGCAGTATGGAAACATCTGACCCAGAAGTAAACAGCTTCTATATGCCCTTACCAAGTGACTGTGTCCCACATACATGGATGTTAAAAAGCCGTGACACAGGGCCACAAAAGAAATGATAAGTTATAATACCATCCAGGTAAGCAGACAGGTAGAGAACACACTGAAGACATATGTCCCACAAAATTCACAATATTTTACAAGGTTGATGCTCCGAGTATCTGGAAAGCTCACTCTTGTGGAACATTTGCCTGGGTTGTGAGCAAGAGGATACAATGTGGCTGGTGTTGATAACAGAACAGTTGAGCCCATCATCTTGAAACTTCTAGATGTTTCTAAGTATGCTCCAATAAAGCATGCGCAAAATGTGAAAGTGTAAACTATTTTGCAGTTAGCTTAGAAGAACCTAAAATGGCCTATACTTTTGTCAGTAAAGCCTCTGAACGCTAATCCTAAAGTAGTCAGTGGTACCCCTCCACTTGCACTGACACTCAGACTTTAAGCCCAGAGAGAGAAAGGCCATATCTGTCTTCTTCACTTCTCTATCCTGGGACCTGGCATAGAACCTAAAATGCAATAGATGCTTAATTAAAAAAAAAAAAAAAAAAGAAAGAAAAAGTGATTAATCTCCGCTAGAAAATATACTAATCTGAAATATCCATTTAAATAAACACATAAGAACTAAAGGGACACTGTGTAACTGAAAACCCATTTGGAGCTCTCAGCAAGAAAGTACAGTTATTTTAACAGCTTTTAATAAATAAAAAAAAAAGGAAGAGACACTCCTCATTCAAATGGCCTCACAATACAAGTTCTGAAAGAACAGAATTTCAACTGCAAGTGGGAAGGAAACACTGCCCACTGGGAGATCAGCTATGTCTTCCATGATCAGCAGCCAGAGTTGAAGATATAATTAAATTTAGCTACTTTGAACATAAAACGTCAAAAGAGGCACCAGTAGCCAAAACCCAAGACAAATGTATGACCCATGTCTGAACCAATGGGCCCTCTGTCCAAGAAATGTGTTAAAGAGAATTTACGTCATGGCAGCCAGCATACGCAGACACATAGAAGATGAGCAACCGCTCTGAACAATGAGAACAAGAACCCAGATTCCTGATGCTCAGGTACAGGACGGAGGACTAAGGTTAAACACTGAGGTAAGAACTTAAAGAAGTCATGAACAGATGCGCACTACATCCCCTGAGACAGCCAAGATGGGCCTGCTATCATGGGAAGACGTGATGGATGCCTGGGGGAGCGGGGAGTGATTTTTCAGGAAGCTTTGTATACAATGAGGCTTAAACCTAATTAAAAAGAAAAAAGAAGCTTGTGGGTGATTGTATAGATAAGGAAGCAAATAATGAAAAGTTAGACAGACAAAAATTAAAGGAGCATAGTGAAATAAAGATAAACACAGCAATGCTCCAAAAAGATAAGGAGCAAACAGCTTGGCTCAGCGTCAGGGGAGCCATTAAGGGCTGTGGTGAGGAGGTGTGACAGATGGGGCTGGTATTGCTGATGGGCTCCATGAAGTCTTTGCTTCAGAATTCCTAAAAAGAGCCGCCTCTCAGGAATGCCTCCGAACGAGAGCTTCCTAATGAGAAAGCGCAACGTTCAGAACTAATGGTTGCAGGAAGCCAGGCCAGGATGCATGCAATCCACAGTCTCAGCAGGCTCGGGGTGTGTGGGCACCTCTTGCTCTGCTTCATGCCACCCTCCTAAGTCCCTGTTCTTGAATCCCACAGTGTGACTGTAGAGCTGAGAGCTGCAATTGCAAGAACAGCTCAGAAACTCAGCACCCCGTTCCCGAAATGCCTTTGTTTAGTTTCCCACCACCCTAGACTCATTTTCTCTCTCCCTCCCTGGGACACAGCCAAGAGTCTCTCACTTCCTACTGCAGGATGCTAATCAAAAAAATAACAGTCGGACGGGCACAGTGGCTCATGCCTGTAATCCCAGCACTTTGGGAGGCCGAGGCAGGAGGATAACTTAAGGTCAGGAGTTCAAGACCAGCCTGGCCAACATAGTGAAACCCCGTCTCTACTAAAAATACAAAAATTAGCCAGGCATGGTGGTGCATACCTGTGATCCAAGTTACTGGGGAGACCGAGGCAGAATTGCTTGAACTGGGAGGCGGAGGTTGCAGTGAGTGGGGATTGTGCCACAGCACTCCAGCCTGGTGACAGAGTGAGACTCCGTCTCAAAAAAATAAAAATAAAAAAACAACAGTCACAATTAGGTGTGTTTCTGACACAGTATCTCTCTTCCTGACAGAAAAGAAAGATGAGCAAATAACTTTAGTGCCATTTGCAATAATCCCCAGAATAAGAAAAACCTGAGTTACAGCCAAAGAAACAGCAGTGTTTCTTCTGCGAACAAGAGAGTCCTGAGAGTGTGCTTCGAATTTCCATTTAAAAAGAAATAGATGTCTCTGCTGAGTTCATAGTATCATGCATTTTCTAACTTGAAACACAATATTGTAGATAACAGCATATCAGCAATAAAATTATAAGAAAATTACCCACTTTGACTTGAGTATGGAGACTCTGTCAATTAACAAATATTTTATCTTGTAGTTAAAATGTTTCAGTAAATCATGGGTCACAGCTCTTTCAGCTACAATACTAGCCAGTGAAATAAAAAATAACTCCACCAAAACATATGAATACTTACTCAGGCTGAGAGCAACAAGGGCCAAATTCCAAAAAGAATGATAATTGACTATGTTGAATCCATTCAAAGGGCAGCAAAGGGGTCTGTGGTTAGAAAACTGGATTACTGTCAAGAAGTGAATGTTTAATTCCTGGCTGACACCTTGGGTGTTCTTGATCAAACCTATGATGCAATCAACTCATCACTCCAATGAACCCGAGAGCTGAATAATCTCAGAATTTTTTTTTAAGGAAGATTAACTTATTTGTATTCACATACATATGTACGAGTCAAATAAATGTATGATACGGCTTTCTGTATATGGGCCTGCTTTGAAAAGCATGTAGCCCTATACAATTACATTTATTAAATAAACATTTATAAAGAGCCTACAGTGTACCAAGCCCCATGGGAGGGTACTGCCGTCTAGGGCCCACAAACATGTCAGCAAGTGGAAGGAAATTGAGGTCATTTATACATGCACGGTGGGTCTCGGGCAAGGAAGCACCAGTTCTGTTGGGGATAGGACTGACAGGAGCCTGGAATCATCTTACCAGATCCATGGGGTCCCTGGCAATTGGACCCTAAAGGAGCCTTCTATGAAGAAGGAGCCCATGGTGTTTATTTTTTTTTTTTTTAAGTCAACCAACATAAGTTATTTTGGTCCTGACACAGCACAATCTCATTCTTTTCTCTGTATCTCACAAACATCTGATGTTTAATACAGAAATGAGTAGATTCTGCGTTTAGGGTGTTTATTACAAGGCATCCATCAAATCTGATAGAAACATGAGCAGCAGAAAGCTGAGGCATCATCTTAAGTTGCCGTCTAAAGAACTTATTAATGAGGCAGAGTAAAGATCCCCACTTCAGCTGGTCTCCAAAATGAAAGGGATTTCATATTACAGCTCCCCTACACTCCCAAAGAGCATTTAAAACACTTCTTCAAGCCTTCATGCCAGCAGGAAAGTACACTGGTTAAGAGATGGAAATTTGGGGTTGGGCAGATGGGGGGTTAATCATAGCTTTCCCATTTATGGCCTGAGCCACTCCCTCCCTGCAGCTCCTTCCTATGTGTGAGGGATGAAGGGGGTAATAACAACATCTGCCTGTCCAGCAGGCATAAGGTGCCAACCGGGCCCTTGCATATAAAATATGCAGCACAGTGCTGCCTGTGGTCAAGGCTCCATCAACATTGCAATGTGGCCCCTGCCATGAACAATATGGCTGGCTTTATCATTTTCCTCATCACATCTGTAACCTTCACAGTCAGCCACTTGCCCAAATCTAAACCCATTAAAAATGCATGTACATTTTAAACTGTATGCTTATAATTGTATACTCAAAAATTGAATATGGTTAAAATGGTAAACTTTATGTTGTGTACATTTTATTCCAATTATTTAAAATTATAGGGAAAAAGCAAAACTATAGAGACAGTAAAAGGATCAAAGGTTGCCAAGAGCACAGCAGATTTTTAGGGCAGTCAAACTATTCTGTACAATACGGTAATGACGGATACAGGACATTACACACTTGTTAAAACACTTAGAACTATACAACACAAAGAGTGAGCTCTAATGGAAATTATAGATTTTAGTTAATAGTATTGTATCAGTGTTTGTTTGATTGCAACAAATGTACCAGGCTAATGCAAGATGTTAATAATGCAAGAAACTGGAGGGGGCAGGAAGGAGGTAAATGCGGGTTCTCTGTACTTTCTGCTTAATTTCTCTGTAAACCTAAAACTGTTCCCCCAAGAAGGTATATTAATTTTTAAGACCACATGAGAAGAACAACAGGTAACAATTATGCCATGTCAAACAAATTCACAGAGATCCCAAATACAATTAACATCTACATATCATGAAGAGGAAACAGGTAACTATGGCAAAGGCTATTTGGTATTCTAAAGGAGAAATCAATTCCATGTCATTCTGGTGGATGCTGGCTACTCCAACAGCCCAAAAGGATCTCTTCACACAGCTGTGCTCCCTGGTGCTGAGTTGGACCAGACACTGGATGAGAACAGTGGGCCAGGTTGCTCTGATGGAGGCTGCTGTATCCTGTCATCCATCTCCTCACCTCCACGCCATGTTTTACGGTCATCTCAAGAAGTAACACTTACAAATGAATCACCAAGAATCAGGCCTGAACTAAAAACACCCCAACTTCAAGGCAGGGGCATCAAACATCTTGAGCCAGGATATGGCTTCCTCCTCCTTGAGGATGGGAACTTTTTTTTTTCAACCCTCCTCCCTTACCCCCAGCCCCCACCAAAGGTCCACTCAGTCCAGAGGTTCAGGGGCAGCATCCTATAAATCCTGGCATGGGAGGACAGATGTCATGACACAAGTGGGATATTTCCAGCTCCCTGTATTTATTTAACAGAAAAGGACACCTGATTTCCTGCAAAACTTTGATTCAGATTCTATACATGCAATTAAAAAAAAAAAAAAAGAGCATCAAGAGAGACCTGGAACTAATCATGTCCTGTCTAAGATTGCAAAGACTTAGAATCTTCCATGGCAAAGGTAGAGGCCAGTGGAGATGACGTTAGGCTTAGAGGTGCTTTGGGGAGTGCCAGGAGGTAGTCGCTAGACACCCCATTAAGTGACACTGAGCCTCACAGAGAAAAAAAGTCTTCCTTTTCCTGTTCTCTTTGATGCCTCTTAATTGAGACAAGGAAAAACAATGTCTCAGCCTCTCGGGAACTCCAATCCCAGCTCCTCTGCCCTCTCACCACAGGTCTCCGATGAAAGCCTTGCAGGTCATGGGAAAGAGCTAGAATTGAGCAAGGCCATTTGGATTCACTCTCCCTTCTTAGGTATCTTCTTCTATGACCAGCTGGTTTCCCTTCAACAGCAGTGTTTTAAAGCCTGATTTAAAAAATAAATTGAATAAAAGAAGAAAATGTAAAGAAAAACATTCTGTTAAACATTTCCACAGGTACTACTCAGATAAGGCAAAAATTATGAAGGAAAAAACAGAAATAGCGGGAGGCTGTGTTAAGGAAAGGGGTCCCAATCTAGACCCCAGGAGAGGGTTCTTGGATCTGCTCAAGAAAGAATTCAGCGTGAGTCCACGGGGCAAAGTGAAAGCAAGTTTATTACAAAAGTAAAGGAAAAAAAGAATGGCTACTCCACAGACAGAGAAGCCCCAAGGGCTGCCGGTTGCGCATTTTTATGGTTATTTCTTGATAATATGCTAAACAAGGGGTGGATTATTCATGCCTCTCCTTTTTAGACCCTATAGGGTAACCTCCTGTGGTTGCCATAGCATTTGTAAACTGTCATGACGCTCTTGGTGGGAGAGCGGCAGTGAGGACGGCCAGAGGTCACTCTCGTGGCCATTTTGGTTTTGGTGGGTTTTGGCCGGCTCCTTTACTGTAACCTGTTTTTATCAGCAAGGTCTTTATGACCTGTATTTTGTGCTGACCTCCTATCTCATCCTGTGACTGAGAATGCCTTAGCCATCTAGGAATGCAGCCCAGTAGGTTTCAGCCTTATTTTACCCAGCTCCTAATTAAGATGGAGTGCTCTGGTTCACACACCTCTGACAGCTGGGTCACTCCAACTCATTTACTGTACCAGTGGGGAAACTGAGACACTCCCCTTCCCCCACCCAAGAGGAGACTCAATTTCTACATAGACGTCACAGAGCTAATAAGTAGCCAAGCTGGAACTCAAGCCAGGTCCTGTGAGTCTGTCTCCATCCAGAGAAAAGTTGCCTGAGGAATATAAACCTTCTGGTTAGATGGCATATGAGGCAGAAAAGAATTGTATGGGGATAAATGATTTCTCATTGCCAGAACACAATTTGCTTTACTTTATGGTTTCCAGCATGCCAAGGACATGTTAGAAAGCAATGGATAGGTCTCCCTTTCTCCCTCCCTCCGTCATTCAATCACCAAACATTTGGGGAGCCAGGCACTGAGGTGGGAGCAGAGACACAAATGGCACAAAGACATACTGCTCTGCCTTCAAAGAACTCATAATCAAGTCAGAAGTCCAGACACCAGGTGATGAAGCACTCCCTGCTGTAACCGCAGGGTGCCCTGGAACAGAGGAGGGAGCCTACGGGAGAGGTGAAAGAGAGGCTGCGGGAACCTAACTCAGCAGTGCCCTTTAATAATGATGCTTGTTAGTCCCTAATAATAAGTAGACTGTAATATTCTATTACTACTTCCTCTAATTATCTGTGACATGGTGAGATAATTTGCAGCAAAATAACTCGTAAAAACTTCCTTTAAACTGTCTCTGAATTTTTAAAAATGCATATTTCTATCAGCAAAAAAAGTCAGCACATGCCTACAAATAGATATATTTATGTACAATATTACACTGTATAAATATCATGATTATGGACATTATCATAATATACTATTGCTCTACCATGTATACTCTAAACTTAAAAATAGGCATTTTAAAAGAGATATTTCAATATCTACTCCCTGCACTGCAGAGATGTATCCTATGTCCTTCTTTAGAAATCACTACTCTGGCTCAAGGCTTTTCTAAATGAGATCCCATGAATTCTTGGGCTGTGGGGGGTAAAGGGTTTAAAATTCCAACTCTCCGCCGGGGAGGGTGGCTCATACCTGTAATCCTAGCACTTTAAGAGGATGAGACGAGAGGCTCTCTTGAGCCCAGAAGTTCAAGACCAGGCTGCGCAACATAGTAAGACAAAACAATGGAGAAATTAGCTGGGTGTGGTGGTGCATGCCTGTAGTCCCAGCACTGTGGGAGGCTGAGGCAGGAGAGTGGCTTGAGCTCAAGAGTTCGAGACCAGCCTGGGCCACATGGTGAAATCCCATCTCTACAAAAAATTAGCTGGGCGTGGGGGCACATGCCTGTAGTCCCAACTACTTGGGAGGCTGTGGTGAGAGGATCCCTTGAAACCAGGAGGTCGAGGCTGCAGTGAGCCATGATGGTGCCACTATACTCCAGCTTGGATGACAGATCTAGACCCTGTCTCTTAAAAAAAAATTTAAAAAGAAAATTCCAACTCTCCAGCCCTCCTCTAAGTTTACTGAATCAACTCTCTAGGGTAGGGCCCGGGAATCTGCATTTAACAGTCTTCTCGGGGGGCCTTAAACACATTGAAGGCCTAGAAGCACTTTTCTGGGTTAAACAAATTTTCCCAAGAAGGAAAAAAAGTTTAAAAACTTGCTTAATGCAATAAATCTGTTTCAACTGCTCACTATTCAAGAAAGGTCACTTTGGGCAGCAAGGACAGTAAATTGTTTTCAGTGTGTAAGGGTGTCTGCCCACATACTGGCCTGTGATGCGAAGGAGGGGTCTTGGCACAAACGTGCAAACTCTGTGCGGCTACCCAGGGTGGGCCCCCCGCCGGGCCCCACGCTCCTCTGAGGCTGGTGCTTCCTGCTCAGAGAACGCTGCCTGCAAAGCCCTGCACAGCCCGAGAGCTATGGCTGGGTGGCTACAGCCCAGATCAGGCTTCGGGAAGCATCTCGCCACCTCTGTAAGTGATAAATTACACATCTCGTCACCTTCAAACCAGTTGCTGTTGACCACCTTAGACACTCTCGTTATTGATGTCAGTTTTATCTCCTGAAACTCAAGAGGTGTTTTCAAAGTTTAAACCATTAGGTAATTTGTACAGTGCTGTTCTTATCAATGATTTGTCACCTAATCTACCGGTTTGGAGGGAACACAAGACTCCAAGCTCTGAAGCATCAGCTTCACAGAGGAAGATGTCCTGCTCCTAAGTCACTGATCACTCTGTATCCGGGGTGATCTACCCCACTCCTATCCACCCCACAGTATCCTTCCCGACATTATCAACCAGCCTGCACGTGCCCTCTCCATGCACACACACCAGCATCGATCTCCACCATTTCAACGGCATCTTATGCCTTTAGAATGATACTCAGATCCACTGCCTCATAGGACTGCTTTTTGTGTAGATTTCTATTACTAACTCAACAGTAGGAGTTTCTCTGATCCTCAAGCTGCCTTACTCATCTTTAAATCCCTCTAATGCCTATTATTTACATGCAAGCATGGTCCAATAAATGTCCAGTGGATAAATGGCCTATCGTATTCTGTTATAAACATTCTAATATATGTTTAGGTGAGACAGTAACATTATACTACTGCTATAGTACTTTTACATATGATTAAAATAAATATTAAATAGATATTGATGGGCTAAAGTCCAAGCTCACCTACTTGCCAGCTGTGTATTTAGCAAATAATTTAATAGCTCTGTGAATCAGTTTCCTCACCGACGAGATGGAGAGATAGCAACATCTACTCCTTAATGTTGTGAAGATTAAATAAACTTGTACATGTAATAAAATCAGAACCATGCCTGATCATTGGAAACACTTAATAAATGTTATATATTATTCTACTAATTCAACAAGTACTATCATTATTGACGCAGGCACTACACTAAGTACTTAGAATGCAAAAATACAAAAAAAAACTCACTCTAGCTTGAAGGAGTGCAGTTAGTTACATACACTATGGAAGTCTCATAGCAGGAGCTAAGATAATATAAAGATTTGGATCTACTGTGAGAGTCAGCAGATGGATGAAGTGGGGAAGGTTCTAAATACCTAGTAGCTATCAATTGCTGGAGATGCTACTAACACTTGACAGACAACCTCTCAGGGTTTTGAACTCTGAAAGAAGCGGACGCTAGTAGCAGTAATAATGCCAAACTCACGCTCCCAGGCTTTAAATTATCTGTGTAATGCTATCCTATGTATACCAGATGCCAGGGTGAACCAACCTTCCTGACCCCTTCAGGTGAGAGGAAACGCTGGAGTGCTACCATTCTGAGTTTGTCTCTATGCCAAACCTCCGGGTCACATAGTCTCTATGCACAGCTTCCCGGTAAATCTCCACCAAGTTACCTAGCTGGGAGTTGATGGGCACTATAGCTTGGAACCTAGCAACTGGCTCAGAGGATCTACCCTGGGAGGCTCTACTATCAGGATGACTGATCAGCCACTGGTAGAGTCTAAGGGTTGAGAAACTTGGAAGATAAAGAGAACAAACACTGAAGGCAGTTTGAACAAATGCAGCATTTTCACTCGGACTTCTTTAATGGAACTCAAAGGTGCTTAAGCAACATGGGAGAAGTATTAGCTCACGTGATGAAAAGGGCTGGAGAGTTATCTTAGTGAAGGTGACCATGGAAAGTCTCTTTGAGAACTGACATTTGAACAGAGACCAGAACGAAGTCCAGGGCAAGCCACAAGGCCATCTACAGGAAGAGCAGTCTAGGTGAGGGGACAGCAGGCATGAAGCTTCAGAGCAGGGAAGTGGGGAGCAGTGAGTAAAAGAGAAAATGGAAACAGACGAGATCAGGTCAGTGACGAGACCAGAGCAGCTCTGACCTCATACCTCTGTGGTGAGGAGTGTGGGGACCCTCTGATTCGATAAACTTCAGCCTTGTGCTCACACCTGGGATCTGCCCCATCCAGGCCTTGTAGACTGGGGATCAGGAAGGGACAGATCTCTATGGAAAACCAGGAAGTAGAATAGTGGATGCTGTATAGAAAGGGGAAAAAAAGGACAGGATCTATCACCAGAGAAACACAGAAATCCAAAAGCTCACTTCATTTGAAACAAGATCCACTTCACCAGTCACATTACATTAAATGTCCATTAGCAGGTGAATGGATAAATAAACTATGGTACATCCATACCATGGAACACCGCTCGGCAGGACAGCACCATGAACCTTTCTGCTTCCCATTCTTTTGAAATACTGGAAGAAGGTACGTTTTCTGTTTTATTTTATATTCATTTCTTTTCAAACATATTAAGCTTTTATATCAGCCTGACCTTTACAAAATATGTTTCTTTTTCACGGACAAATGGATTGTTAAAAATACTATAACAAGTCTGCAACTCACTTTGAAATGCACCAGAAATAAGATGTATTAATGGATTGGCTAGAAGGATAGAGAGATGGACAGATAAGTGATAAAATGAGGATACTTAATATCAATGGCAGAAATGAATGGGGGGTGTATGGGTGTTTGTGTGGCAAAATTGTTTCAGTTATGTTGCATGTTTGGATATTTTCATAATAAAATGTTATGGGTAGGGAACACTATCAGCACAAACCTGAAAAATAGCATTGGTACAAGCAATATTTTTCTAAGTATTTCTTTCAAAATCAATAGGATAAACTTGCCCATAACCTATGTTTTCTAAAATCATTTCTCTTTGAGTACTGTCATGTTTCTTTGTCCTTTGTAATCCTGAAAAGTGAGATAACCACTATGACTCATCACCTTTGGAGAAATCTTTTCTCCAAGAAATAACTCTCCAGCATCTTTAAATAAATGTACGTAAAACTCATAACTAGTTACTCAATAAATATTTACTCTTTAAAGTCACAAGAAAATTAGGGTCTGATGATTAAACCTATGACTTTCCACCCTGTAATTAACAGGAGTGAGTGGTACCATTAGTAGTTTAAATTCTACCCACTAGAGTGCATCCTGTAACTCACAAAGAATAGTGCTGTTGCCTAATATTTTAAAAGGCTATTAATTAAAGAAAACGTATTTAAGTTACTCAAGTTTCTAATATTGTTGTAGGTAAAATATTCTGATCAGATCTCTGGCACATCAGAAAAACTTCTGATCGTTCTCTCATTCCATGAACTTCCTGGGTGTCTGCACTACAGGAGGCACTATCCTGGGTGAACTAAACACACATGGTCCTTCTCCTTACTGGGCTAAAGTTCTAGTGGGAGAGCAAATGAGAGCCAGATGCCTTAAAAGGTAATTTTAGATACTGATGAGTTCTATGAAGAAAAGGTATAAACAAGACAACATGAGAGAAAATGATAGCGTAACAGCGGTCGTGTTGGGAGGTGTTAGGGGAGTGAAGGGGGTATTTGGGGTAGGGTGAAAGGGGTTCTACCTTAGGCAAGAGGGCCAAGGAATGAAATTTTCCCCAAAGAGAAGAATCCAAGGGGAACCCTGAATACTAAGGAGAGACCAGATTTTGATGAAGAAGATTCCACTCAGAGAGAACATTGCATGCAAGGGCACTCTAGAAGACAGAATAGGTTGGCACGTTCACGGAGCTTGAGGGAGGTCCCCAAGGGAACTCAGCAGAAGAGGGGCTGGGAGAGGCAGGCGTGGCCAGGACCGTTCAATGGCCTTGCCAATGAATTCTGATTTCATTGTAAATAAAGTCAGAAATCATGGAGGATGATAAGTTCTCTGCAATAACGAACTGAACTTCCAGGATTAATATCGGTTGCTTTAATGTATACATTCTATAGACTGCAAAACAATCCCAGGGTTAGAGAAAATAACCTGGCTACTGGGATGCTGGAATGTCTGTGGTGATGCTGCTAATAGCTGCTGTGGCTACACAATGATAACTAGAAAAAACAATTAATGGGCTTTGGTGTGTGTTCAGAATTGGGACACATGTTTTACAGGCCGTTCCTTCCTCAAGCCCCACGAGCTGGGGCAGTCACTGCTTTCATCTTACAGTGGATGATCTGGAAGCTCAGAGACAGAAATGACCTTCCCTAAGTCACACAGTGATCAAGAGGCAGAGTGAGGACTTGAACCTGGATCCAGGAAGTCCCACAGACCATTTTCTTCACCAATGAATCGAGTGGCCCATAAACGACAAGCCCTTTGGACGGCATGCTGGGGAATGCCAGAAAGACAGTATCTGTAATCGACTGATTGCTGAAGACAGGTGTCATTCTCTGGCTCATCTTCTCCTAGCCCATCCTAACCCAACTAGATGCACACACACACAGGGAGAGGAGACGAAGAGAAGCTATAAAAAGAAGAAAAACATAGCTGAAAGTTGTTTTCAAGTCAAGTGTATCTATCAGCTTTTCCTGTGGCAACAGCAACATGCTCACAACCTGCCTAGTTCAGAAAAGAAAAAGAGCACACACGTGGCAGTGGGTTAGAGTTCATATTTTCCTTTGTGGCCCACAGTAAACAAGTTATGGTGTTTTATTCCTGTGCACCCATCACCCAAGCCATAGAAGAAAAACATTGTTCCCAAATGTTTTCTTACTGCAGTGCCTTTGTGCGCCAGTGATTGCTGTAATTTAACCTCCATAATAAAACAGAATCATCACTGGATGACAATTTATAGTACAGTTTCAGAACTGTTTACTTCTTCTACAGTACTGCATAGTGATTAAGATTTACTGGTGTTGTCTGTCCTCGGGGAGCACTCACACAGCCCTGCCAACAGCCATCGAGCCAGACAAGTAAGGCGCTCACTTAAGGCACCTAAACATTTTGGATGCAAGTGTCAGCCTGTGTCTTAATAACCAAAAAGAGGTGTCCATGGCTTGATCTACCCCTGTGGACAATGAAATGAACTATAAAGCATTCCAGGTGACTCAGCCGCCTCCCGTGGAGTTGTGCATCTTTCTGATAAATCACTTTGAAGATACACACATGGAATGCCAGCGTAACCACCTACTGTAAGAAGGGAGGGTGAAGATGCTGTTTGAAATGAGGCTATTTGACCAGCTGGCTTATTAATGGGGAGAAGAAGGGAATGGCATCGGGGTAATGCAGTGAAAGACACAAAGAAAGAAATGAAGTGAAAAGACATGGAACTTTAGAGGCATGAAATCAAGTATCAGGAGTGGCAAAGGGGCGGCATCAATAAATCCCCCTCCACTGGAAAAGGACCAGTCTAGTCTTCTCAATAGGGCCTACAACTACTGTGGGACAACTCAGTTTTCTACTAATGTAGAGACAGCAGAACTTAAGCAATGCAGGTATTAATAAGGGTGTTAAAAGTGCATCCAATTTAAAGGAATTCTAAGACAAAGAAGGCTGTGCAGCAATGTCACTGATGGATCTGGACTCTGGAGTTGGACAGACTAGACCTGCATCTGCTCTGCCAAGCTTTCCCTCTGTGACGTTGGACTTGCTCAGTTTCCTCCTCTGTCAAAAGGAGGTAATAACACCACCTACCTTGTGAGGTTGTTGAGAAAATGGAATGGAAAGATGTGTCTTAGGCACAAGGTGGGAAGCCAGGTACAAGGAAAGCAGTTAAGAAAAGTTCACTGTAAATGTTATCTTTCCACCGTTGCACTACTGCTCCAACCTCAGACATCAGCACCCCACCATCACCATTTGCCATATCTGCCTACCACCATGTGTGCGGATTTGTCTGTCTATCTGTCTGTCTATCTATCTATCTATGTCTCGTTCTATGTCTGTGTGCATACAAAAACTTGAGCTATTCATACTCTTAGCACATCATCATCACTGGTCCATGCAAGGCCCCATCTTGATTTATATCTTCTCCTTCAGCCCTGACCTCTACTCTTATTCCCCTCCCCGACTTGCACCCACTCTAATAGATTCAATGGACTCCTTAATGGGGCATGTGTTTATAGAAAATGCACATGGGTGTTTTATATACTTTATATAGATGCTACTGTACTATAAACCTTATGCTATTTCTTATGCATTGTTTCGCTCAAGATCAGTGTGGGCTGCTATGTGATCACTGCTTTTGCAACCACAACCAGCACATTTGAACTGTCCCTTTCCCTAATGATGGGTTCTAGGGAGTCTCTAGCTGCCTTCCAAAACCAGGCCGCAACTGGCCTTCTCACCTCACCTTTACTTACTATGTTTCTTTGAATCAACGTACATAACATATAACTTCCGCTTTAAAGGGAAGTTATACTTGTTATAATGTAAATTTCATATAACATTAAAATTATCAGACAGCTATGAGCATGTGACCCCTGGGCTCCCACAGATACATCACTCCAGTAAGGACCGGCCTGATGCTCACTCACACTGGACACCATCCTGCGTTCCACTGATAGGCTGGGGCCAATGAGCTCAGGCTGCCAATCCAGTCTTCCCCTCTAAACATTCTGTTTAACCTGCAGCTTTTTCCTCTCTCAGAAAAGGAAGGGCAATGAGAGGACTAAGCAGAGCCTTGGAGCCCCTCCCTCTGTGCCCAAGGAAGACACTGCAATGCAGAGCCTGTTCCACCTTCACTTTCCTCTCCTTGTCCGTCTCAGGGACCCTGCCCAGCTGAGGAAGTCAGGCTGTGCAGAGCAGGAGGGCGTCCATGCCCAAGACCATACAGATGGGAGCTCTCCATAAGCCACTGGGGCCGCCCTGCAGACAAGTTTCCTGGGATTCTGAGGAGGCAGAGCTTCTTCTAGGTTACCTCCCTGAGATAGTAGTGTCAGAAGCATTGAAACCAGAAAAACTCCACCTTTTTTTTTTTTTTTTTTTGAGACGGAGTCTTACTGTCGCCAGGCTGTGTAGTACAGTGGTGCGATCTCGGCTCACTGCAAACTCCGCCTCCCAGGTTCAAGCGATTCCCCTGCCTCAGCCTCCTGAGTAGCTGGGACTACAAACGTGCACCACCACAGCTGGTTAATTTTTTGTTATTTTAGTAGAGACAGGGTTTCACCATTTTGGCCAGGATGGTCTAGATCTCCTGACCTCATGATCCGCCCGCCTCGGCCTCCCAAAAGTGTTAGGATTACAGGCGTGAGCCACTGCGCCTGGCTGCAACTCCATCTTACATAGGGGCTGGGTAAAATAAGGCTGAAACCTATTGGGCTGCATTTCCAGACAGTCAGGCATTCTAAGTCACAAGATGAGATAGGAGGTCGGCATAAGATACAGGTCATAAAGACCTTGCTGATAAAACAGGTGACAGTAAAGAAGCCGGCCGAAACCCACCAAAACCAAAACGGCAACGGGAGTGACCTCTGGTCATCTTCACTGCTACAATCCCACCAGCACCATAACAGTTTAAAAATCCCATGGCAATGTCAGGAAGTTACCCTTTATGGTCTAAAAAGGGGAGGCATGAATAATCCACCTCTTGTTTACCATATCGTCAAGAAATAACAAAAAAATGAGCAACCAGCAGCCCTTGGAGCTGCTCTGCCTATGGAGTAGCCATTCTTTATTCCTTTACTTTCTTAATAAACTTGCTTTCACTTTACTTTATGGACTCGCCCTGAATTCTTTCTTGAGCGAGATCCAAGAACCCTCTCTTGGGATCTGGATCGGGACCCCTGTCCTGTAATAGTAGTATTTGCCATAGCTGAATTTTTAAAACCTCTTCAAATATTCCTATTAAGTGTTCTATCATATCCATACTTTCTGTATGATATTAATAATCAGACCAAGAATAACAGTAACTAGTCTTTCGGAAGTAGAACTATGTGCCAGGCACTGGGCTAAAACACTTTACATCAATGTTCTCATTTGACCCTCAAAATAACTCCATTAAGTAGGTATTCTAACCCTCATCTTAGAGTTAAAGTTCTTAAAGCTTAGGGAGTTTAAGTAAATTGGGCAAGACTATTCAGCTATTAAATGACTGTGACAGGATCTGAGCTGAGCGAGTTTGGTGCCCGAACCAGAGCGTGTTTCTGCTATGCTGGTTGTCAAAGGCACTATTTACATATACAAATAAAATTAAATGACCATTTACAAAGTGTTTGCCATGTAACTCGTGGGCTCATGCCAGGCCCATGTTTGCTCATTTGATCCTCACGTTAGTTTTGAGGTCACTTGTGTGACTGCTTCCATCTCAAGGAGGGAGCGTGTGACCTGGGCTCAGGGCTAGTCTGACGGAACCAGCCTCAAATCCATTCTTGCCATATCCAGAGAGTCACAATCCCTGCCACATGAGAACATGTCCATTTCACAGACAAGAAAACTGAGACTCAGGGAGGTTCAGGTCTCACTGTCAGTGGATAATGGCTATCCTCAGGTCTCACTAGCTCCAAAGCCCAGTTCACTCCTTCCAAAGTGAACCTGTTTCCCAAGAGATGACTGAACATCTAAGTGAATCAAAGTCTGCATACAAAATAGCCTATAATCCCAGCACTTTGAGAGGCCAAGGTGGGTGGATCACTTGAGGTCAGGAGTCAAGACCAGCCTGGCCAACATGGTGAAACCCCGTCTCTACTGAAAATACAAAAATTAGCTGGGCGTGGTGGCGAGCGCCTGTAATCCCAGCTACTTAGGAGGCTGAGGCATGAGAATTGCTTGAACCCGGGAGGCAGAGGTTGCAGTGAGCCAAGATCGCACTACTGCACTCCAGCTAGCAGAGTGAGACTCTGTCTCAAAATAAAATAAAATAAAATAAAATAAAATAAAATAAGTCTACACATAAAACAAATGGCATGGGCAAAGTCCCTGCACTTCCACTTCTACAAGAGGAAGTAATTCCCAAGGCTAGCCTTCTTAAATTGCTGGGGCCAATGAAGCAGGCGAAGACAGCGTGCTTGGAGAGCCACAGCCGTTGCTGAAAGTGAGCAAATTATGCACTGTCTCCTTATAACTGCCTTCAGAAAGGTGAGACCCAATGGGACACAAGCTCAGAAAACTAACAGGCGACTTTCCCCCTTGGCCTGGCTCCTACGAGGTCCCCTCCACCTACGAACTGTCCAAATGTTGGGGGAGATTCCCTAAACAGGACAATCCTGAACTGGTCCATCTGCTAAATGTAGCTGAAAATTAAAAAGCAGGCTCTTTGCTTCCATTAAACGCAGGCTTCTCGGGCTTTCTCCCAGCACAATAGAAGCGGCTGCACTTCCCAGCACCCTCTTCCTGAATGCTGCCCGGGGGGCTTCACTCTAGGTGGGCTGTATAAAAGATTTGTGCTCTCCAGTCTCCAGAGCACATCTGGCTGGAAGAGAGGAACAGGCAACAAAGGAGCCATCTCAGGGCACCGCAGCCTCTGATCACTGAGAAGGCGACATACTTTCTAAGGGTGGGTAGGTGCATATAAATCAACACCCAGAGAAAAGTGGGGAACATGGCAGCTTTTCCCTAGACACAAAGGGAAAGGGAGGCGGCCAATGAGCAGTGCAGACACAGAAATGCAAACCCTGCCGCAACTTCCTGTATTCTTAAAATGACACCCGAACTCTTCCAGTGAATGCCTAGCACCCACCAAGCCAGGTGTGTGAAGTGCTGGGGGAAACTTGGGGAGCAGAGTAAAATGGATGAACCACTGGCCTGGGAGGTGGTGAGGAAGACATTCAAATAAACACACGAATCAACCACCTCTATTCCACCACACCAGGCCCCTCACAGCAGGGAAAAAACACCCTTGTCTTGCTCTCTCCTCTCCAAACCCTCTCTCCACTCCATCCTCCTCTCAATGCCTTCAACTGGTCCCACATTCTACTTCCTCTCCAGCTTCACACGTGCTGTTCCTTCTGCTTCTGCCACCTCCCAGGACCTGGTGTATGTTTGGCTTCACTCCCTGGGTTCCCTGGGTGGCACGGCCAGGACTCCCGATTTCAAAGCCTTCCTGTCTCCCCTAATAGCACACAAACTCCATGTGGGGAGGGAGCCAGCTGTAAATCTAGATCTTAACAGTAGCCAACCCAAAGACCCCAGGCTGATATAACTTATAGCCCACAAAGCAGACAGGTGGTCAAGGAAAGACGGGGCAGGTGAGGTGAGCATGCTTCCCCACCCCACACACAGGCCTTGGACGAATGAAGGTAGCTCAGGACAGGAAGAGAAGACACATAAATTGCAACCCTACTCTCAAGCTTTTATTTTCTCCTCTTTGAAATGACAGGAATTCTCAAAGAAATAAGCACTTCATCCCACTCCCAAAAGGCATTAGTTCAAAGCATCACTCTCCCATCCAATTCTCAGCTGTGGTTACCAGATAAATCAGAGAACCTGAACTTGATTTACACATCGGATGTGTTTCAAAATGGCACATAAGTAAATACACATGCATGCTCACGTGTCCTATACATATGTGAATTATATCTCAGTAAAGCTGCTTAAAAATTGCGAGGGTAGCTGGGTGCTATGTTTCAAGGTTGTGCCAATAATTAAATAACTGCTTTTTAAATGCTAACAACTCAGTTATTAAGACAAGTTGTACACACGACAAACATCAGAGAGGAGACGTGAGAATCCAATTTAAAATCATTGACTATGCAAATGTGAAATTTCAAAATATGTAAATGCACCACACTGTGATAAAAAGGAAGGATACATGGGGCTAATTTCTTCCTGTTAATTCTGCTAAAATAACCCCTTTATTGTCCCGTTCCTGCCATGGTGAGCTCTTTGTGTTGTTGTTGATGAAGGCTTAATGCTCTTTTTTTCTAGAACGAAGTTTAATGAATTATTTTTTCTATAAGGTGCCTGCGCAGAGAGATAAGTGCCACATATTCAAATGTAGCCACTCTGAGCATTTTTATTCCCCTTCTCCACGTGACCAATACTGTCTCAGTCCATGCTATAGGAAAGTGTATGCTGGGGACCAGGGTGGATTGAGGGAGGGAGGGGATAGCTCTGATTTTCATTTGCTGATTCTATGAATGGGACTAGACTGGGAATTATTCACATGAATCAAACCGTTTTGAGATTGGGAGAAAACAGACAACAAAACAAATCGAACTTTTTATAGGTGAGCGCTGAACTAGAGCTAAACATCCTCAAATCTTAAAGGTGAAGAAAATCTCAGTCTCATTTGGTAGTTCAGGAACTTTAAAAAAGAAAGATTCCACATCCCCTTATAGTGCACATTCTTACCTTAAATCCTTTGAATGGTCTTTCCCCTGCACCCAGCCAAGAATTTTTTAAAGCCAACTTCACAAGCATCACTTAAATGAGATAATATATGCAAAGCATAGCATAGTGTCTTGGCAAGCAAGAAGCATTCAGTAATGTGATGATCATGATGACAACAGAGATGTTATCAGTGATGAAAACAATGGCAATGACTCCAGCTGGCTTTCTGTGGGGGAATTATGAAAGCTGTAAGTATGCTGCCTACTTCACATACACAAAGACTCTGCTAACCCTAATCTGATTAATGCAGGGGTTGCAAACTCCATGTTCCCTACGGCCAGAGTAGCAAATAAACGACTAGGGAGCTGCATGGAAATCAACCAACGGAGACATTCATGCTGATGCTGATTGCTGTTCTATGGACATGGAGGCCCAGGATGGCTACACTTCTCCATTTTCCAAGATTTAAATCTGGATATTTTAATATCACTTCATATTTTTATATGTGATTTCATTTTTCCCCCTTAAAGCCCATACAGACCAATTAAAAGGTATCTACAACCAGGATTGGCCTGGGGGACACAGGTTTACAATTCTGATGCGATTAATTCTTTTTTATTTCCCCATCTCCAATGATGAAATTCCCATGAAAACGAATGCTCACGTGTCAACCTCCAACCCCCACACTGCTGCCCATCTCCTCCATTATGAACACATGTGTACTGAACATACTTCCCTAGAATAAAAATCATCTCTACCAAATCTGGTCTCAGAGGCCAACCCTAATTCCCCCGTGTGGACCACAGCAAGCTGATGCACTGTCCCCAGACCATGGCCACAGTGACTGCAATGACAGACTCCCAGCACATCAAGGGAGTGGATCCACTTAGCCCTTTGAAGGGAAGTCCTCTTGGAGACAGGCTGCCAGGCTCAAAAGGCATCCTAACAGAGGCGACCCACTGGCTGGCCAAGAGGCTGCCTGCAGGGCTCCGCTCCCCTATGAGTCTGACTGTGCTCCAGTCGGACTGGAGCTGCTTCCATCATCTCTGTGCAGCTGGTCCCCATCTATTCATCGCTGGCTAAAAGTGACAAGAGTCAGGATCTTTGCCCAGCCTAGAATTTTTACTAAGGTAACTCCTGTATTAGTCAAATCAGGGCCGCAACCTGGGTTAGGGTTAGCAGTCTTCGAGTGTCTGCAGAGACACCTGCTAGAGGTAAGAAGACTCCTGCTCATTGGCTGGAGTGGGGCTGTCTATGAGCAACTCCAACCGTGACCCTGGATGAGGAGTCTGCTTTCTGACATCCATCAACAGCTCTGCAGAGGTACTAGAGAAGTTCCTCTCTATAAATCCCATCAAACAGCCACACGAAATGCTCCAGAGTCACTGAGTGCAGTGTGGTGAGGCTCTCTAAGTATATTCCCAAGGATTTGATTTTCCTTCCCAAGTGACACACACACACACACACACACACACAAATCAATTAAAAAGCACACAAGAACAAAAAATCCACACTTACTCCTGATAGTACAAAGCCTTGCATGTTCATCTGTTCAGGCTGCCAGTAAGCCTGGGATGTGCAATAAATGATATCCCAGCTGATTTTTAACAAAGATTCTGATTACTCGCAAGGGCTGTCATCTCTCCACTGAATGCAGTGTAAATGAAATGCCAATGAATTCCTAACTATCTTTTCATTTTCCCCCTCATAACCTAATTTAGAAAATGTAAATAATCTCACTCTGTTTGCAGGACCAGCTGCTCCTCACCTCCATATGGGAAACTGAGTAAAGACCAAAAAAGTACAACCAATGCCACCAACACATCCCTAGTTAAACAGACTAAATATGCATTCAAAATATTTCTGAAACCCTTTAATTTGTTGCTGGTAATTTATAAAATTATAGACAGTGGTCTTTTATTATCATTATTATTATTATTATTATGGCTTTCTTCTGTCATTTGGATCTATTGATGGTAACGCATCAGTAATTCACCCATCATAATTTCCTCCCACCCACAAACCTTTTAAGATTGCTTTTGCCTGGCCTGAGTATAAATTAAGAGGCATTGTTTTCTACCTGGCCTGGTGTAGAACAACAACATAATACTCTGAAAAATAAGAACTGGGACCAACATCTTGGTGCCATGTTGCTGTGTCAGGTTCATTCACTTGGAGCCGACAGTGGAGGATTCTGGAAAGTCCATGAACCCCACAGTTGCTTTGCAGTTGGGCTCTAATACTTTCTTTTCCCCTTTATCACTCAGGAGTTCTCTGGCCAAAGGGAAGGGGTGTAGCCCATACCATCCATATCACCCTCACTTTAAGTTATCCTGACCCCAAGACAAAGGCCTGTAAGTCAATCCACAAACATTTACTGAGCACTTAACTATAGTTTGAAGCACTGTAGTAGGCACTGGGGCCAGAGTAAAGGCAAGTTGGGACAAGAAAAGAAATAGTACACTTAAACAAGGGGAAAGAGTATTACCAGGCAATGTATGAAAATAAAAAATAAAAATGAAGAAGAAATGGCTAATACACATGTAAAAAGATGGTCAACTTAACTACACGGTACCTTTCAGAGAAGTCAATCAAAGTGACCCTGGTGCTCAGTCTGGGTGCTCAGACAACGAGCCAGCTGGGAACAGGGCCCTTTCCCAGTGAGAGGGGCTGCACCAAGCTCAAATTCTCTTGCAACTACTGACTTTCTCCCACAGGAGTGGGGAGGCTGAAACACCCTGGGCACCACAGTCCCCAGGTACTGAGCCGCCGATGCTCCCAGCTGATTCCTCCAAACAGCTGGCACCCCAAAGTCAGGAAGCTTGGTGCTAGTTAGCCGTCCCTCCTCCCCAGGACTGTTCCTATGATACACTCCAGAAAGGGAGGAAAAGGGGAGGGCCCCTCCAAGAATGTCCAGCAGAGTGCCTACACCCACATTCCTCTCTGTGGGAGGATGGGGATCAGCACCTGGGCCATCTCTCTGTTTTGGCAAGCCCATGCTCTGTGTGACATGGTGTAATTTCCTCAAACCCTGGTGCAGGACAGATGAGGAGCCGGAGGGACCCACTGTGCCAAACAGTGAGTAATTAAAGAAAATAACTTAAGGCCAGGCATGGTGGCTCATGCCTGTAATCCCAGCACTTTGGGAGGCCGAGATGGGCAGATCACCTGAGGTCAGGAGTTCGAGACCATCCCGACCAACATGGTGAAATCCCATCTCTACTAAAAATACAAAAATTAGCCGGGCGTGGTAGTGGATGCCTGTAATCCCAGCTACTCGGGGGGCTGAGGCAGGAGAGTTGCTTGAACCCTGGAGGCGGAGGTGGCAGTGAGCCAAGATCGGGCTATTGCACTCCAGCCTGGGCAACAAGACTGAAACTGCGTCTCAAAACCAAACAAACAAACAAACAAAAAAACAAACAAAACAAAACAAACCTTGAGATACTATAGTTGGCCAAAAGACTAATAATAGTCAAATACTAGGGAGGACAATGCGGAAATAGTTCCCCTCCAACCACACAGGTGGGAACACAGGCAGGCATAGCATTGTCTGTAGGACAATCTGGCAAGATACACCCAAAGCCTTAATTTCAATTCTAGGAATACATCCTAATAAATGCATCAAATAAATGGACAAAAGCTTCTTTGCAAGAGAGTTTATCATATTATTGCTTATAACAGTGAAATACTACGGATGCCATCAGTGTTCACTAAGAGAGAGCTGCTTGACTGGAACATCCAAAAAGCAGTCGTGAAAAATAATAGAAATCTACATTCATTGACATGTCCACAACATGTAATTTTTTAAAAAGCTTGTTACAAGAAAGAATAATCCAATGTTTTAGAAGTTTATATACACCCACATATATCTATATACTCATGCACAAACAGAAAAAAAAAACCTATAAGGACAGAAACTAAGATGCTGAAAAACGAAAGGTACTGAGAGACATTAAGTACCGTTTGATGCTTACTTCTTCAGGCTGTGATCTTTCCTCTCCCCTTTTTCATTTTCTGCACATTCTCTTTTCTTTTACGATGAATATGTATTACTTTTATAACCAGTAAAAACAAAAACCATTAAAAAACACATGGGTGCTTCTACGGTAGACATAGAAAACACGAAACTAAACTTCCATAAAGCTCTGCAAATGGAAAGCGTTTAGTCCAATTATTTGGGAAAGAGACAAATAACCATGAAGTTGAGGAAGGTTTCGTACAATGGTTCTACCCCCAGTGAAGAATGCTTTCTACAGGCCAACACCCCCAGAATAAGCAGGAAAGTTAGGATACGGTCCACCAAGTCAAGCCAACTTCAAAGATGTGAGGCTGATGGAAAACTGAGAGCTTGAGGAGAGAAGACGTGAAATTGCACATACAAGTCGTCCAGCGGTTCCCCTTCCTTCCCTTTGGTGGTAAGCATATACCCCCAAGGGGGTAGACAAGTTGTTCCCTCTCAGTGTGGGAGGGACAGCAGTCTTCTGGGCCTACCTGTGAGGCTCAGGTTGGCTCAAACTGAAGTATGTTAGCGGAAACCCCGGGCCCATTTGGGGTGAAACCCACGAAGACCACGCAGTTCCAGGTGGTTTTGTTCTCAGCCATTAACCAAAGATGGTTCGCTGACCTCATCAAAACTGGTGAATACAGATTGCTGCTCTTTTGTAAGATTCTTCTGGTTTGAGGTTTTTGCTCTAAATTTCCTTACATATATATGTACGATTTTGCAAGCAACCCAGTTTACCTAAAAAAGGGGACAAATAGACCACAAGATACATCAACATAAAAAATTAATAGTCTCCTCCCTCTGTGACTCAAAACAGAAAACATTATTTTTTTCTGAAACAAATGTACTGCTCTTTCACAGTACAAGCTCTGAAATTCTGAGATGAGATCAGAAATGAAAACAAGACAGAAAACAAAAATCTTTTAGATCTATACAGCCATATATACCTCCACTGCCTGAGAACTTAGAGTGATCCTGGCACTGTTAGGCTATATTCAGTTCCTAAAACCTCCACAACTCATTTTAGACTTAACATGTAAAGAAAATAATCAGTTCTGTCTTAAGAACCTTTCCTTAACTTACAAATGGATAAACAGAATCAATTATTTCATTTCCAATGTAATCCTTTAGAAAGTATGCCTCAAACACAATTTTCACAATGTCTATAGATCAGATGAGTTTTTAAACCAGAAGTATTCATATACTCCCTATAGATATTAATTCCTTATACAGCTTATATTTGGGGGATGGAGTATGCTTTACTTGGGTGCATCTTGCTCTTCATGCCTCACTGTATATATTCCCATAAAAACATTGATGTATGTTATAGTCATACATATGTAGACAGGCGCCAGTCAAAAAACATTTAAAGAAAGTTGCTTTAATAGTACCCTCTAGCTCTTTGGAAGATTGGCGTAAATCTCTTCTGCAGAGAGAAAAATCCATTTTTCTGAGAAGGTAAATGTTTATTAAATGCAAATACTGATATTCGTTTCCTAGGAAAAATGTCTTGCTGCATGTGGAATTTCTCGATAAAAAGCTTTCAAGTCCCAGGTTTCTCCAGATAAACCCCTATCGGTGAACTGATGCGTGAATGCACTGAAATTGAATTACTGTACAACAGCAATTACTTTCCACAGTACAGCTATAATGGGAATCAGTTCCACAATGAACAGCAGGTTACTATAGGAAGGGGGGAAAACTTAATATAAAATCTAGTCTCCTTTAGCTCTTCCCAACAAGCAAAGGTATGTATTTTTAAGCAAAACACTCTTTTTGAGGGCTTGATTTATCATTTTATCTATGTAAATCAAAAAATTAGTGAAACAAGATTAAGTTTATTTACAGGTGTGAGTTTCAGGGTGCTTTCAAAATTTATTAAATATCTTACCCAAGGTTTGAAAACAATTGGCTCATCATGGAGCGGGTCTAGCTACAACTTGTGTTTTATATCTCTTCACATTCCCCATTAGAGTTCATTCTTCTAGACATGTCTAATTAATTGTAATGTTTTGCTTGAAATGCTACCACAACAGATAGTATCCTATAATCCCCCCAGTATTCCTCCCCTCTCTGAAACCTGTTAAAGTTTGTGGAGGTCTGAAGTCTGCATAGGCTGACATTTAAGGTCCTCTGAATCAGTGTCTGGCCCTGAAACCAGGAATACCTAGGAAGACCAGAGGAGGTTCTAAGTCCAGCTCAAATCAGTGTGATGAAGGCAGTGCCCACCCCAGAGCTGTTCAGTGCAACCAAAGGCAAAATCCACTCTAAGGAATTCACCTTTAGAAAATCATCCTGGAGAATACTAGTATAAAATCATAAATTCACCAAAGTCTTTTTGTCATTTCCTGGTTTACCTGCTTTTCTCTTGTGCTGCTCATCTCAGTTATATGTACCACACCAAAATTACAGGATCATGACATCCCCCTGATTGTGATGGAATTGGTCCTCAAAGTATATCCTTACAATCAGAGATGTCCGTGGTTACGCAGTTACTTCCTACTGATTCTCTTCCCACCGCACATTTGGCTGTGCCTGCTCAGAGTTCCCTGGAGCCCCAGATAATGCTTGCAGTTGATTGATAGTTTGTGCTACTCCCCCTGAAGGGCTGGATTTTAAAGACAAAGGAAAGGCTGGGGGCAGCCTGTCCATATAACCAAGGTCATGCAATATAACCCTTCTGCCTTCTCCCTCCCCTCAAATCAGGGTACATTTCTCAACATCAGCAACTCAGGAGAAAGGGGAGTGGTGTCAAATTTGCCTTCCATCAATATCAAAGATGAGCTCTGACTTGTGACACAGACAAGCATTTCTAGGTGTCACTTAGGAATGGTCTGATGGGAATCCATAGTTGGCAGAGGACTGATGCATATCCTTTCCTCCATGTCCAACATGTGAAATATCTCCTTTGAAATGTTAATGAACTGAAAGCAAATGGACTCCATTTCTTGTCCATTCGTAGGGACTTAAAACTTGACAAACTGCTTAGCAATATTAATTGAGGGCTTGGTAGCATAAATATGTCTGAACAATGAAGGTGAGAGATGGTGCCTTGGGCACAACTGCTATACACAAAAGCAAGCAGGAGCATGGCCGTATCAAATAACCTATAGCTAGCCTCTGCATGGGTGTGAAAAAATTACTTAAACCACCAATGGCATTAAAAAGAGCTAGAAAATATTAGTTAAGGAATGCTACCATAATGATGGCACCATTATGTTAATGGAAATTACTGAAGCTAAGGTTATTTATAATTTGCTAGCCTGAAAAAAAAGTTACATATAGTCCATTACCAATGAGATGACAGGGGTTATGTAATGGGCAGGCCACTTTAGGTTTCACATTTACTTCAGACATCTGACGGGGAGAAAATAGGACTTTCTGTGATAGGATAATTGCATAGTGGAGAGTAATTCAAATAGGAGATGAGGATGATAAAATCACTCTGATTCAACTAATCACTGGGAAAAGTGATGGAGAAAAATGATGAAATCAAGCCAGAAGAGACAGAGAAAAAGATCAACATTGTTTAACAGGCAGGAGATGACAGGCTACATTAAAGGACGAGGTTATTGTAGTACTCCATTTTTTTTTCCCCCAGCACTAACTGAACCTAGTTTCACAGACTAAAGGTGTTGTTATCGTAGCTTCCTAAATTGCTACTGCCCAACTCATAAATATTTTATATACATCAATGGAAATGTTAATAAATCAGGGTTGTTTGTGAACCAGGTTTCTCCTACACATGTCCCTGGAGTCACCACTGATTGACACTATGAAAACACAAGGTGGGGCACCTGAACCTGGGACCCAACTCCAACTGCTGGGGGAGGGGGATGGGGGCTTGGAAATGGAAGATTCCTAGGCATGGCGCATCAGAGTGATAGGGCCAAACCTAAAATCTGTTCTGTTCCTGAGCTATCAGAAAACAGCGGGGTGAGGGCCGGGCACGGTGGCTCACACCTGTAATCCCAGCACTTTGGGAGGCCGAGGCGAGCAGATCACGAGGTCAGGAGATCGAGACCATCCTGGCTAACACAGTGAAACCCCATCTCTACTAAAAATACAAACGGGTCCTGTATCCCACTACTGGGGAGGCTGAGGCAGAGGGCTGAACTGGGGACTTGCGTGACCAGATCCCACTTCACCACACCTGGACAGACAAACTCTGTCTCAAAAAAAAAAAAAAAAAAAAAAAAAAGGAGAAGAGGGAGGAGAGGGAGGGAGGAGGGAGGAGGGAGGAGGAGGAGGGAGGGAGGAGGGGAGAAGAGAAGAGAAGAGAAGAGAAGAGAAGAGAAGAGAAGAGAAGAGAAGAGAAGAGAAGCGAAGCGAAGCGAAGCGAAGCGAAGCGAGGGGGGTGGGGTCACTGCCCAGTGGGTGGCATGGGAAAGGACCCCACCTTGACTCACAGTGGTGTGTTTCAGTGCAAGGCTACAAATAATGACTCCACTGCAAACCCACGGGCAAATTTGGACCTGAGGTCTTTGCTCTTCAAATGTTCACAAATCTCACAGGCAAACAGCAACTTTTCCTAACGGAGAATCAAGGTATCATTAAACTAGGAAAAGAGTCACACTCACTGCTTCCCTGGCCTCCAAAGGGACATCTCATTCCAAATGGCATATGGGTCCTGAGTGTTAACAAGAGAGCCACATGGCTCACAGTGAGGACAAGGCCCATCTCTACCGTCCCCAGACTAAACCCCTATGTGACATACAAATTCTCCTTAAAGACAGGCATGGGGAAATCCACATAACACTGGACCAATTAACCAAGATGTTACAGGCTCGAGCATCAAGCATGATTACAGAAGGCCTGTGCATTTATTTTCAAATATATAGAATACACATTGCAAGGAATCTGGCTGCCTTTTTTCTGGGAACATTTCAATTTAAACAGAGCAACTTATTTTTTCTTCTCAAAGGAACTACACCCACCATACCAAATCGTCTTTTTTTTTTATCTTCACTAATTTAACACAAAAAGGTTTTAAAATCAGGCAATACGAAGATGCTAAACCCAGTTCATGTTCCCTCCTGTCTTTATCCAGGTGCTTCCTAAAGCTACAAGACTACCTCCTATCAGATGTTCACAGGTTGGAAGGCCCTTTAACCAGCTGTAACAGCAAACGTTTACTGAACATTTACTGTTTGCCAGACACTGAGCTAAACAAACACCTTACATAGATACAGAGGTGCTGCAACCCCACCACCTAGGTATAAAAATTAACTCTGCTGAGCCTCGCCCACGTGACCTGGGCAAATGGCTTCACCCTGCCAAGCCTGTTTGGTCATTTCTAAGACAACATTAATAACAGTGTCTCACTCCTAGTGTTGATGCAAGAATGAGATTACATACATAAAGTGATTAGCATAGGGGCTGGTGCATCTGAACTCAGTAAGTGTAAGCACGTATTTATTAAATCATTGACTTCTCGTAATGCCGCCAGGCTGGTAAATGAGGAAAAAGAGATTCACAGGGGTTACTCAGCTTTGCTCACTGGTCTCCCACCTTGGGGCAGAACTGAGGTTTGGGACAGTTCCACTACTTTCAGAGCCCATGTCTCACTGACCACGTGGGCCCACTGCCTCAAGGAAGTGAGGTCTAGGTTCTGGTGCTGGCTGGACCTCTGTGTCACAGCAGCATGCTGCATGGCCCCCTCCCCCCGCTGCTCCCAATGCTCCCCTAATTCCAGGCACCAGGGCTACTTTGTCAATTGTAGAAGCAGAACCTAAAGATACTTATGTCCTTTTCTCCTCTAAAATTCTGTGATTCACAAAGAAATGCATGCTAAAACAATATGTCCCCCTCTCAAATTGACAATGCTGTTACTAGTATTTTTTTTTTTTTTTTTCCAAGCATTTCAGAAAATAAGCACTTGCACACCACTCCCACTGGAGCAGCTGTGAATTGGCACAACCTTATCTGGACAGAAATGCTTTCATATGCATAAAGAACCTTGAAGATTGCTTCTGAGCCTCTGAACTGTCTTCTGTGTTCCGGAATTCACATTAAGGAAATCCACATACACTCCAGGATACTGAAAGCAAGGAAGCAGTAAAGAATGTGGACTCTGGGGTCATTATGGCTGGAGCTCTCTCTCACTCCTCATGTGACCTCGGAGAAGCTACTCAACTTCTTTCTCTCAGTCTCCTCTCTCGTAAAATGGGGATAACAGTAACATCCACCATAGAGATGTTACAAGGATAATACAAGTGAGTACATATACAGTCCTTAAAGGAACAGTTCACCTGTAGTAGGTGCTTGGCTGGTTGATCCATTATAAATATATAAGAAGATTCACTGCAGCATTATTTATGTCAAAACTTGCAAGTGAGCGAGGTGTGGTGGTACATACCTGTAGCCCCAGCTACTCAGGAGACTGAGGTAGGAGGATCACTAGAGCCCAGGAGTTTGAGACCAGCCTGGGCAACACATCTCTTAAAAACTTTTTTTTTTTTTGAGCCGGAGTCTCACGCTGTCACCCAGGCTGGAGTGCAGTGGCGCGATCTTGGCTCACTGCAACCTCCGCCTCCTGGGTTCAAGCAATTCTCCTGCCTCAGCCTCCCAAGTAGCAGGCACCCACCAAAACACCCGGCTAATTTTTGTATTTTTAGTAGAGACAGGGTTTCACCATGTTAGCCAGGCTGGTCACGAACTCCTGATCTCAGATGATCTGCTTGCCTCGGCCTCCCAAAGTGCTGGGATTACAGGCGTGAGCCACCGCACCCGGCCAATAAAAACTTTCAAATAACTCAGACATCCAAATATATAGGAACAGTTATATCAATTATGACACACTCATAGACTGAAATGTTATGCAACCATTTGAGAAAATCACAAAACACAGTGACACAAGAAAACGCTCAGACTAGAGCTTAGTTAAACCCTAGTGTATCTTTGAATGGTTTTTGGCTGTTACTGAATGCATCATACAGTTACAGGTCCACGTTGTACGGCTGTACAATTAGTGGCGGCTCTGCTGAAGGCATAAATTTACCAGAATAAAACTGGCACAGGAACCCTCTATGAAAAGGGCAGTTTGTGCCCCTAGTGACTGCTTTTCCTGGCTAACCAGACTGTAAAAATAAAAGTATTTACGTAATAGATGAGTGAGTCAACTTTTATCTTTGAGAGATTGGTTCATCAATGCCATCCCCTGAAGCTGCCTTTGTGTCTTCAGGCGATACAGGGCACAAACCAGAGGCACTTACCCTGACTGCCTCAGACTTCTTGTGAAACATCTCTTCCATGTTCTTTGCCAGCTTCTTTACCAGTTGGAGGCCATCGATTTCTTCTATGGCAACGTCTTTCTCATACTCTTTGTATTTCTGTAAGAAGAGAGGGCAACATTCAAGACACATGACGTCGTAAAACACCACACCTGTGATCTCAGAGCACATCTACCCACAAGGAATAAATAAAGATAAAGTTATACCGTGACTGCTTCTGGTGAATTTGTGGATATTACACTGTGTTTCAAAATTATTAAGCCAACTAGGGAGAAGTGTGAAACTGACTCTGGCTCTCCTGGGAGACTTAACTAGCACCCAGGAAAGGAATATATCTTAACCCAATTAAACTATCATCTGTCTATTTATAAGGGACTGATTTCACCCACAGTTGACTCAAATTCTCAATAAAGACAATTTTTCATTTAAAACCCATCACATACCCTGGTAGTTTATCTGTTTAAATGTGCAGTTCTCAAAGTGATCCCAAAACTCCTATGGGTCCCTGAGACCCTTTCAGGGTCCATGAAGTCCTCATTTTTCCAACAGCATGTCTATATGAAGCCAGATTTTCTTCAGCAACCAATCACAAGAGATTGAACACAGAAGCAGATATGGGAATCCACGTATTTCCTCTTAAGTCAAATATTAAAGAGAGTTGCAAAATGAAAAACGGCCACTCCTCTAATTTTTTTATTCTAAAAAGTGTTGTTATTTTCCATAAAATATATATGTTAACATGTAATGAGTTTTTTTATCCTTGTAATAATCACTTTTTGAATTTCTTGGTTTGAATTTCTAATATGCTAAATATCAATAGATACAAGTAACCCACATAAACAGACGCTCTCAGGGAGTCCTCAGGGCTCTCTAAGAGTGTAAAGGGTCCTGAGACCCAAAATGTGGTTTAACTAAAGATTTAAATTTGTTCCTGGTGGAAGGAAATATTGTTTATTAATAGGAACCTTCCAAATGAAGTTTATAACACTTTTAATGTCAACATGAATCCATGACATTTATTTGGTTATCAAACAGCTGGAAAATTAAAGACGCTGGGTAAGATATATTTACTCTTATTTGTGGGGAAACTCTGAATCGGTTTACTAATTCCTCACCCCAAGCTCTTACCCAGGGAAATCAAGGGGCTCCACATCTCATCTCGGCTCTAGGGACCTTAAGAGTTAGTTGTGAAAAGGAAAATGTATTACATTTTAATGGCAGAATAATTTTTGAGATATAAATCTACATTTTCTCTCCATTCATTCTTCCCATCGTATACCTTCAAGATGTAAATTGGGAGGCTCAGTTTCTCCTTGACTTGAGGAAGGGTGTGTGTGTGTGTGTGTGCGTGTGTGTGTGTGTGTCACAAAACGCTTCCCTTCCTTGCTCAAATGCTCAAATGTCCAAGTCTTTTGAGGCAGTAATACTGGGTATCCTGAAATGAGATTACTGTTTGAGGACAAAGGGAGGAACTCTAAGGAAAGCAACGAATGTAAAGAGAGAATTCCTCAGATCCTTAAACTAAAACAAAATCCTTAGAGCCTAGAGGTGAGGCTGGAGGCATCTGGCCATGTGTTCTAGGAGCAGCAAGATACCCATCTCTTAGCCTGGGCAACATAGCAAGACCCAGTCTCCACAAATTTTTTTTTGTTTGTTTTTAGTTAATCAGGTATGGTGGCACATGCCTGCAGTCCCACTACTTGGTGAGCTGAAGTGGAAGGATTGCTGGAGCCTAGGAGGTTGAGGCTGCAGTGAGCTATGATTATCCCACTGTACTCCAGCCTGGGTGACACAGTAAGGCCTTGTGTAGAAAAAAAAAAAAAAAGATATTCCTCTTACCCTTACAGGCAGGTAGGAACCTAGACATGGACTCCCCAGCAACCCCCTATTCACTGGCATAGGGGAAGTGGGAAGAGATCCTCAAAATGGATCTCTTCCTCTGACCTGAATATTAGACCCAAGAGCTTGGAGTTTCTCAGCATTAAGTTGATCCTGGAAAAATTAAGAAGTGGTATTTCTGGACCATGTGAGTCTAGACCAAGATTGACATCTGCTACACTGCTTATTAGATGTTTTGAACTGCTTTACATGGTAGTATAATTGATCATGAGCTGTAGTTTCATGTTTCCCCCCGCTCCCTGAAAACATCCATAAAAATCTTATGAGTTTCTCTTGCATCTTACCTGAAAAACAATTTATTCCTTCAATCTAGCCTTTCTCTCTCCCCACCAAAGCTGTCCTATTCTCCAACACAAGAAGGCGTCATGCTCCATCCCAGACCCCAAAACCATCTGTGCTCTTCTCTCCTGGCATCATAGATTGTGTGGCCCTGGAAGCAAGGACAGGTCCTTGTGGTTGCTGCCACAGCCCCACAGCAGACACAAAAGACTTCTCTGGATGGAGCCTATTGCAGAGTAATTGCAATTTTACAATGCAAGGGAGATGCAAGGAAGGATGCAGCTGCATTTTCCTATGGTTCTATAAGGCTGTTATGGTTTGAGTGTGTCCCCCAAAGTTCATGTATTGGAAACTTAATCCCCAATACAGTAGTACTGGGAGATGAGGCCTAATAAGAGACAATAAGGTTATGAAGGCTCTGCCCTCATGAATGGATTAATGTTGTTATCACAGGAGTAGGTAAGTTACGGAGAAACTGCGTGTGTTATAAAAGCGAGTTTGGGGCCAGGTGCGGTGGTTCACACCTGTAATCCCAGCACTTTGGGAGGCCAAGGTGGGTGAATCACCTCAGGTCAGGAGTTCGAGACCAGCTGGCCAACACGGTGAAACCCCGTCTCTACTAAAAATACAAAAAATTAGTCAGTTATGGTGGTGGGTGCCTGTAATCCTAGCTACTCAGGAGACTGAGGCAGGAGAATCACTTCAACCTGGGAGGCAGATATTGCAGTGAGCCGCGATCACACCATTGCACTCCAGCCTGGGCAACAAGACCAAAACTCTGTCTCAAAAAAAGAAAAAAAAAGTGAGTTTGGCCCACTCTTTCTCTCTGGCTTGGCTCTCCTTGCCCTTCTACCACCTGCCATGGGATGATGAAGCAAGAAGGCCCTTGCCAGATTCCAGCCCCTTGACCTTGGACTTCCTAGCCTCCAGAACTGGAAGAAATAGAACTCTTCTCTTGTAAATTACCCAATCTATGATAATCTGTTACAGCAACACCCAACACAGTAAGGCAAAGAGTGACCTTCCTTACCCCTACCTTGGGAGGTTGACTGGATTGGCCTCAGAGGTGGGGCTCTGGCCAGCCCAAACCTGGCTCAAGCTAACAGCGTGCTCTGGTATGTGAATAAAACTTCAGTGACCATCACTGAGACTATTTCTAAGTTCAAATGGAAGCCAATATCTTTGGAGCTAAAATTCCCAGGAGCTCTTTGCTGCCTGCCAGATGTGCTCCAAAAACCAGCATTGAAACTCAGCTTACACCCAAGGCTGATTTACCACCAAAAATACAAAGTTCAAGACTGAGTAAAACAAACGAAACTAATGCAGTCTAATATTTATAGTCAGTGAAATGAATGTCTAAACTCTGTAATTAAGGTAATCTAGAGGCTTAAGATAACGAAAAATAAAATGGATTTCACAATTCATCTTTATCTGAAGTTTTTGGTTTTAAACCAGGCCCCAAAATTCTGGCCATATCTGTTACTTGTATGTGTTTCTCTCCCAATAAACTTCTAGAGGGGAATCGATTTATTTAACTCTGACTTTCCACCAAGTTTTCAATGAGATCTTCCTATATCCCACTTTTTTCTTCTGAGTCTGCTCTGTGAACAGAAGCCCCTGGCTTTACGGCAGGTTGTCAGTCTCCCAGGACTACTGGTGCCTATAACATCGCTAACTAATCTCAGCACAAAGCTCTTTGCCAAGCTGTGGATTCCAGATCTGGGATAAGCTGAGCAGTTTAATGGTTCCATTCCTCTCTAGCCAGAGTACCCACCCTTCAGACCACATACCAACAGGTGTTCCTTGCAAACGAACCAAGAATATACTACTTTCTTATCATCCTGGGGAAGTATCTCATAAGCAAAACGCACTCTGTCCTTCCAAGACATGTTAATGCCTTCTGGAGTCAGGTCAGAATAATATAATGCCTTACTCTTTCCAGGAAATGTTTCACTTTGCTGGAAACAAAAGATTTTGAAGAACAAAGACCCAATGATAGTCATTAATCAACCAAAGCCCTTAGTAACTTAAAATGTTGATATATATCAAAATCACTGAAAAGGTACCTACAGTAGAAAACCAAGCAATTTGACCTCCAGTAACTGGATAGAGTGAGCTACTCCAGTACAACAGAATTTCACACAGCCATCCAAAACTGTGTCAAAGAATACAGGAAACAGTGTCACAATATATGACAGACAGTAACTGCTTACTTTTTGTTTTAAATCACTAATCTCACACACACGTGCACACACACACACACACACGCCCTGCTAGGAGGACACACACCAAGTGTTCACAGCCAGCTGTACAATCACAAATCATTTTTTTCTTTCTTCTTTTGCTTACCTTTATTTTCTAATTTTTCAATGACTATTTCACATTCAAAAATATATATAAGTTGTAGTTATATTTAGAACAGAATATGGGCACCTAATAAGCAGATTCCTTTAAGGGAATGTGGTCCCAAGTAGACTCTTTGTAGTTAAGTGACATGTCTTCATTACCAGAGTCTAAGGAAGTCAGTAAAATGAGTCCCAGGATGGTGCCAGAAGCTTTTCACCTATTAATTTGTCTAATCCTCACAACCCCCCATGTTGCAGGTGGAGGGCTGAGGCACACAGAGGGTCAACCAGCATTGAAGGTCAACTCGTTGGAGGGTTTCAAACCTAGCGGGATCTTTCTTCTAACTGCTCCATCTTTTTGACCTTGTGGGGAAGGGGAGTACAGGGGTAGGTGACCGAGGGTCTAAAAATTTGCAAACTTGTTTCAGAGGACCCATTTTACTACCATAAAAACACTTGTTTTATTGATTTTGTAGCCAACAGTGGCTTGAACTTGGCAAGAGAGGCAAATACCAAAACCTGGAGACATTGGCAGTTAACAGGGGCTGCAGCAGTTTACATGACTGCTCCAGGCCACCAGGGCACATTTGAAGTCACGAGAGTTGATTGGTCCTCCACAGGGCCTCTGCGGGGTAAGCTTGGAGCCTTCCCCCAAGGAGCAGACAAAGCTGACAACAACAAAAATACCTGGAGAGGGAAAAGCAAGCCCATTCTGAAGGCGGCCCTGGAACCTCAATTAGAAATTACTGCACATGTACCCTAAAACTTAAAGTATAATAATAATAAAATTTAAAAATAAAACAAAATAAATTAAAAAAAATAAAAAGAAATTACTCCATGGCCACATGCAGGCTACCAACTGGCTTCTGTTCCCTAAAGTACCAAGAAAGACCTGGAGGAAAAAATACCTAAAATTCTTCCCTCTCTTCCTGGGGTTTGCCTCTCCACACAGCTGTGCAGGCAATGGGGCTTTTTATTTTCTATAGCTTCAAGGATGCCACTATAAATTACTTTTGTTTCATGTAAAAGCAGTCATCCTTCAACTGGGAAAAGGAGTTAAGAAAGTATTACCAGGTCCCAGTAAACACAAAAGGAAGGCAGGGAGGAAAACAAAAATGGAAGTAATTACTATGGCACCAGGTGAAAGGTTTCAGCCAGGCTGGCTTTGCATCCTGTCTCCAGCACTCCATTTGTTTGCTCTGCAAACTATACTTGGTGTCTCTGGTATGCCAGGCAGGGTGCTAGACACCAAGCACATAATAATGAGTAAAGTGATGTTTAAGAAAGCTTGCTGTCTAAATTCTCAAAAGAAGATATACGCATAGCCAAGAAACATATGAAAAAATGCTCAGCATCATTCATGATAAGAAAAATACAAATCAAAACCACGATGCGATACCACCTTACTCCTCCCAAGAATGGCCATAATCAAAAAAAATCAAAAAATAATATATGTTGGTATGGATGTGGTAAAAAGGGAACACTTCTACACTACTGGTGGGAATGTAAACTAGTACAACCACTATAGAAAACGGTGTGGCAATTCCCTAAGAAACTAAAAGTAGAACAACCATTTGATCCAGCAATCCCATTACTGGGTATCCACCCAGAGGAAAAGAAGTCATTATATGAAAAAGATACTTGCACACACATGCTTATAGTGGCACAATTCGTGATTGCAAAAATGTGGAACCAATCCAAATATCCATCAATCAATGAGTGGATAAAGAAACTACAGTATAGATATATGATGGAATATTATTCAGCCATAAATAGGGAATAAATTAATGGCATTCACATCAACCTGGATGGAATTGGAGACCATTTTTCTAAGTGCAGTAACTCAGGAATAGAAAACCAAACATTGTAAGTTCTCACTTATAGGTGGTACCTAACTATGAGGATGCAAAGGCACAAGAATGACACAATGCACTTTTGGGACTCGGAGAAAGGGAGTAAGGGTGGGAAGCAGGTGAGGGATAAAAGACTACAAATTGGGTTCAGCGTATAATGCTTGGGTGATGGGTGCACCAAAATCTCACAAATCACCACTAAAGAACACACTCATGTAACCAAACACTACCTGTTCCCCAAAAACATGTGAAAATTTTAAAGAAAAATTTTAAAGAAATCTTGCTTTCTTTGCTAATGGCCACGATATTCTGAGGAGGAAACAGGCAAGGAAGATGCAGCATCAGGGAAAGTCTGACGAGGGTAGTCAGGGCAGTGACTCCCATCCTGCAGAATCCTTTGAGGACGACAAGGCTGGGGGTGGGGTGGGAGGTGCAACAGGGGATGAAGATGCCAGGAAGAGGGAGCAGCAAGGAGGAAAGACCAGAGGGGAGACTCCCGGGGCTCAAGGAAGTGCTCACTGTCCCCCTGCACTGGAGCATGGATGGCCACGGTTGGATGACTTTGGTGAGAGATGAGGCCAGTGAAGTGAGCAGAGGCCAGGTCATCAAGGGTGGTGTGCTAGGAGTAAGAGTTTGGACCTCATCCTGATGTGGGGAGGTGGTGGGGCTGCAGGGACGGGCAACAACTGGAGCCACAAGGGGTGTTGAGGGTAGGAGGGATCAGTGATCAGGTCTGTGCTTTTGAATAACCTCAGTGTGCAGAATACAGAGAAAGGGGGCAAAACTGGATGGAGACAAGGAAGTCAGAGGCTGCAGTGGCCAGGACTCGAAAGATGGCAATGGGGAGGGGCCACAAGAGGCAGAGGAATGAGAGGCAGAGCTCCCCTAGAGACATCAAGGGTTCTGGGGACCAGACAAACAACACTTTGGGCCAGCTGGCTGGGTCACTTTAAGGAAGCCATTAACCTCCTTAGCCTCAGGGTCCTCATTCAGAACTCAAGAGATGATGATGTCCATCACCCAGGGCTGCCCTGCAGTCTTACTGGGAGGACATCTGTCAAAGCCCTCAGCACAGTGCCTGCACATAATGAATGACCCCAAATCCTAGTGCTACCTTATTTTTCCCTCTTGGCATTTCTGGCTACAGAGGATTCTAGCAAGCATTGTGTTTTCATATTCCTAAACTGAAGGTCTCGATGTAACAGACAAATTCCGGCAAGGTGGTGGATGATCACTGGGCCTAACCCCGGCTTGGTGCACTAAGCAGAGATGCCCCAGCAAGGCAGCCTGTGGATTTAGCCGGGACTGGGGTCTAGGGAGAACACATTCCGTGTCACATTTGTGACATGGAAGAAAGGCAAGCCTGAGAAACTTTGTATTCTCTCTGTCACAAAAGAGCCTCTGAAGCTTCCATCCCTTCTGTTAGCAGAATCAGCATTTGGCAAGAAATCCTGTGGTGAGCCAAGAACATTTATCATTTGAGAAGGAAGACACAGAAATGCATTATTTCTGCAGCATCTATTTTGCCAGATCATTTCACACAAACACCATGAAGAGAAAAGTACTACTTCACTGTCAGAACACTTAATGTTGTTCATACGTTTGGGCCGTTTTTTTTCCTATGTGAGAATTGTGTATCTAAAAGTGAGTCGCCTAGAACAGCCCCCAGAGAGGGAGCTCCAGTCAGGAGACTTCTGGCCAATCAGAATTAATTAGGATAAAAGCCAAACATGGAAGAGGGGCTCTGGGTGGACTTGGCACCAGGAAAAAAATACCCTCTGCAGAGGACAAATGCAGGAAGCATCATTAGCCAAAGAGTGGGTGCATGTTAACATGGTCTCTTGGCTAAATTTTCTCATCAAAAACTGAAATTACACCTCTAGAGTCGGCATAATTAAATCACTGCATGAGGATTAACAGAAGGCCCTGGCGGGGAGATGGCACAGCAAGGACCTGCCCATCCTCAAGTGGAAATGTGGAGCGTTTGCCTTGAAGTCTGCGACCTGAAACAAATGGGCTGCTTTTCTATCCCTCTCCCAACCCTCTGGCACTTCCCTTAAAATCCTCTAATCCAGATCCCCCAATAACCCTGACACTGGGATAGCAACCCAGAGATAGTCCAAGCCCTTTAAGTTGCTTTGTTATGTAAGTGTGAAAGAAGCCTCAGGTTCCCACCCTAAGGTTCTTTTTTCTTTTTTTTTTTTTTTTTGTCTTTTTATTCCTTCAAGGTTTGAAATAGCCACAGTGCAAGAGATAAATTCATTAACCCAATCATTTAAGATGGGATTATGCCAATACAAAAAAGAAACTTAAACTGAAAATGTTGCTATTTTCTTTCATTCAACAAATATTTACAAATGGCTTACCATGTGCCAAGCTGCACGGAGATGGGGGGAATGTGTTGACAAACACATGTGGTTCCCTTGGGGTAAAAGGAGGCTTATTTTTGGTTCATTTTATTTAAAAATAAGTTGACGCAGAGCTGCATGGATCATTTCTATGTAAACTCGCACCCTCATATCCTGCACAGCTGGTCTGTGTGCCTCCTCTGGAGGGCACACTGCTCTTCAGTACAGGTATGTTACTTCTGCCAGATGTGCAAGGGTGCTCTGGCCAGGGACAGAAAGGACCGGCCATCATAGTCACCAGGGAGAAAGTGGATCACAGGATGTAAAATGATGGATTCGTCAAAGTTCCCAGAAAAGGGGATGCCTATGCAGCATATATGATTCCCTGCTTCCTGGAAGACGTAGTCTATGAAGGAGCCTAGTAATATAATGAGACGGTCATGAGTCATTATGAGGCAGGACATCTGTGACCAAGGCTTGATAGAAAGGGCAGCAGGGAGAGGTGCGGAGAGGAGAAGAGAAACGGGACAGTCTCTTTAGGTTGCATGTAAGCTGTAAGCTCATCCTATGTCCCTCCGGTGGGGATAGAGTGATGTAGTTCCTACTCTGTCTCCCTCAACTTACTCCTAGTGAAGACAGCTGACCACGATGGGCCCAATGTAAAGAATCTGTGTCAATATTGCTGTGCTACTGACTTGGAGCCTGGTAGCAGCACCCCGCTTGGCTTAGAATTACTGGCCAGGGTTTAAATCACAGTAGAATCACCAAGGTGCACTTGCTAGGGGCAAGTGGTCCTAACACCAGCTTCAAGTTTGTCATGGTGCCTAGGACCAGGGACTCTCTAGTCAGATGTTGCATGTTCAAGTCCTCATGTTACCATGTACTAGCCACGTAACAAGCTGATCAGCCTCCACCAGGGTCCTTTCCTTGACAGTAAGGTGGATGAGACCAGACCTCATACTGCTCTTGAGATGATCAAATGATGTGAAGTGTGTAAAGTATGCAGCAGAGTGCTGAACACAGAGTAAAATACTCACAAATGATGATGGTGATGGGAGAAGTAATAAATCTCAATATTTCTAAAATTTCTGAAAAAGGTCATTCTTTTGCCGCAACAATAAGAAGAAACGTGCAACCAACATTTACAACCTAACAGACCCTAGCTCCCAATGTTGCTCTGGGCAATGGCATTTTTCTAATACATTCACAAGGCTCCAAGGACTCTTCAATAATAATTATTTGGTGAGGACTCTGTTCTGGCAGAAATTGGTTGCTAGAAGTCCATATTTGTGCGTGTGTATTGTGGGGGCAGAGGGAAGACAATTTTTAGATATGTTACTAAAGATGTTGCAATAAAAACTAAAGTATAATTTTGCAGCCTCTCCTTATAGACAGTGTCGTTTTCTTATTATGACATAAATGTACTTAGTACTCCTCTCAACCCAATTATTGCACACAAAGGTGTCACTTCAAAACACAATACTCCAAAGCAATTATCTTTTCAAGTAAATACACATCCAAATCCTTTAAACTGAAGTTAGGACCACTTCTTCTTAACCATCACAAAAACAAAACTGATTTCATGGAACCCTCAGCCACAGAAGAATACTTTTCTAGTTGAAATGGAAAGTGCCCTGTTGTATGAATAATTCTGTTTCACACAGGTATTCCAGTCTAGTGTCTCCAAGGTCAAAAAAGCCCATTGTTAATGCTGTGCTCTTCCAGATCTAGTGAAGTTTGAGGACAATCCTTGAGGAATGCAATTTTTCTGTCAAAGCCACAGGAACAAGAGACAATTTGAATCTGAACAAAAGACTGTTTTAGAAATGATGAAGAGAGAGAAGAGGACGTGGCACTGAACTGCAACCCAAAGAGCAAGCAGAAAGGAAGCAGAGAGGACGCAGGGAGTGGCTCAGCCCCTACTTTTGCAGGGCTCAATGTGGCAAATGGATCCGGCTTGAGGGATTCAGAACATGATCTGTACGCAGCGCCTCCTTGGTGGGGTGAGAAGCATGGAAAGGAAGCAACACTGAAGGCAACAGAGTTTCCTCAGCGTGCTTTTAAGAACTTCCAGCTAGACAGGAGGAACGGTGTGGTCTAAATGACTTTCCATGGTGCCTTCTGGCACCCCCCTCAGGAGAGCACTGTCAGAATGACTGGGGGTCCCAGTCCCAGTGCCCCCAGAGCCCATGCTCTCAACTAGCTGTTTAGAGTGCCTGACTAAATTCCAGAGCTCCGAGGAGGCTGTCCCCGAGAGCAGCTGGCTCTGCCATGGGTGGTCTCTGACAGATTTCCACTACTTCCAGATTGTCAGGTTCTGAATTAAAAGATGGCTATCTCCCCTCTCCTGTTTTACTGTCTATACTCTTAAAAAAAATCTTGATAGGTTTCATAAGCTTTTCCTGTTCAACACAGTCAACTGGACAAATGCCTCTGATAAATTGTAGCTCTATGGTATAAAACTGCATGTGAATACTGCATTACATTCCTGCTTTAGATAAAGGAAATTAAGTCAGAAGCAAGCTACTACACCAGCTATTGATACAACCATCCGTGCCCTCGTATGGGGGTATCACATAATGCTTTAAAACTGGGGAATTAATCTGTCTACTAAACAAATTCCACCAGTCTCAATGCTTATTTTAAAAACTCCAATTCCTGAGTATTCTCTAGATTCCTGCATGGGCATCTGAGGCTCTGAAATGAGAATGTTTACGCTATACATACATCCTCACAACCCCATAAGCCAAAACAATAATTACAAGTCCGTGTGTGCTAGAGAAGAAATATCTCTTTGTATGCATTTATGAGTGTCTTTTATGCACACCAACAAATTTAACTACAGCCCAAATGCAAATAATAAAATGTTATTGTACAAAGCCTGCACTACTTGATACACATTGCTTTCTGCAGCCTACTTTTTTTCAAACACATTTTTCTGACGTTCCAGTTGAAAATAGTTCACCTTTCCTGCTCCAAGAAAATCAGAAGGAATGACCACAATAACAATAATGTATTATTAATAATAGCAGCCAGCATTTACTGAGCATTCTATTTGGGTCGGGGAGATATTATTTCCCCCATTTTATAGGTTAGGTAACTAAGGTATAGAGAGATCAAGCAACTTATCCAAAGTTACACCGCCAGCAAGGAGTTTATTAATTAAGGGGATACTAGCCATTATAATAAGAATAACCCCCAAATCTCAGCGGCTTCACACAATAAAGGTTTATTTCTTGCTCACATAACCATCCATGAAGAAGTTCTTTTCATCAGGTAGCCTTCCACATGGTGACTCAGGGACCCAGGGTCCTCCCATCCAACAGCTCTGTTCTCCCCTCAGGCCTTGGAGTCTTCCACAGTCAGCCAGCAGATTGGGGGAGAGGGAGTGGAGAAGGTGTACCTGCTTCTTGAACTCCTTAGCCTGGACGTGACCCTTATCAGTTCTGCTCATGGTCCACTGGCAGTAATTAGACACACAGTCCAATGAGACGAAGGAGAGCCTGAGGAATGGAACCCATGGCTGAGGACTATCCCCAGGCTCCAAGTCAATGCTATGGAAGAAGCAGCTTAAATCAGCAGGGGAGCCAGGATTTGAACCCAGGCAGCACAGCCCCAGAGTCCATGCTCTTAACCACCACACCTTGGTTTAAAAGCTTGATAAACCACAACCAGATGAAACCTCAGATTAAAACTTGGCTGGGAACAATCTGCAAGATGGATAGCTGAGAGCTGGTGCAATCAAGTCACAATCTACAGAAAGAATAACATAACCCAAGCACTTGTATGTGTAATTATGGTCAGAATCAGATGTTAAAGGCCAAGATACTGCAACACAGAAAGGAATACATTATAAACAATTCTTAGACCTTTTGTCCGACTTCCTTAATCCCAGCTCAAATAAAACTGCTATTTGAATAACATCAATGACCTTCTCTAGCACACGATATTAGTTGCCCAGGCGCCACAAAAGTTAATTGGCTTAACTAAAGTCTTTTAAATTCTATATCCAAGATGTCCTGGAAATCGAAGGCCATCAATGAATGAGTCTGCAAGATCCGTAACAAGCTTAAAGCTAATACTATTTGCAGCTGCTCAAGTGGTTTCTGTAGTTACAGAGCCAAAAGCCAGAATGAGAGTTAGGAAACTGCATCTGAATGAATCTTTATCACCTCCAAACTGAATAGAGAGACGCTGGTTTATGGCACAGCTGGACCCTAGCTTTTCACTGGGGAAGAGGTGATGGCGAGTCTTCCTTCCCATGTTGGGAAGCTTCCTCTGTGAAAAGGTGGGGAGATTCTGACATATAATTCCCTACAGCCAATATCAGAGGCTAAGAAAAATGACCTGCAGCATCAGCATCCTTTATGGAAACATCTCGTTGCCTCCCATTTGCCCACAGCAGCCCACGGGTGCTCCAGGAGATTGCAGCAGGTGACCTTCCAATTTGCATCACCATAAACAGTACTAAAAATGAGGGTATTCTTATACATCAGAGCCATCCCTATGCTGAGATGCAAAAACATCATCTTTACCCTCTAAAAATTTCAGTATCACCAACTTCAGGATCAAATGATTTTTCTGACATATTTCACCAAGCCCAGCACCAGCACTTTCTCCCAACATCTTTAAAATCAGGGTGTTCAAATATAAAAGAACCCAGAAATAATCCATTTCAGACACCACTAACTCAAACGCCTCCAGAGGCCAGACAGGTCATATCAGGTGAGGGAACTGAGCCAGTCTGGAGTCGGCATCAGACGGCAGAGCTTCCGTCCCATCCTAAGAAGTCAGCCACTTCTTGGTTTCTTTGATCTTTGTGTCGGCAGGGCGGGCGGCATGCTGCAGCTACCCAGTCTTCTGTTTGTGATGAGAAGCCAGAAATCTGTGTTTTTATATGAAATCTCCCACTGAGTTCAGTTCTTTGAACATGCTGGGGCTTAGTACAAAATGTCTCTAAATATCTTCCTTCTCTTGAGGAAATTAACACACACAGTAACATAGCCTCACATCTCCCAGAAATTACTGATGTGCTGGGCAGCAACCAGGCTGCTTCCAGGCACCACACACTCAGCCTCCAATCAGGCACTGCCACGATCTCCCTCGTGAGGTGTGAGGATGAGCCTGAGGCCCTGAGAGGGCAGCGGCCAGCCAGGGCCAATAACGAACAGATGCCCACCTGGCTCACCAAGATCCCAGCCAGCTGAAGCACAGCCATGGTCCTTCTCACCACTCACAGTTCCTCGGCCATGCAAGGGCTCGGAACTCAAAGCTGCTTTTCCCTACAGACCCCAAGTGTGACCAAAAGCACTTGATTCCTCACACATTTTAGGTTGGTAGTCATGGAAATGGAAACCTGGAGTTCAGGAAGTTAATAGAAGTCCACACATTATTCTCAAGATAAGGACATTTCTATGGTGGTTTGAAGAATCCTAGAATACTAAGAAATTTAACTAATACTTCTCTCTCTCTCTCTCTCTCTCTCTCTCTCAATCTCTCTCTCTCTCTCCCTCCCTCATATACACACACATAAAATAACTACGCTACCAATATTTTTTTCTCCTAACATCTATTTAGGAAAATATAAGGAAACTGATCAATTCATCCACATCTTCCTGATTATTATGCTGTAATGTGCCTTTAATGGGGATTTTTGGAGCTTCGGGTTGGGGGGTAGGGCAGGCCACAGGCTACTCTGGTATCCAATGAAGCCCATGGACCCCTCCTCAGAATGACTTTTTTCAATGCAAAAAAAGAAGACACAGAGGAAAGAAACTGATTATATTAAAACTCAGTTTTCAAAACTGTTTAAAACATAAATTTGTGATGCAGAAACACATGTGTTTCTTCATGGGTGCATTAAACAGTGAGATCTAGTGGTGAGTCTAGAGTCATAATCATCAGTGTCCAGGATGAGCAACAGCAAGGAGATATCCACATCGACCATGACATCACAGGAAAAGATCTGTGATTTCTGTTGGTGACAAAGTCACAGGCACTGCTGTGGCTTGTCATCTACAGTTGTAAGTTAAGAAAGTCATAAATTTTGGTTAGAGGTTGGTGAAAGTAAAAGATGTCATTTTTTTCTCATCTATATTTACAGTCCCCTGAATTCTCCCAAGGCTGTAGATACAGGTTAAGCACCTCTGTGCACTTCCAAGAGGTCCTGGAAAAAGTCCTTCAATGTGTGAATGGTGATCTGCCACTGCCTCCTTCACAGTGTTAGGACAGCCAATGCCTATGGGCGAATGTTGGTCTATGTGACTAAGTCATCATGTGTACTGTCTGATCATTAGCATACTCATCATGTGCACATTCATCACGTGATTTAAGTTTTCTGTACTTTAAACATATACATAAAATTTTGGACATCCCAAAACAATGCCACTAGACACTTCTGTTCTCTAAGCATAAATTATAGTGTATGAGTTTCTCTGGCTGTTCTGTCAATAAATGATGATTTCTCAAATGGATTGAGGAAAGGTAAACACTAAACTGGAAGCAATTTTATTTCAGGCCAGGGGTCACAGAGTAGAATTAATGGGAACTATAATTTTTTCCCTATGTACCACTAGGTTATTAAAATTCTTCACAAAGAACATAGGTTCATGTATTATTTGTGTGATTAAAAATATATAAAGTGTCAAGTTCAAAGAAATTTAGTAATCACTGTTATAAAAATATAATAACTGTCTTGTCTCATAATGTGCAAAGAGGAGTGTAACTGACTCACGTTTATGTTCAAGACATGAATTAAAAAACCCATCGAACAAGCCTGGCCTTTGTCCACAGCTGCTACATTACTATGTCAAAATAAATATTTTAATCAACGTCTATGCAACTGTGTACTGTCACAGAAATCTGCTCATGAAATAATGCTAAGTAAAGATGCAAATTATACAAGTGCGTTGTATTTATAATTAAAGCCATGTTTAAAAAAAAAAAAAAAAAAAGCAAAAGATGCTTGGAGGAACCACAACAAAATTCCAATCGTGCCTGGGTATGGTGGCAGAATTTTGGATGACTTTTTCCAGTTTTCTAAATTTGTCATGTGACATTGCTTTTAAATTGGGAAACATAAAACCTAAGATGGAGAAAAATAGAAAAGTAAGGATGTGATTCAAATCCAGGCAGGCTCATTCGATAGCCCATGTCCTGACCTCCCTAATAACCCTCCTAAGACGTTGGAAGGTAAAACGAGACTCTTTTCTCCTTATTAAAGCAAAATGTACTCACTGTAGGGAAAACAATAAGATGGTAGATGTAATCAAATAGAAGGGGAAAAAACTTAATCCTCGTTCTCCCAAATATCACAGTTTACTCCTCAATTTAATCTTTACAGACCTTTTTTTAAATGTAAGATTGTAAATGTAATTGTTTCTTTACAATCAAAGTGAGGTCATTCTATACATGCCAAAGGGATCTATTTTCAAATTATTTCCCTAGGAAGCTTAAGAACAAAATAGCTCATCCTTCAGCTCACCAAAATACAAACGGGGACGTGCAAGGCTCCAACAACCCAGGGGCCCTCATACAAACACGCTGAGAGCCATCGGGTGGGTGTAGTGAAGACAATAAAACAATGGGCTTCTCCAGGAAGAGGGGAGATTCATTGAAAGCAACAGCCCTCAACCAGGGACCATTCTGTCCTGCAGGGACTCTTGGCAGTGTCTGCAGACATTTTTGGTTTTCGTAACTTGCGGGAAGAAAGGGAGTTGCTACTGAATCCAGTGGACAGAGGTCAGAGATGCTGCTAAACATCCTGCAAAGCACAGAGCAGGCCCCGCCACAAAGGATTATCTGACCAAACATGTCAAGAGTCCAGAGGTTGACAAAACCTGGGTTAGAGAATCACTTAATACTGAATGCATATAACACAAACCCTGATGACTCAAGCCCAGTGTCCCTCCAGTAGCTGAAATTCTGTCCCAGGCATCTCAAAGAGTGGCCCCTGGGCTCTTCCATGGAGAGGTTCTTGCAGCCCCACAAGGCAATCCCTCCCCCTGAGCAGCACTGAGCAATAGAAAAAAAAAAAAAAAAAAAAAAAAACAGAAAAAAAGTCACTGATGGGGCTGACAGCAGATGCACACCAAATCCGTCTTCTAATCGATCACGATAGCAGCTAATAACAGCTGGGCATGTCCTGTGAGCCATGTCTCCCCTAAGTGTTTTCACGCATCACAGCCTTCTCACAACGGCTCCTGAGACAGGCACAACTCCTGAGAGATGAGAAAACTGAGGCTTTTGCAGAGTTAACACCCTGGGTGAGGTATCATGCTTTGAAACTTCAGAAAGGCCACCAAACTCACAGACTCCAGTCATACATTTCATAGCACAGTGCATATGTGCAAACATACTCTGCTGGAAAAAATAGGCTTTTGAAAATGGCTCCAGTGAGAGACTTGATATACGCACTCGTCCAGTCAAACAAGAAACTCTGCTGAATTAATTTCTTCTTAGTAAACAAACCAACAAAACAATTTCCATCAGGAAATTAAATACAATTAGAAGAAAATTTTCACTTTCAACAATGCCCTGACATTGTCAGAAAAGACTATAGCATCAAGTCAACCACTGATGTCTTACTCAATAAATAATTCCTAAATACCTACTATGTGCCAGATACTATGCTGAGTGGTAGGACGACTCCAGAGAAGAACAACAATGTGCTCTCCATGCACCCAGAGCTTAGAATCTACTGGGGAGATGTCAACCAAATAAAAGCACAGAACACACATGTCATTATACACCATGACAAATAGCATCAAGTCCTGTGAGTCTAACAAAAATCAAGTTAGATGGACAGCAAAGGCCTCTCTGAGGAGCTGCTGTTACCACAACTGAAAGGATGAGGTCATAGGAGAGGGAAAGACAGAGACAAGAGACTCCCAGGCACGGAAAGTGTCATGTGCCCACACCTTACACTCGGAGGATCCTGGAGTAAAAGTAGCATGAAGATGAATAAGATCACCCTCAATAACAGAGGGCAAGAGGCAGAAAGAGGAGACGAGAGCAGGGAGGAGAGATCACGGGTCCGAGGACCAAAGCCCCAGGCAGATGCCTCCATGTACAACTGGATGGAGGAGGAAGAAGAGAGAAACAGATGAGGGAGGAGTGGACAGACAGGAGAGGGTGAGGTCACAGGGATAAGCAGTAAATATCAACCCATCTTGAAGCTCACTGGGACATGGGCATGGTTTCCTCATCAGACTTTGGGAAAGGCAGTCTCGTTTTCAGTGCTTAAAATTATTCACAGGCAATGAGGAGGTGAGAGTATGTGGAGAAAGAGTGCACGCTCAGTTGCAGTGATGCTTTCAGCAAACAGCCTGGAAAACCAAACTCGAGATCAAGAATTAGAAGAGGATCCAACAAGCGCTCTTTCCGTCTTATACTTGGGACCTTGCCGAATTTTTCCATGGAAGCTCAGTAACTCATTCACCTGAAAAACACCACCTTCCAAATACCTGAATGGTAAGATGGAAAGTCCCCTCCACAAACAAAGGGTATTTTAAATACGGACCCCTGAGCTACACCAACCACTTCCAAATCTTCAATCCTTAGCAGTCACACAGACACTTAACAATCCTAGAGGCCACACATCAATTTTACTACACCTGAGAGAGGCTGGAATTATTCTGGTGGAGAAATTGTAAGGCAAGAAGCCTTGACTGAAAGATTTTACCGGTGAGAGGAGAATGTGTCGCTGAAGTACCTAGCTTTGGTATAAAATTGAATGCAATACTCAGGTTTTCAGTACATCTCAGCTTGGTGCTGTTACACACCAAAGCTAACTTACAGATGCTAGATCAGGAATCAGAAAAGTAACAACGTGAGGCAAGAACTGTTTAAAGTTTCCTGTATAATTGTTTGACTTTTGTAGTTCAATTTCAGAGAAGTACTTTCTTTTCCCTCTCTTAAATTATATATTCTATAATGTACATCAGACCTACATAAGGTATCTTAAACAATGGTCAGGTGGGAGACACGTATCTGCTTGAGTCATAGGTGTCACTTTTCCAAACACTGGTTAATCTAAAAGCAACATAGTTTCAAAGGAATCATCTACTCTCTTCCTCCTCCCTCCCAAAGAAATCTGGGACAAGTGTTTGTTATGTGTGTGTGTGTGTCCATGTGTGCACCTGTGCCTGCTGTGTTTCATGGGGTAGGATAAAATCTGGGAACAAGGAAAACTGGAACCAGCACAGGAAATCATGGACTATTTCAATAGGCAGGATAACTACATTTTCTTTGGAAACTCCAACTAGTAATTGCAACTTTCATAATATTAAATGATTTCCTATTAAAATTATTACATAGGTGTGTGTTAAATATGTTTCCTTTTTCTTTTCCCTATCCCTGAATGTAAATAATTGTAATTTGTTGTACTTATTTTTTTGAGACAGGGTCTCATTTTGTCACCCAGGCTGGAGTTCAGTGTCATGATCATAGGTCATTGTCATCTCAAACTCCTCGGCTCAAGTGATCCACCTGCCTTGGCCTCCCAAAGTGCTGGGACTACAGGTGTGAGCCGCCATCCCCGGCTTGTTTTTGTTTTTGTTTTTTTTTGTTTTTTTGTTTGTTTGTTGTTGTTTTTGTTTGTTTTGAGACAGGATCTTGCTCTGTTGCCCAAGCTGAAGTACAGTGGCTCACTCATAATTCACTGTGACATCGAACTCCTGGGCTCAAGTGGGCCTCCTGCCTCAGCCTCCTCAGTAGCTGGGACTACAGGTCTGCACCACCAAGCCTGGCTAATTTATTTTTTCTTTTGATAGAGACAAGATCTCACTATGTTGCCCAGGCTTAACTTATCCTTTATTTTTTCTTTTTTTCTTTTCTTTTTTTTAAGAGACAGAGTTATTCTGTCACTAAGGCTGGAGTGTAGTGGTACAATAACAGCTCACTGCAGCTTCAAACTCCTGGGCTCAAATGATCGTCTGGTCTCAGTCTCCTGAGTAGCTGGGAGTATGGGTGCACAACACCATGCCCAGCTAATTTTTTAAAACAAATTTTTGGTAGAAATGGTGTCTCGCTTTGTTGCCCAGGCTGGTCTCAAACGTGTGGCCTCAAGTGATCCTCCTACCTCAGTCTTCCAAAGTGCTTGGATTACAGATGTTAGCCACCACACCCAGCATGGTTAAGTTACTTTAAAAAGACCCCAGTGACCCAATGGATCATCCAAAATCAGAATTGGTGACAATGACATTATTGGTCATACTTAGAAAGCAGCAGAGTCAAAAGCCAAATATATAATCAGATATCAATTTCCCATATTAACAGAAGGAAACAGGGAGAAAAAGGCATGAATGAAGATGAATAGTGGACCAGATTATAATTAAGTCACGGGCTAACAAGCTCCACCCCTCTCCGTTCAGCCGCACAGCCTACATCCTGAAGGCAAAGAAGCTATGGAGCATTAGAAAATCAATAATCCTTTGTAAATTAATGAGTCAAACAATGCAACCCAACATCCTACGGAATGGCAAGGGCCATTTGGGAGAATATGCCACGTGGCAGAGACTGCTGGTGGCACTTCCTACATCAAGTCCATCACCTGGTGACAGGGCATCACATCCTATGAAACCCCCATCAGGTGAACTGCTGCTGTCAACCGACAAGACGAGTCCCAAAACACTCCTCTGTAGACAACAAAAATGCTTTCATGGAACTCAGGTGAAGTGCAGGAAGCTAAAAAGTTATACAAATATCTAATAGAAGGCCTTATTAAAAGAAAGAACTTCCCCTGTTTAAAAATAATGATTTTATCTTCTGGTCCCAAATTCTCATTTAACTTTTAAATTAACCTCTTTGATTAGAGAGAAAATCCTTTGAATTACTAAAGAAGCGGAAAAATGCATCTGAGCAGCAAATGCTGAGAGAGAAGGAGGTCGGACAGCATTGTTAGGGGGTCTACACCATCCCACGTTCATCAGCCATAAGGTTTTCACTACACAGGCACAGATTCACTGGGTAAAAACCAGGAACAAAATGCTTACAGGTTTCAATTACCAAATATTTATCTTCCAAATAAATCTTGTGTCTCCTAACCCTTACAGAAAATCGATGTGTTAATTCACTTCTATTTCATCCTATAATGTCTCCTTTTGTTAATCCTTTTTCCCTGGGGGATGCTTTTCAAATCTTGTCACTAATCCTTTACTGAAAAAGTTCCCTTTTCTGAATTCAAGGTGAATTCTAGTTAATAAAGGAAACCTGAATTTATCTGCCTTTCCTTGCATTCATTTTGTGTTCCGTGGACTCTCTCGTTAATTGAATGCTTTTCTAGCTGTTCCATTTCCTTGTTACCATTACGCTTCCTTTAATCCATTCATCTTTCATAAAACACAGTGATGGACTACAAAAGGTTAACCAGAGAAAAAGGAATGCAAAAGGAAGAAACTGGAACATCAACCAAACACCGAAAGTGAAAATTAACTTTGAAAATGTGATGTACAGGCCAGCTGAAGAAGCACCCTGACTTGCGCAAACACTCTCCTTGCCAACAGAAGAGCGAGTGGCTAGGCCAGGGGAGCGGGACTGGGACTCTCTGGGGAGCCACAGTGCCATGGTACATACACAGTCCCGGACCAGGAGTGTGGTGTGGGGCTCTGTACCTTCCTCTCTGCCTCTGCTATATTTCAGTTAGGCTATAAAGCACTGGTTTTTTAAAAATAATGGAACCACACATCTGAAGGTCAAGACGCATGAATTTCATGACTCCCACTACAAACCAACCAAGTTCTCACAACAAGCCAATGAGGTATCAAAAGGTACATCTCACAAATTAAAACTTAGAGACTGCAGAGGCTACGAACTGGCCCACATTTCTTCTTCTTGCAAATGGCAGACTGTGTGGACCCAGACCCAAATGGAAGATTTCAAAGGCCATCCATGCTCTTTCCTCTTTCTTTTTTTTTTTTTTTTTTTTTTTAAGAAACAGAGTCTGGCTCTGTTGCTCAGGCTGGAGTGCAGTGGTGTGATCACCTCACTGCAGCCTCGACCTTCTGGATTCAAGCAATCCTCTCACCTAATCTCCTGAGTAGCAGGTTTGAGCCACTGCACCTGGCCTCCACTTTCCTTCTAGGCCAGAGTGCAGTGGCATGATCATGGCTCACTGCAGCCTCAACCTTCCTGGGCTTGGGTGATCCCCCCAACTCAGCCTCCTGAGTAGCTATAGCTGGGACTGCAGGTATGCACCACCACACCTGGCTAATTTTTGTACTTTTTTGTAGAGACAAGGTTTTGCCATGTTACCCAGGTTGGTCTTGAACTTCTGTGCTCAAGTGATCCACCCACCTCGGCCTCCCAAAATGCTGGGATTATAGGCATGAGCCACTGCGCCCGGACTACTCTTTCCTTCTTAATCCTAAGGAATTAATCTGAAAGTTGAGTAAACTCATTGCAAAGTACTAATAACTCTCGTCTGTCGGTTTTATGAATCTGCAGTTCACATATAAGAATTTTAGAAACAAAACACTTCTGCATCGTTCAAAATTATTGCTCATAACCCGGCACATGCCTTGTGTGAGTGCTAGAAAGGATCCTGGAAGCCAGAAATACCAAGTTGAGAAAGTAAAAGCAGGTCACATTATTTTGTCACCACTGGCTTTGTACCTCCAATTCTTTCGTGTAGAAGTCCGTCTTTCTATTTGCCCTCACTCTCCCCTCTTCCTAGCCAACTCCCACTCATCCATCAACACCTAGATCAAGGGCCATTGCCTGTAAGAAGTCCCTACATTCCCTAGGGCAACACTTTGGTCTACCACACTGGTATATACTCTTTGGTGTAGGCTGGTTCATCTTCCCAATGGGAGTGAGATATCCTAGAGTTTGGCATGTTTTAATATGCATATGACTCTCCCAAGGGGCTTTGTTAAAATTTGGATTCTGATCCAGATCTCGGGTGGTGTTGGGGATTTGGCATTTCTAACAACTTCTGTGTGATAACTAATGCTAGTGGTCCATGGACCACAATGTGAGTTTAAAAGGAAAGATTGTGGGTTTCATCTCCATATCCCCCATGCACCAGGGAGCTGGAAATGGGGGTAAGGGGAGACTCACTGAGAGAGTGAAGAAGAAGAATTCCTGCCTAGGGAGGTCAGGAAAGCTGCTTAGTGGTGTTACCGTTTCTTCAGCCTTTTTTTTTTTTTTTTTGGTGAGGGGGAGGGGGGAACCAACATTAAAACACAAAGCACCCTGATTTGAGAAGGTGCAACAGGTTATGAACCAAGGTCTCAGTCTAAATTCAAAGTTATTTGCCACCGTACTCAGCAGACTCAAAACAGGAATCATCTCCAGGATCTCAGGGAGCTCAGAAGTTAAAAACAGGTGAGAAAACATGGCATTCTGGGGAAATATAAACGAGGTTGTCAATGTTCTCTGTAATTTATGGCCCCTGCATGCCAATTCGCTTTTCCTAACTGCGGATTGGGTTATGAAGTAACAATCCTGCATCTGTCCTACACTCCCCACCAGGACTCTCCTTCAGGGGCTAATAATAATAAGAAGGATAATAGCCACAGCAGCTGCAGCAGCCCTAAGCTTAAGTGAGCATTCACCCTGACCCATGAACTGTACCAAGCCCTTCACGTAAAAACGAAGTAGTTTAGTCCCACAACAACCCTGTGAAGTAGCTACTATTATCAGTTCCATTTTACCAAAGGACAACCTGGGGCTATAGGGAATGGCAGGCTTTGCCCAAGGTCACAGAGCTGGCTTCTAGAAGGGAAAGATTTAAATTCAGGCTGTCTGATTCCTAACAGTGCATGTTTAAAAGATACGCTGCCAAGGTCATTTCAAGGTAAAGTGAAGGGAAAGGTGACCCTAGAGACAAATTCTGAGACCTGGATCAAAAGCGCTAGGTAGGAAGTGGAGGAGGTATTCCCTGAGATGTGCAGAAAGGTCCCCCCGACCTCCAAAGGCACTGAGCTCATCCCAGACACAAGCCCAGCTCTGCCAAACTCAGCTTGAACATCAGGGTGTCCACTAATCTCCCGTTTTATTCATTTGCCCCTTAATTCGCATGGAACACATTTCTCTCTTTTTTCCCCACAATACAATTTGTCTCCTTCTCTCAGTTGGCTTTTTAGCTAAAAACAAGAGAGATGAAGCTTGAAACCTAATTAAGGAAATGGCCCGTGTACAAAGAAAACAGCCAGGGATCATTATTCAAATGGCAGCCTCTCTTTTTATTTTCAAGGGAAAGCTAATGACTGCTCTGCAGCCCAGTGGCCTCTATATCATATCGTGTACACATCCCGTTATTAGAGGATAATGTGAGCAATTGGAAAACACAGTGAATAAAAGCGAGCACGGATCCCTGTTCTCACTTAAATGCTGTTTTGATTATTTAAAATAAAGACAAATGTTATCCTGGGAAATGCAGAACTCCTTGTGGCCAAACTCATTGATCTTAGGTTAGTAAGTTTCCCTCTCCAACAGACCTGGGTCTATGTGATGGGAGCCAAGTGTGAGAAATGAGAAAGCAACAAGTCCACCTGTACTTTCCTATATAACCAACACATCAGGGTGGCTGGGAGAGAGAAAAGGAGGAGAAGGGAGAGGAAGAAAGCAAAAGACACCCTCTGGAAAAGGTCTGGTTGGTTCTCCCACTGGACTTCACTGGAATCTATTGACCTCTAACTATTCTGACTGCCAAGTTCAATTCACATCCATCTCTTACCCCAGTGCCCAGGTATCTTCCAAATGTCATCCCAGCCTTGCCATGTCCAGTCCTCACTCCATAAAGCCACTGGGACATGCACCCTGAAGTTCATCCCCTTCCAAGGCTGGGCAAAGGCGGACACAGCCCAAGGGACATCCTCCAACTGAACCCTGCCAACCTCCCCTCATGCTCCAGCCACCCTGGTCTCCTTCCCCTTTTGTCAAAGCCCAGTCATTCCTTGAACTTGGGAAGGGAGGTATGAAAGGAAAATAAATCTTAGGACCCCAAAATCACTAAGCCAAAGGGAAAAGTTAAGCTGAGAGCTGCATTGGGCAAACCTGCCTCCCATTCTATTCCTAAATAAGGTAACTACAAAAATGTATAGAAAGCTACAGATCCCTCACAATTTTCTCACAAGGAAATTCTTTGTGGACAAAGGACAGGCACAACTCAAAGTCATCCCTCTGCTCACATGAGGCAAATGGATATCTGATTGCTTCCTCTGCCTTACTATTTCACTAAGCTATACTAAGGCATAAGTGACTATTCCTGTAAATTGTGCATTCAGTGAAAGGCTAATCAGAAACTCAAAAGAATGCAACCGTTTGTCTCTTATCTACCTATGACCTGGAAGCCTCCTCCCCACTTCGAGTTGTCCCATCTTTCCAGACTGAACCAAGGTACATCTTAAATATATTTGATTGATCTTTCATGTCTCCCTAAAATGTATAAAACCAAGCTGTACCCAGACTACCTTGGGCACATGTCTGTAGGACCTTCTGAGGCTGTGTCATGGGCACATCCTTAACCTTGGCAAAATAAACTTTCTAAATTGACTGAGACCTGTTTCATATACCTTTAGTTTACAGAGGCCCCACACAGTTCATGGTATCTGGAAAGCTCTCCATACTCCATACTCCCTCATCTCCTACCTGTCTCCTACAAGTCAGGCCTACCCTCTTGAACCCCCAGCCTCAAAAAGCACACCTCACCACCTCCATGCACCTTTGGCACCCCCAACTCTTCTCGGCATAGCTCTCGCCACACTTCCAGGGTTTTCTAATCACTTCTTCTCTATGTGTCGCCACTGAAGATGTGTCTCATTCTGTGTCTCCTTCTCCTTCATCGTCCATACAGCCTTTGACTGGCACAAAATGGATTTATTTCTTCAAAAGACTTGCTGAGTGAATAGGTGGATGAAAACGAATAGGTAGACGAACACGAAAAAAAAAAAGTGGAAGCAAGGCAATGCAATGATCTGGTGTAGCTTCACTCAAAGTAGGAGAAAAAGCCACATACAGTCTCTCCCTACATTTCAAACCCCTGACTTCTCTAAAGCAAGAGAAGCCACTAAGGCCACCAGCAGTGGCAAGGGCCAATGATCACCACGCTCCACAGCAGGTCCGCTGCCTTCCTCTGCAGTCCAGGCAATCTCCAGCTCTATCTCTTTATTTTTTTTTCCCTAAACTAGCACCACCCTGCACTGGAAATGCCCATCAAGGTGATGTGAGGGAGAGAAAGTTACGGTGACAGAAAATCTATAAAATGACCAAGGCCTGGAATCTCACGTGTGTTGTTTTTAGATTTGAACACAGACTTCATGCAAAGCGTGGGGAACAAGTCCACGCACTCCCCACACCACCAGCTTCACGCACAAAGGCAAGGTTTCTCCTGGCATTTTTCTTTGTCTACTCTTTTTCCTCCCACAGTGGCTCCAGCAGCAAGTGAAAGGGAAGAATGAGCAACCACTCGAAGGAGAGGACAAGCAGAGGGCTGGTGGGCAGGAGGATAGCTCATGGGGACAGCACAGACGTCTTCTTGTCACCAGGGGGCCTAAACTGAACCTGTTCCCTCGAAATGCTTTGTCGCATACCCATTTGTTACACAAGGCTTCTTTGGAAAGCGGCAGAAATACTTTCCTTGATCCTTGGGCAAGATCAAGTGCAAATGGGCCCCCAAAAAGACAGTATCTAAAATGACAACACAGGATGGCAGAGATGATCACTGTGGGGCAGGCTGTTACTTAGTCTTTCTTACTCTTCAATTCCCAAAGCACTGGCAAATATCAGGGTTTCCCTTGCTAGAAAGTACAAAACCCCAGCTTCTTTATTCCGCCATTTCATACTGCTTCCAAATTATGGGATCAGCTTTATCATAATGTAAACAAGTTTTCAAAACATCTAATTCTTAAAATAAAAATTTCTCCTTCTCCCCCTCCTTTCTGGGGGACTTCCTCTACCCCCAAGCACGCATTTAAATGTTTCAGGCATGCAATCTTTTGGGTATGCAATTTTATTTGTTTTGATAAATGCAGAGTTGTGTAACTACCACCACAATCAAGATGCAGAACCGTTTCATCACTCCAGAAAATTCCCTCAAGGAGCCCCTTTGCAATCAATCACTCCCCAACCCAACCTCTGGCAACCACAGATCTATTCTCTGTCCTAACAGATCTGCCCCTTCCAGAATGTCATATAAATAAAAATAAATGTGGCCCTTTGAGTCTGGCTTCTTTCACTCGGTATGATGCATTCGCGATTCATCTGTGGTGTTGTGTATGCCTCTAGCTTGTTCCTTTTTATTACTGAATAGTATTCCACTGCATGGATGTGATATATTGATATATGTATAATGGAATACCACTCAGCCATGAAAAGGAATGAAGTAATGGCATTCACAGTAACTTGGATGGAACTGGAGATCATTATTCTAAGAGAAGTAACTAAGGAATAGAAAACCAAACATCGTATGTTCTCACTCATAAGTGGGAGCTAAGCTATGAGGACACAAAGGCATAAGAATGATATAATGGACTACGGGGACTCTGGGGAAAGGGTGTAAGGTGGGTGAGGGATAAAAGACTATACATCGGGTACAGTGTATACTGCTCAGGTGATGGGTGCAGCAAATTCTCAGAAATTACCACTAAAGAACTTATTCATGTAACCAAACACCACCTGTTCCCCAAAAACCTATTGAAATAAAAAAGAAAGTAAAAAAATAATACCCCATTCTCCCCTCCACTCAGTTCCTGGTAACCTCTATTCTACTTTCTGTCTCTAGGAATTCGCCTATTCCAGGTACTTCGTATAAGTAGAATCACACGTTTGTCCTTTTGTGTCTGATTTATTTCACTTTGCATTATGTTTTCAAGGCTTATCCATGTTGTAGCATGTATCAAAAATTCATTCCTTTTTATGGCTGAAAATTCCATTGTATGCATATATCACATTTTTAATTCACTCATCTGTTGATGGACATTTGGGCTGTTTCCACCTTTGGCTATTGTGAATAATCCTGCTAAGAACATCGTTGTGCTAGTCTCTATTTGAGTCTCTTCTTTCTGTTCTTTTGCAGTGTATACCTACGAATGAAATTGCTGGGTCAGATGGTAACTCTATATTTAACTTTTTGTGAACTACTGAACTGTTTCCCACAGCAGCTATACCATTTTACATTCACGCCAACAACATATGAGGGTTCTGATTCCTCCACATCCTTGCCAACACTTAGTATCTGACTTTTTGGTTATAGCCATCCTAATGGATGTGAGGTGTTGTTATCTCATTGTGGCTTTAATTTACATCTCCCTGAGGCAAATTATTTCACGAATTTTTTTCATGTACTTATTGGCCATTTGTATATCTTCTTTGAAGATATATGTTTATTCAGAAACTTTGTTCATTTTTAAATTGTGTTGTCTTTTTATTATTGAGCTGTAATCGTTTTTGGTATATTCTAGAAATAAGTCTTTTATCAGATATAATTTGTAAATATTTTCTCCCTTTCTCTAGGTTACCTTTCACTTTCTTGATAGTGTTACTGAAAGCACAAAAAAATTAATTTGTATGAAGTCCAATGTATTTATTTTTTATTTCATTCCTCATACTTTTGCTGTCATATCTAAGAATTCATTGCCAAATCCAAGGTCATGAAATTTGACATCTATGTTTTCTTCTAAGAGCTTTACAGTTTTAGCTCTTAAATTTAGGCCTTCGGTCTAACATTTAGGTTTTTTGACTCATTTTTGTGTATGGTATGAGGTAGGGGTCCAACTTCATTCTTTTGCCTGTGGCTATGCAGTTGTCCCTACACCATTTGTTGAAAAGATTTTTCTTTCCCCCATCAAAAGGTCTTGGCACACTTGCTGGAAATCAATTGACTAGATTCGTGAGGGTTTGTTTCTGGGCTTTCCATCAAACTTATGCTGTTTTTAAACTTTATTTTTTTGGTCAATAATTACTTACCATTAATTATCTGCATGCGATCTCCCTTACTGGATTGTAAGTGTTACATTTCACAATGTTTAGCACAGTGTCCAGCACGTAACAGAAATTTACTTAATAGTTGAATAAATGAATGAATGAGTGAATCAATGTAAATGTTCCTTCCCTAGACTTCACTTTGAATCTGTTCAGCATTCTCATTCCTAGAGTAACTATCTCCACCAGACATCCCCTGCTCCAGGATCACAGTTTGGGTTCTAGGCAATGTCAGAAGCCTACTACTAAATCTTATCAAATAGATAGCATACATTATGAATAAAAGTTTCAGAAAACCAACTGCTCCCACCAGGCTCTGTTCTGTTTCACTGGGGAGAGGCACGCTTTTTCCCAGTCCATAGTAATTAACATTTACCTTTTTAAAAAAAAAGATTACAGACTCAGATAATTCAGTACCACAAAACATCAACAGGAAAAATGACAAGAGGTTCTGATGAACTGTGATTTGCGCTTTCAGCAATATGAATGAAAATCAAAGGAACAGGTAAAAAGATGATGCGTTTCAAGAAAAAGTAACCTTAAGGGTTACTTTTAAGGGACAAAATTTAGACAATATTTACATATGGACATGCCACTTTAATTGCCTATCTGAGAAAAGGGATATTAATCATTCCTGTAACTGCTTTTTAAATTTGTGTGGTGATGATTTAATCATTCCTGTAACTGCTTTTTAAATTTGTGTGGTGTGGATGCCAATTTTTATTTTTTTCTTTATTAAAAAAGTAATATATGTTCATGATAGGTAAAGTAGGAAACTGACATAAGCAAAATATAAATAAGGATCACTCATAACCACACGTGCAACCTGCCATGATGTTTTCCATCCATCCTGAGTATGTAGGCACATATTTATATACTCCTTTATGACATACTTTTCCACATATCGAAAGCACTATTAATGTCAAATACATTGGACACCATCATTGTTACTGCTTTATAGCATTCCAGGATACTGCAGGGGTGTCATTTATTTAGCCAATCCCTTATTTTAGAACATCTTTTATTGTAAACAATGCTGCAATGAATATCCGTCTCTGATCCTGATTTTAAGAAAATTATTGCAGCAGGTAATTGGATGACTATTTTTATTAAGAAGTACTGGTACCGAAGGAGCTCTGTTCCAACAAAATTCATTTTTTACAGTTTATTCTCACACTGTTCATCAAGACAGAGATGTTTACTGTTCAGAGTATATTAGATGTCATCCTTAAAATTAAGACATTTTAATACAATTTTTCCTTCAGTAGATTGATTTTGAAATAATTCTAGATTTACAGAAAAGCTGCAAAGGAAATAGGGTTCCCATATACCCTTCACCCAACTTCTCCTAAAGTTACCATTATATGTTATTGTGGTATATTTGTCAGTATAACAAATACAAAGCTAAAAAAAAATAACAAATATAAAATTAAAACTATATAAAACTAAAAGATGAACATCAGTGCAAAACTTAATTGTACCATTTTATTTTATTTTTTTAATTTTTTATCTTATTTTATTATTATTATACTTTAAGTTTTAGGGTACATGTGCACAATGTGCAGGTTTGTTACATATGTATACATGTGCCATGTTGGTGTGCTGCACCCATTAACTCGTCATTGAGCATTAGGTTAAATATTTTAACCATTTAAAAGGGAAAAAGGTTTTAATATGTAAGTACATATATCAGAGTAGTAGTTTTGTTTTGTTTTGTTTTGTTTTTTGTTTTTTGTTTTTTGAGATAGAGTCTCACTGTGTCGCCCAGGCTGGAGTGCAGCAGTGCAATCTCGGCTCAATGCAACCTCCTTCTCCTGTGTTCAAGCAATTCCCGTGCCTCAGCCTCCTGAGTAGCTGGGACTACAGGCACACACTCCACACTCGGCTAATTTTTGTATTTTTAGTAGAGATGGGGTTTCACCATGTTGACCAGGATGGTCTCAAACTCCTGACCTCAAGTGATTCACCTGCCTCAGCCTCCCAAAGTGCTGGGACAGAGGAGTAGTTTAAAAAAAAATCAGCAGCTTCTTCCTCTATCTACACAGAGAAACACCTCTGGTGTCAGAAGGTCAAGAACAACACCGTCATTATCAGGTTTTGAGTGGACAAAGGGAATGTGATTCACCAGTGATGTATCCCAACTTGTGCAATTACACACACACACACATTGCACTTGCTTTCTGACCTCACCAATTAAATCACATCCCTAGAATATCACACTACAATGAAAGCCAGAAACACAGTATAAGCCTCTAAAGCAATTTCTTCCTCTTGTTGTTAATACCTCCTGAAGAATTTTATCTGCTCTTACTGTTAGGTATCTAAGCTCAAAACATTTGCCCATTAAATATCTTGTTCTCATGTTTAATACTCTGATAAAAGAGTGCAGAAATGCAACTTCACATTATATTCTGTGACCAAAAACATTTCACAGCATCACGAGATATCCATGGAGGGAGGACCCTTAAAGTCTATCTCTTCCCATTTAGAACAGAGGGCAGGCATTTTACCCCAGGGCAGTCCACAGTTGGTATCCCTGCCAGGATCAGAAAGTAGAACTTGGGACAACAGGACTGGCATCTTTTCTGCTTCACTGACACCACCTTCCCTATCAATTCTCTTTGGACAACATTACTTCTCACTAAAATTCTGCAATTTGTATCCTATAATTATAATCACATTTCAAAGTCCTGCTAGCTCAAAACTCAAATCAATCTCTCTTTCTTTGTTTTTAAAGTAAAAATTCTTTTAGGATCATGTAAAGCACGAAACTGCTTCATCAAAAGGGAAATGTACCCTCAAGAATAAAGACCTATTTCTCATGTATTTCTTCCTATTTGATAACAGACTTTTATTATCTACAAGCACAAACAATGCTCACTACTATGATAGGGTTTGTGATTCAACTAATAATGACTGTATTTGATGACAAAAAAAGCGAAAACTAAAAGTGTATGTTCCTCTTAGAGGGCTAATTCCTAGAGAGAGTGACGTCTTTTATTCTCTCACATTGAAACCTGTGCTCTTTCTCATAATACTTATCACAACTTGTAATACACTTAAATATGTATTTGCTTTAATATCTTCTCACTACACTGTAAATTCATGAAGCTCACTGCATACCCAGAGCCCAGCACATAGCCTGGTGACTTCAGAATCACAAGGACAGTAACATCACTGAATACAGTCACTTCTTTTCCTAGATCAGACTAGATGTCTAGAAATGTACGTGATACTAACATGAAGACTTCTTAAGTTTCCATTCCTCAACTCCACAAGCACACTGACCACTCATGAGGGTGCTGGAGCGCCAGAATGATCCACATAGTACTCTGGTGTCTCTACCTTGACACATCTTTCTTCATACCTAATGGTTTGTTGCTGGCTAATGGCTACTATTCAAGGGCCTCTTAGCATGTCAACTTAGTCTTATAAAGTGGCATAATGAGCTTATATTTATTCAATTCCAAAGCATCTCTATACCTATGTTAATTTATTACAAAACTAATAAATATTCACTGAAAAACAGTACAGATATTTGAAACAGAAAATTCAGTGACAATGCCACCAGCTCTCCATTCCCACCTACTCCGCAAAACCCCCTAGCTTAACATATTTTTCTCAGCATTGAACATATATTTTAACAAACTGGAATTCTGTCATATGTTTGCCATTTTATGAAGAAGTGCCTTTTACAAATTATGTGATGAAAAGCCTTCCATGTCAGTATATACTTTGTTGTCACCACTGCTCTGGTTGGTCATGCTTTGATTTGCTGAGACCATTTAAGCAATAAACTCTCTTTTTAATATTATAAATGTTGGGAGGGAGCAATGAACAGTTTACTTTAACACACATAAGGAAGCCTCCACTCTGTGCTACTTGCTGAGCAGTGTTACCTCCTGTCAGTACAGTGCAGTAGAACTTCCTGTCAACTGGTCACATCAAACCCACGGAGACTCAACATCCATTCTTAACTGCCAGGAAATGCCACTGATTCAGATCCAGCTCACCTCCTAATATACTGCATGAATACACAGCTTAAGCTGTACCATTTTCAGCTTTAATTCTATACAATGAAATATAATTTATTTATTCCCAGCAAGAATATGCAGAGGCAGGAAGACATCAATAAAACATAACCGCACCAACTGGCCGTTCTGTGGCTCTCTGAGGTGTTCCACGTGACCATGGTGGGCACACATCTGTTCGCACAGTTCTTGCTCAGCAGTTTAAGGAATGAGGGATCACCTCATTACAGAGCTGCCATGTTTAAGTGCGCTCTGGGGTCTGCCTGCACCCCTCAGAGCCCAGCACCTCCTCCCCTAACGATCCACTGTGCCACCGGGAGGGTTTACCAGGCCTCTATACCCAGCTCCCACGTGCTCTGACACAGGCAGGTAGCCTTGTGTTTTTCGGCAATCTGGATACACAGTGGAAAAGATACTGAGTCACGAAATGTGCAAGAATCTACATAAAAATATAGTGATGCCTTCCTGTGTCATAAATCATGGCTTCCAAGTGGCAAGGGAGGGCAGGGGCCCTGTTCCTGATACTGTTTTTCTCAACATCGCCTGGGCAGGGGCCCCGTTCCTGATACTGTTTTTCTCAACATCGCCTTATGCCTAATGGAGATGAGTGAATCACCTGTGGACACTGTCGGTTTCCCACATTTCCCCATGGTGCTATCCTCCTCCTCCCCACTCCAGGTTGTTTAGGAGCCAGGGCCTCAGCCAGCACTCATTTGCACATGAAGCCATTCAATAAACACAAACCAGTGTGCCAGCCTCTAGGGTGGATGCTGAAGACAGAGGAATAAACAATATAGCCACAGTCTTCAGTCTCTGGGATTTCACAGCCTCATAAAGGAAGAAAGCAAGAAAGTAGTATGCTCACCACCATAGCAAGGGAAGTATGGAGTGTGTGGGCAGTTTCCAGGAGTGGGCTCCATCCTAGACTTGAGCATTAAAGGCATTTCCCAGAGGAAGGGATGCCTAAGCTGAGACCCAAAAAGGAGGAGGACTCGTTAGCTAAGAAAAGTGATGGCGAGAGGGAATGAATGATGCAGAGGGAACAGCAAAGCAAAGGCTCAAAGGCAAGAGATCAAAGGGCACAAGAGAGAACGGAGTCGGGAAGGGTTGTTATTGATAAACTTGAGGGGGAAGCTGTATGAGGCTGCGTGGCAGGCATGCTCCAAACTGCGGTGGGGAATCAAGTCTAGGCTTTTGTGTCACCTCCTCCCTGAGGCCTGCCCTGACTACACTCCTTTACTCTCTCTCTTGTAGTACGATGTACAGGCCCTCACATTTCTGACCCCCCTACACTACATTAGAACTTTAATGGAGGTGGAGCCAAGATGGCCGAATAGGAACAGCTCCGGGCTCCAGCTCCCAGCCCCAGCGACACAGAAGACGGGTGATTTCTGCATTTCTGCTTGAGGTACCGGTTTCATCTCACTAGGGAGTGCCTAACAGCGGGTGCAGGACAGTCGGTGAAGTGCACTGTGCGCGAGCCGAAGCAGGGCGAGGCATTGCCTCACTCGGGAAGCGCAAGGGGTCAGGGAGTTCCCTTTCCTAGTCAAAGAAAGGGGAAACAGACGGCACCTGGAACATCGGGTCAGTCCCATCCTAATACTGCGCTTTTCCAACGGGCCTGGAAAACGGCACACTAGGAGATTGTGTCCCGCACCTGGCTCGGAGGGTCCTATGCCCACGGAGTCTCGCTGATTGCTAGCACAGCAGTCTGAGATCAAGCTGCAAGAAGGCAGCGAGGCTGGCGGAGGGGCGCCCGCCATTGCCCAGGCTTGCTTAGGTAAACAAAGCAGCCAGGAAGCTCGAACTGGGTGGAGCCCACCACAGCTCAAGGAGGCCTGCCTGCCTCTGTAGGCTCCACCTCTGGGGGCAGGGCACAGACAAACAAAAACTCAGCAAGAACCTCCACAGACTTAAATGTCCCTGTCTGACTGACAGCTTTGAAGAGAGTAGTGGTTCTCCCAGCACGCAGCTGGAGATCTGAGAACGGACAGACCGCCTCCTAAAGTGGGTCCCTCACCCCTGAGCAGCCTAACTGGGAGGCACCCCCCCAGTAGGGACAGACTGACACCTCATTCAACTGGGTACTCCTCTGAGACAAAACTTTCAGAGGAACTATCAGACAGCTGAATTTTGGTCCCACGAAAATCCGCTGTTCTGCAGCCACCGCTGCTGACACCCAGCCAAACAGGGTCTGGAGTGCACCCCTAGTAAACTCCAACAGACCTGCAGCTGAGGGTCCTGTCTGGTAGAAGGAAAACTAACAAACAGAAAGGACATCCACACCAAAAACCCATCTGTACATCACCATCATCAAAGACAAAAAGTAGATAAAACCACAAAGATGGGGAAAAAACAGAGCAAAAAAACTGGAAACTCTAAAAAACAGAGCACCTCTCCTCCTCCAAAGGAACGCAGTTCCTCACCAGCAACGGAACAAAGCTGGATGGAGGATGACTTTGATGAGTTGAGAGAAGAAGGCTTCAGACGATCAAACTACTCTGAGCTACGAGAGGAAATTCAAAACAATAGCAAAGAAGTTAAAAACTTTGAAAAAAAATTAGAAGAATGGGTAACTAGAATAACCAATGGAGAGAAGGGCTTAAAGGAGCTGATGGAGCTGAAAGCCAAGTTTCGAGAACTACGCGAAAATTGCAGAAGCCACAGTAGCAGATGCGATCAACTGGAAGAAAGGGTATCGCTGATGGAAGATGAAATGAATGAAATGAAGAGAGAAGGGAAGTTTAGAGAAAAAAGAATAAAAAGAAATGAACAAAGCCTCCAAGAAATTTGGGACTATGTGAAAAGACCAAACCTACGTCTGATTGGTGTACCTGAAAATGATGGGGAGAATGGAACCAAGTTGGAAAACACTCTGCAAGATATTATCCAGGAGAACTTCCCCAATCTAGCAAGGCAGGCCAGCATTCAGATTCAGGAAATACAGAGAACGCCACAAAGATACTCCTCGAGAAGGGCAACTCCAAGACACATAATTGTCAGATTCACCAAAGTTGAAATGAAGGAAAAAATGTTAAGGGCAGCCAGAGAGAAAGGTCGGGTTACCCACAAAGGGAAGCCCATCAGACTAACAGCTGATCTCTCAGCAGAAACTCTACAAGCCAGAAGAGAGTGGGGGCCGATATTCAACATTCTTAAAGAAAAGAATTTTCAACCCAGAATTTCCTATCCCGCACCAAACTAAGCTTCATAAGTGAAGGAGAAATAAAATACTTTACAGACAAGCAAACGCTGAGTGATTTTGTCACCACCAGGCCTGCCCTAAAAGAGCTCCTGAAGGAAGCACTAAACATGGAAAGGAACAACCAGTACCAGCCACTGCAAAAACATGCCAAATTGTAAAGACCATCGAGGCTAGGAAGAAACTATAGCAACTAACGAGCAAAATAACCAACTAACATCATAATGACAGGATCAGATTCACACATAACAATATTAACCTTAAATGTAAATGGGCTAAATGCTCCAATCAAAAGACACAGACTGGCAAACTGGATAAGGAGTCAGGACCCATCAGTGTGCTGTATTCAGGAAACCCATCTCACGTGCAGAGACACACATAGACTCAAAATAAAGGGATGGAGGAAGATCTATCAAGCAACTGGAAAACAAAAAAAGGCAGGGGTTGCAATCCCAGTCTCTGATAAAATAGACTTTAAACCAACAAAGATCAAAAGAGACAAAGAAGGCCATTACATAATGGTAAAGGGATCAATTCAACAAGAAGAGCTAACTATCCTAAATATATATGCACCCAACACAGGAGCACCCAGATTCATAAAGCAAGTCCTCAGTGACCTACAAAGGGACTTAAACTCCCACACAATAATAATGGGAGATTTTAACACCCCACTGTCAGCATTAGACAGATCAACGAGACAGAAAGTTAACAAGGATATCCAGGAATTGAACTCAGCTCTACATAAAGTGGACCTAATAGACATCTACAGAACTCTCCACCCCAAGTCAACAGAATATACATTTTTTTTCAGCACCACACCACACCTATTCCAAAATTGACCACATAGTTGGAAGTAAAGCTCTCCTCAGCAAATGTAAAAGAACAGAAATTATAACAAACTGTCTCTCAGACCACAGTGCAATCAAACTAGAACTCAGGATTAAGAAACTCACTCAAAACCGCTCAACTACATGGAAACTGAACAACCTGCTCCTGAATGACTATTGGGTACATAATGAAATGAAGGCAGAAATAAAGATGTTCTTTGAAACCAATGAGAACAAAGACACAACATACCAGAATCTCTGGGACACATTCAAAGCAGTGTGTAGAGGGAAATTTATAGCACTAAATGCCCACAAGAGAAAGCAGGAAAGATCCAAAATTGACACCCTAACATCACAATTAAAAGAACTAGAAAAGCAAGAGCAAACACATTCAAAAGCTAGCAGAAGGCTAGAAATAACTAAAATCAGAGCAGAACTGAAGGAAATAGAGACACAAAAAACCCTTCAAAAAATTAATCCAGGAGCTGGTTTTTTGAAAAGATCAACAAAATTGATGGACTGCTAGCAAGACTAATAAAGAAGAAAAGAGAGAAGAATCAAATAGACGCAATAAAAAATGAAAAAGGGGATATCACCACCGATCCCACAGAAATACAAGCTACCATCAGAGAATACTACAAACACCTCTATGCAAATAAACTAGAAAATCTAGAAGAAATGGATAAATTCCTCGACAAATACACCCTCCCAAGACTAAACCAGGAAGAAGTTGAATCTCTGAATAGACCAATAACAGGTTCTGAAATTGTGGCAATAATCAATAGCTTACCAACCAAAAACAGTCCAGGACCTGATGGATTCACAGCTGAATTATACCAGAGGTACAAGGAGGAACTGGTACCATTCCTTCTGAAACTATTCCAATCGATAGAAAAAGAGGGAATCCTCCCTAACACATTTTATGAAGCCAGCATCGTCCTGATACCAAAACCTGGCAGAGACATAACCAAAAAAGAGAATTTCAGACCAATATCCTTGATGAACATTGATGCAAAAATCCTCAATAAAATACTGGCAAACTGAATCCAGCAGCACATCAAAAAGCTTATCCACCATGATCAAGTGGGCTTCATCCCTGGGATGCAAGGCTGGTTCAACATACTCAAATCAATAAATGTCATCCAGCATATAAACAGAACCAAAGACAAAAACCACATGATTATCTCAATAGATGCAGAAAAGGCCTTTGACAAAATTCAACAACCCTTCATGCTAAAAACTCTCAATAAATTAGGTATTGATGGGACGTATCTCAAAATAATAAGAGCTATCTATGACAAACCCACAGCCAATATCATACTGAATGGGCAAAAACTGGAAGCATTCCCTCTGAAAACTGGCACAAGACAGGGATGCCCTCTCTCACCACTCCTATTCAACATAGTGCTGGAAGTTCTGGCCAGAGCAATCAGGCAGGAGAAGGAAATAAAGGGTATTCAATTAGGAAAAGAGGAAGTCAAATTGTCCCTGTTTGCAGATGACATGATTGTATATCTAGAAAACCCCATTGTCTCAGCCCAAAATCTCCTTAAGCTGATTAGCAACTTCAGCAAAGTCTCAGGATACAAAATTAATGTACAAAAATCACAAGCATTCTTGTACACCAATAACAGACAAACAGAGAACCAAATCATGAGTGAACTCCCATTCACAATTGCTTCAAAGAGAATAAAATACCTAGGAATCCAACTTACAAGGGATGTGAAGGACCTCTTCAAGGAGAACTACAAACCACTGCTCAATGAAATAAAAGAGGATACAAACAAATGGAAGAACATTCCATGCTCATGGGTTGGAAGAATCAATATCGTGAAAATGGCCACACTGCCCAAGGTAATTTATAGATTCAATGCCATCCCCATCAAGCTACCAATGACTTTCTTCACAGAATTGGAAAAAACTACTTTGAAGTTCATATGGAACCAAAAAAGAGCCCGCATCGCCAAGTCAATCCTAAGCCAAAAGAACAAAGCTGGAGGCATCACGCTACCTGACTTCAAACTATACTACAAGGCTACAGTAACCAAAACAGCATGGTACTGGTACCACAACAGGGACATAGATCAATGGAACAGAACAGAGCCCTCAGAAATGATGCCGCATAGCTACAACTATCTGATCTTTGACAAACCTGACAAAAACAAGAAATGGGGAAAGGATTCCCTATTTAATAAATGGTGCTGGGAAAACTGGCTAGCCATATGTAGAAAGCTGAAACTGGATCCCTTCCTTACACCTTATACAAAAATTAATTCAAGATGGATTAAAGACTTATATGTTAGACCTAAAACCATTAAAATCCTACAAGAAAACCTAGGCAATACCATTCAGGACATAGGCGTGGGCAAGGACTTCATGTCTAAAACACCAAAAGCAATGGCAACAAAAGCCAAAATCGACAAATGGGATCTCATTAAACTAAAGAGCTTCTGCACAGCAAAAGAAACTACCATCAGAGTGAACAGGCAACCTACAGAATGGGAGAAAATTTTTGCAACCTACTCATCTGACAAAGGGCTAATATCCAGAATCTACAATGAACTCAAACAAATTTACAAGAAAAAAACAAACAACCCCATCAAAAAGTGGGCAGAGAACATGAACAGACACTTCTCAAAAGAAGACATTTATGCAGCCAGAAAACACATGAAGAAATGCTCATCATCACTGGCCATCAGAGAAATGCAAATCAAAACCATAGTGAGATACCATCTCACACCAGTTAGAATGGCCATCATTAAAAAGTCAGGAAACAACAGGTGCTGGAGAGGATGTGGAGAAATAGGAACACTTTTACACTGTTGGTGGGACTGTAAACTAGTTCAACCATTGTGGAAGTCAGTGTGGCGATTCCTCAGGGATCTCGAACTAGAAATACCATTTGACCCAGCCATCCCATTACTGGGTATATACCCAAAGGACTATAAATCATGCTGCTATAAAGACACATGCACACGTATGTTTATTGCGGCACTATTCACAATAGCAAAGACTTGGAACCAACCCAAATGTCCAACAACGATAGACTGGATTAAGAAAATGTGGCACATATACACCATGGAATACTATGCAGCCATAAAAAATGATGAGTTCGTGTCCTTTGTAGGGACATGGATGAAACTGGAAAACATCATTCTCAGTAAACTATCGCAAGGACAAAAAACCAAACACCGCATGTTCTCACTCATAGGTGGGAACTGAACAATGAGAACTCATGGACACAGGAAGGGGAACATCACACTCCGGGGACTGTTGTGGGGTGGGGGGAGGGGGGAGGGACAGCATTAGGAGATACACCTAATGCTAAATGACGAGTTAATGGGTGCAGGAAATCAACATGGCACATGGATACATATGTAACAAACCTGCACACTGTGCACATGTACCCTAAAACCCTAAAGTATAATTAAAAAAAAAAAAAAAAAAAAAGAACTTTAATGAACACGGTAAGTTTTTTGGGTTTCTGCCTACTCCCCACCAGCAAAGAGCTTGGGTCCAAGACTCATAGGTGCTTCATAAATATGTATTAAATGAATGAACAGGCCGGGCACGGTGGCTCACGCCTGTAATCCCAGCACTTTGGGAGGCCGAGGAGGGTGGATCACAAGGTCAGGAGATCGAGACCATCCTGGCTAACATGTTGAAACCCCGTCTCTACTAAAAATGCAAAAAATTAGCCGGGCGTGGTGGCGAGCACGTGTAGTCCCAGCTACTCGGGAGGCTGAGGCAGGAGAATGGCGTGAACCCAGGAGGCGGAGCTTGTAGTGAGCAGAGATCATGCCACTGCACTCCAGCCTGGGCAACAGACCAAGACTCCATCTCAAATAAATAAATAAACAAGTCATCTTTGTTGGTTTCACTTATGCCTAGTTGTATCAAAAATATCACTGTTGGAATTCTCTACAGGTGGAACTAGCCTAGGCTGGCCCCTACCACTGAAAACACAGGGTATAAAATTCAGTTTAGGGAACCTTTGCTTCGTGTAAAAATGATGCTGCAGGCTAGACCAAAACCAACAACAAAACCAACACCTCAGGTCCTATGCTGATCACAGTCTACCAACCACATGGAGTTGAGGCAGCTACCCAAAGCCCAAACACTCAAGACAAGGCCCTCCATTCTCATTTTGAGAACAGAGACAGCTCTGTGCACAAGATGCTAGAACTCAAAATGGTTTCAATTATTAGGACTAAGCCAGAGCTCTGCTCAGACACTCATGCCTGTAGGTACAACAGGGCTGCTGGCACTACATACTGCTCTCCAGTAACAGACAGAGGGACAGAGATGGAAAGTTCCTGAAAATCCAACCTTCCTGTGCCACAGGCAGACAAGGCGTTTAAGTGAAAGCTCCATTTTCAAAGTGCAAGCTAAGTGCAGTCTCAGCGTAGCCAAGGTCATCTCTGGAAAGAGCATAGTACCAGAGGGAGACAGAGAGGGAGCTTGTCAGGATTCCAATATTTAATAAATCCTCAGTCCCTGGGGAAATTACTCAGCTCTCCTTGGGCAGACATACTAGTAGGGCCATCCCATTTGGTCCTCACTCCGACACACACAGTGAAGGTCACTGCTGCCCACACGCCTGCAGCCATGAGTGGTAGAAAGGTGTCACTGAAATCACTCGTAATGTTTCAATTCTTTCCATTCGTTAGTCAGAATCCGCACCTCACCCCTGCTTGGACTGGTGCATTCCACTCATGCAACTGGGAATTAAATGAGTCATCAAAGTGACACAGCCAATCTCTCCGTCGCTGGAGCCTCACAAAGGCACAGCAAAGCTTTGGGGAATGAGGAAACAAGTCCATTTATAGCAGTGAATTAGGTATCGTCGCAGGATCCGTGTACATTAAAGAATGCTAATTTGATTCTTGTCTGCTCTGTAGCTGGGCTGTCAATACTGGTGTTTTTGTGTGTGTGGTACATGTTTTGGGATACGTGTGCAGAACGCGCAGATTTGTTACATAGGTATACACGTGACATGGTGACTCGCTGCACCCATCAACCCATCATCTACATTAGGTATTTCTCCTAATGCTATCCCTCCCCTTGCCCTCAACCCCCCGACAGGCCCTGGTGTGTGATGTTCCCCTCCCCATGTCCAGGTGTTCTCATTGTTCAACTCCCACTTATGAGTGAGAACATGCGGTGTTTGGTTTTCTGTTCCTGTGTTAGTTTGCTCAGAATGATGGTTTCCAGCTTCATCCATGTCCCTGCAAACGACATGAACTCATTCTTTTTTATGGCTGCATAGTATTCCATGGTATATATGTGCCACATTTTCTTTATCCAGTCTATTACTGATGAACATTTCGGTTGGTTGCAAATCTTTGCTATTGTGAATAGTGCTGCAATAAACATGCATGTGCACATGTCTTTATAGTAGAATGATTTATAATCCTTTGGGTATATACTCAGTAATGGGATTGCTGGGTCAAATGGTAATTCTGGTTCTAGATCCTTGAGGAATCACCACACTGACTTCCACAATGGTTGAACTAATTTACACTCCTACCAACAGTGTAAAAGCACTCCTATTTCTCCACATCCTCTCCAGCATCTGCTGTTTCCTCACTTTTTAATGATCACCATTCTAACTGGCATGAGATGGTATCACATTGTGGTTTTGATTTGCATTTCTCTAATGACCAGTGATGATGAGCTTTTTTTCATATGTTTGTTGGCTGCATAAATGTCTTCTTTGGAGAAATGTCTGTTCATATCCTTTGTCCACTTTTTGATGGGGTTGCTTTTTCTAGTAAATTTGTTTAACTTCCTTGTAGATTCTAGATATTAGCCCTTTGTCAGATGGATAGAATGCAAAATTTTTCTCCCATTCTGTATGTTGCCTGTTCACTCTGATGACAGTTTCTTTTGCTGTGCAAAAGCTCCTTTAGTTTAATTAGATCCCATTTGTCAATTTTGGCTTTTGTTGCCATTGCTTTTGGTGTTTTAAGCATTCCTATACACCAATAATAGAAAGCCAAATCATGAGTGAACTCCCATTCACAATTGCTACAAAGAGAATAAAACACCTAGGAATACAACTTACAAGGGATGTGAAGGACCTCTTCAAGGAGAACTACAAACCACTGCTCAAGGAAACAAGAAGGGACACAAACAAATGGAAAAACATTCCATGCTCATGGACAGAAGAATCAATATCGTGAAAATAGCCACACTGCTCAAAGTAATTTATAGACTCAATGCTATACCCACCCATCAAGCTACCATTGACTTTCTTCACAGAATTAGAAAAAAACCACTTTAAATTTCATATGGAACCCAAAAAAAGCCCGTAGAGCCAAGACAATCCTAAGCAAAAAGAACAAAGCTGGAGGTATCACACTTCCTGCCTTCAAACTATACTACAAGGCTACAGTAACCAAAACAGCATGGTACTGGTACCAAAACATAGACCAATGGAACAGAACAGAGGCCTCAGAAATAATGCCACACATCTACAACCATCTAATAATTTATAAACCTGACAAAAACAAGCAATCGGGAAAGGATTCCCTATTTAATAAATGGTGTTGGGAAAACTGGCTAGCCATATGCAGAAAATTGAAACTGGACGCCTTCTTTACACCGTATACAAAAATTAATTCAAGATGGATTAAAGACTTACATGTTAGACCTAAAACCATAAAAACCTTAGAAGAAAACCTAGGCAATATCATTCAGGACACAGGCACTGGCGGGATTTTAAAAAGGGAGGAAAGGGCAGACGTTCATGTGAATGGCAGCAACCCAGTCCTGCAGGGCAGCGTGTGGGGGCCTCCCCGGCCCAGGCCTGAAGGACAGGATGGTATACTGGGTCTGTGTCATTATGTGCCACCTCCGTGCCATGGACCAGGGCCCAGTAATACAGCATCTGAAAAAGGATAGGCCCTGAATTTGAAAACTGGAGATATACAACAAGAAGCGGCATGCCTGCGGTGGGCCATAGCTCATCAACCCTCATCTACATAAGCAACCACAGTGTACAGTCATCAGTCATCTGTCATTGGTCATCGGTGGGCAATCCGACCAAGGAAAGCTGCCTCAGGGTGTAGCTCTAGTCTAGAGATAGGTTTAGACACAACAGTTGGGTAGCCAGAAAATAAACAATTTGGATCTTTACCTTAACGTGGAAGAAATGCACAGAAAAAAAGTCTTTACCATCCTCTCTCCCATACCAGCCCTGCCACTCTGTTTCTACCTCTCATCCCCTCCCTAATTCCTCTTTTCCCTGCCTCAAAATACCAAACTTCTCCTGTACAATCAGCATGGACTCTCTCTAATGGCTCTCTCTTTCTTCTTCTTCTTTTTTTTTTTTTTTGAGATAGAGTCTTGCCCTGTTGACCAGGCTGGAGTACAGCCACGTGATCTTGGCTCACTGCAACCTCCACCTCCCAAGTTCAAGCAATTCTCCTGCCTCAGCCTCCCAAGTAGCTGAGAGTACAGGCATATGCCACCATGCCTGGCTAATTTTTGTGGTTTTGTTTTTTAGTAGAGACAGGGTTTCGCCATGGTGGCCAGGCTGGTCTTGAACTCCTGGTCTCAAGTGATCTGCCCGCCTCAGCCACCCAAATGCTGGGATTACAGGCGTGAGCCAATGCGTCTGGCCTCTTTCTTCATTTTCTTATCAAACTGCTCTTCCTTCTCTCTCATCCCATCTTCATCTTTCCAGTGTGAACCCTGCTGACTGTTCACTCCTCAACAAGGGGGCGGTGGGAGAGGGCGCAGGGCACATTCATTTGGGAAGAGTAGAGGGCTCAGGGGTGCAGTGGGCAGCCAACCCATCCCTGCAGGGAGGGGCATTCAATCAGGGCTTCAGGATGTCAGAGAAAGAATCCAACCTTGATTTTTAATAACCTTTCACTGAACTGTAGTATTTCCTTGAATTTTGAGTTTTTAAAGTAAACAAATAAAATTAGTATTAAAAGAACCCGCAACTTTATACCCAGTAGAAATCAGATACTTTCTGGCCGGGCGCAATGGCTCACGCCTGTAGTCCCAGCACTTTGGGAGGCCAGGGCAGGCAGATCACGGCAGAGCACCTGAGGTCAGGAGTTCAAGACCAGCCTGGCCAACATGGTGAAACCTCATCTCTACTAAAAACATAAAAATTAGCTGGGTGTGGTGGCAGGCACCTGTAGTCCCAGCTACTTGGGAGGCTGAGGCAGGAGAACTGCTTGAACCCAGGAGGCGGAGGTTGCAGTGAGCTGAGATCATGCCATTGCACTCCAGCCTGGGTGACAGAGTGAGACTTCGTCTCAAAAAAAAAAAGAAATCAGATACTTTCCTATTACTTTTTAGTGTCTGTCAGTATCTCAAAACAGCACTCATTCTCATCACTATTTTGAAATTAAGACTGCTGCACATCTTGCTATTTAAGGTGTTACTAAAGAAGCACATATATTATTATATCACAAATCTGGGTTTTTTATATTTTGATAGCTGTATTTCATTATAATTGAGTTTCCTTATAATTCTATGCCTTTTAAATTTTTTTTTGAACTTGAATTTTTTTTTCTAAGAAAAAACCTAAGTTTTAGACTGTCAAAAGTGGTTGATGGCATAAAAGAGGTCAAGAACTACTCCCTGCCTAGGGGAAGGGTGCACACCCTGAGACCTGAAGGCGTGAGATGACTTATCCAGCAAAGGCACAGAGATGGGCAGGGGCAGAGGCTGCCAAGTGGAGGGCGCATGCTATGAGAGACAAAAGAGGGAACAGCAAAGTGGGTTTCTGAGTGCCCATCAGGCACAAGATACATGATCTCATTAGACGTATGAAGATGAGGCAGGGCTCTGCCCAAGATGGCATGCAGTCCAGCACAGGCTTATAAGCAGGATTGTCTGCGGCAGGCAACTTCTTGGATGGAACCCAGTGGTCCCTACCTCCTGGTCTTTATGCCTTTGTGCAACCCTCTTCCCGTGAGTGTGGGTTAGACCTGGTGACTTCTTCCTAATGAATAAAATATGATAGAAGTGAAGCAATGTCACCTCCAAGATCAGATTACAAAAAGGCTGTCTTGCTGTCTCCTCTGGTCACTCTGCCGGAAGCCAGCTGCCATGGAGTGAGCTGCTCAACAGAGGGGCCCACGTGGCAAAGGTCTGAGGGAGCCAGCAAGGCCTGGTAGCCCTCAGACCATGTGTGAGCCTGGATGCAGTTCCCCCCTAGCCGAGCCTTCAGGTGAGACTGCAGTCTGCTGACACCTTGAGTGCAGCCTGTCAGAGATTCTGGACAGAGAACCTTGTAAAGCTGGATACAGACTCCTGACCCAGAGAAACTGTGTAATAGTAAATGGCTGCTGTTTTAAGCCACTATTTTACAATAGTAATTTTTGCAATTTGGGGGTAATTTGCAATACAATAGATAACTAATACAATGACCCCAAACACACAGTGATGAGCAGGAGCACTCACATTCTAGGGGTACTGAGAAAGACATTATCTCTTTTGGCTAGGAATAATGATATAAAAAGTTGTCTGAGGAGACTTGCACTTGAAGTGGGCCTCAAGGATCTCTCATCATATCAGGGAGTTGCAAGAAAGAAAAGAAAAAGAAAGAAAGAAGAAAAATAATCTATAAGAATCAATCAGAATGATTACAGCCAGTTGATAAAGTTATGGGGTTTTGCTTTCTACTTTATACATTTCCGTATTTCTTATATATATCTATATGCACAGAAATCATTCTACAAATGTAGAAATATATATTTGTGTATTTTCCAGGTTTCTGTTCGTAAATATTGCTTTACAGCAGATTTTTTTTAAAGAATGGGGTAAATGTTAGAGTCATAAGAGAAGGTCATTTCCAGTAGACTAACACAAACGAAGACACACTATAGTATACTATGAGAGATACCATGGCTATAAGATTAATGACAGCCATACGCCCACTCAAACATCTCACAGGACCTACACACTTAGCAGTATGATGCAACCTGGCCTGGGATTTCCAGGCCCGGCCCAGGGATTACTGGGTCTCTATGTCAACTGGACCCCAAAATCCTAGTTGCCCTAGAGATAAGGCCATCTAGCACAGACACAACTTTCACAAACCTTAAAACAAAGCTCACCCTTACCAGAGTAGCTTAAAGCTACATTATGAAAGAAACACCTGGGAACTGACCTGGACTGAGTACAGGTGTAAGAAAGGAGGACGAATCCCTCAAACTCCGAGAACGGTCGCCAGATGCAGACCCTCCTAGTCGGGTGGTCATCTGGCCCTTGTGTTTGGCCACCAGCCTGCTCCTACTGTCCGTGTTGTGAGATTGCTGCCAGAGTAAACTGCCTGCACTTCAGACAGCGTCTAAGTCTCACCTTTAATGTGAATCACACAAAAGGGGAAACGTCACCCTGTGAAAGCTGGTTAACTAGGACCACCCAAGAGCCAGAATGCAAGGAACAGAAAATGGTTTAGTTTATATGTGATTGGTGCATCAAAGAAATCAGTGGGAAATAAAGCAGGGAAGCTAGAATGGGATCAGAGGATGGAGGGTGTGTGTGTGAGACAGACAAATAGACAGACACAGACAAAGAGAGAGAGAAGGAGAGGGAGAAAAATATATATATTTTCCCACTTCTGAACAGCCGACAAAGGAAGAAGGGCCCAGCAGCCAAGAGTAACGAGACGAATCCAAACCCTTCTCTCCAGCCAGTAAGCACAGCTGGAAGAGAGGAAAGAACAAACCCTGGGCCTTCACACATTCCCCAACAAGTTTCCTCACCAAATGATATCCTTCTGCCAGGCACGTGGAACCGCAAAAATCCGCCTTCCCTTCTCCAGTGACGCATTTACCATGAGCAAAACAGCGGAAGAGCTGGACGTGCAGCTGGAGCCGAGTGACAATCTGCTCACCAGGAAGAGTGGCCGGCTGTCCTCACGGCCCATGGCAGGACTCAGAACAAGGGGGTCCAAGGCATGGCTTTTAATGTTCTCAAGCGCAGGGCTCAGGAAAAGACAAAGCCTGGGAGGAATGGGGTCCGAGGCGGCCAGAGCCATTTGGTCCCACTCATCAGCTCACAGGTGCCCACCAGTGCCCCAATGGTGACAGCCAGTCTACCCAGACTGGAAACACCAGAGGTCGTTGTGCCTCTGTGCAATCCCCTTTTCAGGAGTGTGGGTTAGACCTGGTGCCTTCTTTCTGATGAATAAAATATGACAGAAGTGAAGCAATGTCGCAAAAATGAAGCAATGTCACAAAAGTGAAGCAATGTCATAAGCACAGGGCTCAGGGAGAGTTCTCGGGGGAAGCCAAGCAGCCAGACCCAGCTGTGTCTGGGACAAGCATCTGTGGGAAGGAGCCCTGAGTCCTCATCACTCATCCCTGGGAGGGGAACAGAAGAACCCCATGATAGGTTTAATGAACCTGAAAACAGGGATCACCTGTACCTTCTGTTCTCCAAGCAGTGTAGGAAGCCAGTAAAGTCCCATGGTCCTCCCACAACCAGCACATTTTTTGCTAAAGACATGCATGTGGAACAGGTGGTCTAAGGAGCCATAGATGGCCCCACAGCTTCCCCAAGCCCAGAAGGTCCAGGAAGAATGGAAAGCTTCTCTCATTGGCTGCAAGCAGCTGGGGTGAAGCACACAGAGCTGGCAAAACTGCTCTAGCCTTGAGGTAGGTGAGACGAAAATGTACAAGAAAACAAAGAAGTGGCTCAAAATGAATCAACAACGGTGGCAGTGACTGGTAATGCCCACCTAACATGTGTCACTCCCGACACACCGGCTTCCTTGTGGATGGGGGAGGGGGGCATGTCCAGCTGTAGCCCATGGATATGGGAAGGTATGTGTCCCACCCAGACCCAGCACTTAAGAGCCACTCAAGAAACTTCCAGTCCTCTCTTCCCTGTCTGGGTGTCTAGAAGCTTTATACTGAAACAAGATGAAAACAGCTAGCTCCCTGATCACTATCTAGATAAACGACTCCCTGGAGAATTGCCCAAGCCACGGGGGACTTCGCCTAAGCAACAAAGTAACTTTTATATTTTCCACAGAGCTTTTGGAGTGAATTTGTTACTTAGCACAGCCCAGTTTCTCCTAGACAAAATCAAAGGTGATTAGGAGCAAGGATGTCTCCATAGACGCCATCACTGACAGGTGACAGGAGGGCACCAGGGGCCCTCCACCACCATGCCTTGGCTCTATGTAGGTCCTTGGAACTGCATACAACTCCAGGGAGAGCCAGAGAGAGCACCACAAATACATGGATTTCACTTCAATAACTTGGTAGAACAAGGGCTCAAACTAGAAATTAAGTTCAATTAGAAGAAAAGAAAGTGACTTTTTCTGCACACCTCAATCTGTGGCTTGAAAACTGAACCCACTCCCCAGATGTCTGTATGAAAAGCAAAGAAAAGGCCAACTGGCTCTTCTATAGATGTCTTTTTGGCCAAAGAAGATAATTTCTCATTTCAGAGAATCATAGCATTTAGGATGAAATGGGACCGTCAAGTGTCGGGATGACACACAGGTTTCATCTCCTGTGCCAACTCCAGTGGGTTGGTGGTGACTTCCTGGAGGGCCATGTCAAAAGGATTCTAGGACTGCATCCAGGATCAGCAGGGAACAGAGGATGGTTGATGAGCAAGGTCTGTGAGGGGAAGGCAGAGTGAAAGCACGTGAACAAGAGAAAAAAAAAAAGAAAAGAAAAGAAAAGAAAACAAAAACAGTATGACCCCAAGAGCCCAGCTGTCTCATTTTATAGGTGGTGAAATCAAGGCCCAGGAAACATGCCCACTGCTCTCTAGACACATGGTCCCAAAATCAGGGCTTGAACCCTCATCTCTCAATTCCAGTTCACTGTCATTCTGTTACCACCAGCTGTCACTTAGAAATAATTCCTTCTAAAAATGCAAATGAGATGCATGCCTCCTGCCTCTTTCCAACATCTCTTGGAAACTTACTGTTCCTTATTTTATATAAAAATAATACATAAAACAAATCTCTTAAAAGCAGAGAGCTTTCTCCAACGGGTGACAAAAAGGGAAATCAGAGAAAGCTGAAGCTTGAGAGGGACTCCGTGCACTGTTTTGAAGATGGATGGGGGCTGTGTCAAAAGGAACGAGGGCAGCCTGAAGGAGCTGCAAGATGCCCTGGACTGAGAGCCAACAAAGAAATAGAAACCTCAGTCCTATAGCTGCAAGGAACTGAGATCAGCCAACGACTTGAACGAACAAGGAAGAGTATTCTTCCCAGAGCCTCCAGATAAGAGCTAACCTAGGTGACACCTTGATTTCAGCCTTGTGCTAATAATGATCATAGAACTCAGCAGAGCCCACCCAGGCTTCCAACCTATGGAACTGTAAGATAATAAATGGGAGTTGTTTTAAGCCACTTGATTTCTCCTAAATTGTTATGCAGGAGTAGAAATACCATCAGCAGCTGAAACGGGTCTCCTGCGGATGGTTGACAAAGCCATGGTTCAAGAATGAAGACCGTCAACATCTTGTTGAATGGTGGCAATGGTGGAAGCCAACTTGTGGGGTATATTCAAGAGCAGTGTCAAGCAAATGGGTAAAGAAGGTCGATTAATTCCTGCAACACTCGCTATACAGTATTTCTGTTCTATATTTATATAAAGCAAGGCTTGTAAGATTAAAACGATAGCCAAAGCTAAATAATCTCCAAAAGGAAATTATGAAACAGTGTTGTCTGTTAAAACAGAGAAAAGAAACTCTTTTTCTCTTTTATATTTACAAATTCAGCACATAGATAAGTTTGCTAAAGGCTGCTTTAACAATTTAACAATTGAGAATGCTGAACACCAGAAGAATTTAAAAAACGATTTCACGCTTAAGCATCACAAGATCTGAATTAGACGGTGTTCATGTATGGCTTTGCCCATGCTCAAACCCAGACTAGCTGCTTCAGCTTCTGGTACAACAAGCCAAGGAATGCTTTTATTTTTCTGTTGCCCAGGGCCAAAATCTGCTAAATGTTATTAGGATTACTACTAAATAATGACAACACAACAGAGACCACGTATTAAGGTCTTTCCTCAAGTGTCAGACACTTTCCTCTAAGTATTTTATGTATTTTTAAGTGTCTTTGATCAATCAAATTCATGAAACAAACAAACAACAAAAAACAAGTGATTTATATCCCTAACACTGTTCCATGAAGCTGCTTTTAAAAACTCATCCATCTCCTTTTTGCCAAGATAACTCCCATTCATCTCTGGACACCTGGTCCAGACAGCACCTCCTTCCCCACATCTTCCCTGGCCACTGTCTGCATCCCCAGCCTAGGTGCCCAGGATCCTCCACTCCTTGCAGGATTTTCTTTACATGCTTTACACAGTGATGGTGGTTGGTACTCTTGCCATCACAGCACACCAATCATATGTGGGCACATCTGCCTCACTTTCAGAATGTGCAGTCCCAAAGGGGGGGTCCACAATGTTTAGCTTTGCATCCCCAGCACACAGTAGGTGCTCTTTTATCTTATTCTTCATTAAAACACAGGAAGACAGGCATGCAACAAAGGGATGGGAGAAAGAAGAAACTCACACCAGAACAAAAGAAATTAGGAAAAGGCTGCAAGAGATGGAGAAATGCCAAATCATAAAAGAGGAGCCCACACACACTAGATCCAGCAATATTTCCTCCCCTCTGACATCCACAGAATTCCAAGACGGGATGGCAGCCCTGAAATAGAAAAGGCTCTACTAGTGGAATTCAAATCCAGGTGGGACCTCTTTTACCTGTACCTGTACCGATCACTCACATCCAGGCCCCAAACTGTGGTTTGGCTGCTCCAGTCACTGCTGTTTTCCTTGCTGAGCAGAGCCTGGGCTCAATGGATGCCAAAGGCAAAGAATCAAACCAAGCCACAGGAACTCTTCTCTCCATGTCAGGTCCTCCCGGCCCAAAAATAACAAGGAGAGAAACCTAAACCCATTCCATGGGCTTCTCCATCCACTGCTTTCCCTTCTGCAGCCACAAACTTCCAGAAGATTCTCATGCCACTAAGTTTCAGAACCAAACATAGTCTGCCTTCAAGGTGACTGTTCCCAAGTGCTCTGCTTCCTATTTCCTATGACATAATGGTTAGAAGACAAGGGGAGGGCTGAGTTCAAGTCCCGGCTCTGCCACTTACTAGGTGGGTGACCTTGAACAAGTCCTTTTCCTTCTCCATGCCTGTTTTCTCATCTCTAAAATAGTGACAGCTGATGCAGTGGCTCACGCCTGTAATCCCAACACTTTGGGAGGCCAAGCGGGTAGAACACCTGAGGTCAGGAGTTCAAGACCACCCTGGCCAACATGATGAAACCCCATCTCTACTAAAAATATAGAAATTAGCCAGGCATGGTGGTGGGCACCTATAATCCCAGCTACACAGGAGGCTGAGGCAGGAGAATCACTTGAACCCAGGAGGCAGAGGTTGCAGTGAGCCAACATTGCGCCACTGCACTCCAGCCTGAGCGACAAGAGTGAAACTCCATCTCAATAAATAAAAAATAAAATGGTGACAAATAATTGCCCCTAATTCACACAGCCTTAGTGAGGCACAGTGAGATTGGGTCCACACCTCAGTGCAGTGGCCAGCGGGTGGTAACAGCGCAGCAATGGCAGCCACTGGACATGGTATTGGCAGAGCTCCAATGACCCCTGAATGGCCATCACATGAAGGCTGTATGACCCAGAACAGACAAGCAGTTCTTTCACGTGAGCAGTAGCTTCTTTCCCATTAAAAATTTGTCATATGAGCTGCTTCTTTAAACCTCTTTTTCAAATTTCCATGCCACAGCTCAGAATATTAATATTCCCAATTGCCAAAACCAGCACACTGTTCTGATTCTGAATATGAACCACATACCAACCATGGGTTTCAGACCATTAACTTCTTTGCTTTTCCTTCTTTATTTTTTCATCAATTCTAACTCAGAGCAACCAAAGGGATTCATATTTTAAACATTACAAAAAAACACCCCCAAAACATCACTTGCTCCCAGGCTGAAATGTTTTAGTGCCATTAGCTTAAGCCCAAAAATCATTATATGGATGAATTGCAAATCCCTGAAAAATCATAAGGGTTTAGGATGGAAAAAATAACTCAGCAGTGGGATCTGGAAAAATCACTTAGAATATCCTATCCCACAGCCACCAAGACATCACAGGTACCTCATCTTCTGTATTTCACTTAGGAAATATCTTCTAAGTTTTCAGTCATATATAGCACAAGAAAAGCTTAAAACAGCCAGGGATTGGGTGTTCTTTTACCTTAACATCAGCCTGCAGTATGAAAAGCATCAAATGAATTTAGACTTACATCCAACTCTGAGGTTCTGAAAAACAGTGACTAACTTCTGTCTGGTTCAGAAAGGATACTTTTCACTCTCTTAAAAAGATGAAGTGCTGGGTATCTACTACACAGTAACCATGTTTCTGAAACTTGATGAGCACCCATCTCCGTGACTGGAAGAGAGAATCTAGCCTGCACCTCCAACGGAGAACTTATTAACTCTCTAAACCCATGTATTTAAATTCTAACAAGTAACCCAGAACAGGAGGTTCTGGTATGTCATAGCCTTCTGTGCAACTTCAGCAAGTCACTTTCACTTAAGAGCATTTATAAAGGGTTAGTTAAGGAGGCTGAGTACGTTTTCCATACCTCAAATATCACATTGCAAGACACAATCTGTCAATTGTAAAAGGTAGAAACAAACTTGAGTACAAATGAGTACACAAAAGTAGTGTTTCTCAAACTTCTATTATTTGAGTCCCACTGTCACACTTGGAAATGTCTAAACACCGCCTGCAATAATTGCTTTTTAATAAAACTCGTATTTTCTTCTCACTGGCTCATCCTTAAGCCCCAGTGACTAAAATAACATCCTGGTTATGCTAGTTACACCCTCCCCCAATTTCACATTAAAATGTATACAAACTGCCAAGCTCCATGCTCAAGGCACACCAAGGTAAAGTCAACAAAAGACAGAGAAGTGTTGCAGAAAATAAGCCACTGTCCTCTCCATGCTCTCCCTAAGAGGGCCTGCTTTGCCTGCTCCTGTAAACCACTGACATGTGCCCAAGCTTCTGCCGACTGAGTGCCAAGGGCCACCTGAGTGATGGTGGAGTGAGCCAGTCTCTAGTAACCAAGAGCTGGCAGAGACCTGGCAGATGCTGACACCCAAATTGGAATCTAAAGTAAGAAAGGGCATACATCACCTGCTGAGGTCACTCCCTCCGGCCTTGAATTCTGTCCTTCTGCATGGACTGGGCTGCTACCGAAATCATTCATTCATCTAGTCACCTGCTCACTCATCAGCAAATATGAATACATGACAGACCTTTGTGTGAACATGGAGACCCTAATGCAAACCAGGTCGGGGCTTGTGTTCCTAAGATACCAATGCAACAAGAGGGCCCTGTGTTCTCCACAACCATAACCCAACACCTTTCTCTTTCCACAGGGCAGAGTACACTTCAGGCAACATGAAACTCCAAAATCTAAAACACATGATTTCAGAAAATCAGAGTTCTTAAATGATTCCTTAATGCCCCATCATATTTCTCTTAATCTTATTTTCCATTTCAGTTGTCTGAGATAATAACTAGAAAAATATTTGTAAATTTATTATGGACGGCAGGTAGCACATTACCCAATTCCAATTCTAAGAAGCATTACTAACATCTCATGTTCCAACATCCCTCATGTTAGTTTCATGCACAGTGGAGACGGCTAAAGGACTTTTCACTTCTACAAAGCTCAGGCCAAACCAGGCACTTTCTGGATTTGGCAACAACCAAAAACTTCCAAGTCACTGATTTAAGTCCCCAGACCTAAGAACTTTTTCCAATGCTTTTAAATGTGATTATATAAAGAAAAAATTGCCCCATATTTTTCTAATCCTTGTGTCCTTCATCCATCAAATGCTTCCTCTGAAAGCTATTTTGATACCTAAGAAGGCTTTTGAGCACTTTATAAGTCTTAAAATTTTCCTCCCTCTTTGAACTAGGAAACTGCCTGTTTTGCTTATAGCACACTGAACTTGAACCTCAAAAGGCTTTAAGTCTGTCTGAAATTTAAAACTCCTTCAAGTAGTGGGTTCTAACTGGAGAGAAAAAGATATACTTTGTTTCCTTTTTTTCTTTTTTGCCTTCATATGCATACCAAAATGTAAAAGTGTTATTTAAAAGGACAATGCATCCCTTTATATACATATATACTTTTAAGTTCTAGGATACATGTGCAGAATGTGCAGGTTTGTTACATAGGTATACACATGCCAAGGTGGTTTGCTGCACCCATCAACCCGTCATCTACATTAGGTATTTCCCTAATGCTCTCCCTCCCCTACCCCCCAACCCCAACAGGCCCAGGTGTGTGATGTTCCCCTCCCTGTGTCCATGTGTTCTCATTGTTCAACTCCCACTTATGAGTGAGAACATGCGGTGTTTGGTTTTCTGTTCCTGTGTTAGAATAATGATCATTAAAAAGTCAGGAAACAACAGATTCTGGAGGGGATGTGGAGAAATAGGGAGGCTTTCACACTGTTGGTGGGAGTGTAAATTAATTCAACCATTGTGGAAGATGGTGTGGCGATTCCTCAAGGATCTAGAACCAGAAATACCATTTGACCCAGCAATCCCATTACTGGGTATATACCCAAAGGATTAGAAATCATTCTACCATAAAGACACATGCACAAGTATGTTTATTGCAGCACTTTTCACAATAGCAAAGATTTGGAACCAATCCAAATGTCCATCAATGATAGATTGGATAAAGAAAATGTGGCATACATACACCATGGAATACCATGCAGCCATAAAAAAGAATGAGTTCATGTCGTTTGCAGGGACATGGATGAAGCTGGAAACCATCATTCTCAGCAAAGTATCACAAGAACAGAAAACCAAACGTATCTCTTAAAATGCGGTTTTTGTGGCAATGAAAGAAAACTTGGTAGTGTTTAGTTCAACTGACTAAAAAGTAAAAGGCTGTAATGTAATTTACCTAAGTGTTTCCAAAATAAATAATACATGAATAAGAACCACGTACCTCTTGCAGCAGCTAATATAAAGCCACCAGCTGCACTGAGCCTATTACAAACCTAAATATTGGATAAAAAGTCTGGCCAACATCCTCAACGTCTCCCTTTCTATTTTACTGTTAATAGCCAAGAAAAAAATTAAAGAAAAAGAAATGAATGAGACATGAAACCTCTTCCAGTGCTAAGCTGGAAGATTATTCTACGTGCAAATAAGAAGAAAAGATGAGCATGCTCCCTTGATCTGAGCCTTCAGGAAAACGAATGCAGCTTAGAGTTCAAAGCCGAGTGACTTACACTTCCTTCTGTCCTTAACCAGTCTCCTGATTTTCAAAGAAAAAAATCACAGACACTGTGGTTAACTTTCATCATTACACAAGACACATTAAATATGAGAGAACCTTTCCATGACTTCGTTTTTCAACACAAAAGCAGAAAAATCAGCCCACAGAAGTGATACAAGGACAGGAAGTAAGAGCAGTTTCCCAAAATGCTGGGCTGCAATCTTTGTAATCAGCCGAGGACACCACCCACCACATCTGGGTGGGCACCAGAGCCGATTATGCTAATTATGATTGGGCTGGATGAATAGCAAATTTGCCATATTGTGGCTGGGCAGCAAGTGGGGATAAAACACTGGCATTCAAGACATGCTGCTGGGTCTCTTCCTTCTGCCTGTATAGACGTAACACAGAAGGCAACATTGTCACTACAAGATGGCGTATTTTCCTCCAACTAAGCCAATGGACCCCTATTAATGATGAAGTTTAACAAATGCCATCTAAAGTGCAAGAAAAAAAAATGAAACAAAACACAGGCCAAAGACCATATAAGGCCAGAGGGGACGAGATTCCAGCCCTGCCGGGTATAGACATCATGCTTGCCTTATGTAGATGGTATTCAGCATTAGCATCGCTCACTGTGAGTTTCATTGGGCAAGGCTGTGTGTTCCATCTCATTGCTGTGTTGCTGGGGACTAGCAGAGAATCCACCACACCAAAGGTGCACAACACCTGTTTGCTGTATCAATAAACTGAGAAACCCACAAACTAGCCCAGTTGGCCCCTCAGTGAATCACACATCTGTCACACACTGCTTCATAGATTGAATTTAACATCTAAAATCCCAGAAATCATAGGAGTTAAGAGAACCAACAGATCTTGGGCTCTGGCATTGCACCACCTCACTTCAAATCTTGGCATCACTTCCTCACTGTGTGACCCTGGGCAAGTTACTTTATCTTTCTTTATCTTTTCATGCCTCAGATTCCCTCTTCTGTAAAATCATAATAAAAATAGCCTTTACTCCACTGAGATGCTCTCATACTTAAATGATACAATCCATGTGACAGACTTAGAACACTGTCTGGCAAACATTAAGCACTTAATACATGTATACTATTTCTATCTATTAATTTTTACTATTCCAAGTCTCTACACAGTAGCCACCATACAAGCTTCCAAATAGGACTATGAATAAGCACAACTTTCAGTAATTAAAAGTTAGCCAACTACCTTAATAGGTATCAACAAAAACTAATATAAAAAGGTACTATGCAATAAAATAAGCAAGTTGCACAATAATAGATGCATAGCATGTGCTTCATTTGTATTAGAACAGTGGTAGAAACTGTCTACGGGTATACACACACACACCACACACATGTAGAAGTATAACAAAATTTCTCTGCAAAGTCATACTATAAATGCATCGTAGTGACTACCTGGGGTGGGGGGAATCGACAAGAGCCGAATCCTGATCTGTAATGTTCTAATTATAAGCAAGCAGATTCCTGAATTATTTATTTAAATAATTATTAAAAATTTAAAGCAAACTTGTAAAAGGTATACCAAAAATAAAAACAAAAAGGAAATGAAAAAAGAAACATCGTCTCCACTCCCAGCACTGGGAGGTGGCTCGCCACGCGGTTGCTGGAAGGAGGAAACCATAATTACTTGAGTAATGGCTTCTTCTTGGCTAGACCGCAGGTTCCGCTTGGCCAGGAACCATCTGCCTTTTCACTACCCCTGCGTCCCCCAGCCCCAATCATAGTGCTAATCACACGACGGATGCTCAGCAAATGTCTGCAGATTGAATGGATTTTAAAAAAAAGAAAATTCAAAATTCTTTAAGCAATTCGGTAAGGTCTTTCATTTTTCTGTATCTCTTTTGAAAGCCTGAACATATTTAATTACATGACTTTGAAACAATGGGGAAAATCTCCCGAAGTCCGAGTTTTAACCAGCATGTTTAAATTATAGATATTTGTGATGCAGAGGAATAAATGCCTGCCTTCGACCTTTGGCTTTCCTCTTGTGGGTCCATCATGGGAGGAAATGTTTTCTTTCATCTTTCCACTTTCCCCACTTCGGGGAACTCTCTCTGCCTCAATGGTGTTTCTTTTATGATGACTCCTCCATCTCATATCACGACCTTGGAGACACAATAAATAGCTTTCCTTGCCCTGTCCCACCACAGCCTGAGTTTGTGATACAATATGCAGACATGGTCTACCAAGCCCTGCCGCCAAAGCAAACACATCAGCAAAATCTACCCATCCTTGCTATAGATTTATGTTGGTCCAGCAATTATACAGCCTGTCATGGGTTCTGGGAACGTGCTAAAGTGAAATACGGAAGAATTCCTTAGAGAACAGCAGCAAAAAATCAAAACTCCTGCTCCCTCCCCCAAATCCCTTATCCCCAACTGCATTCACAGTCCCCAGGAGACACATGTGGGGCTGCAAAGAGCCTCCTGCCTTGACTGGCTTATTAGGATGGGACACAGTCAGGCACCATGGGGGGATCTGTGCAATTCCAACGGGGGAAGTATGGGGACCACGCATCCCACGTTTCCCAGGACTGACCTGATTTCAAATACTCTAGCATATTGTCCTTCAAAGTATAACTGTGTATTTTGGGTCATAATCCTAACTTTCCCTCTCTACACACCAAGGATAGTGAGAGGCAGAATGTGACTTTGTATCCCTGAACACACAAGACCAGAGATCTTTCTGAACTTGAGCTGCCAGTGCTAAGGGTGTGAAGACTTTATGTCTCCTTCTATCCCTGCAAAGGCACACGTGAATGAGGAATTTTAGTGTTCTTCCGGCCATGCGGAAGCATATATTTCTTCAGATAGGGAGATTCTGTGGCTGCAAAATCCCATGTCCAGACCAGGCAGAATAAGGGGTTCAGACCTCAGGATTATCCCCAACACCTTCAGCACCCACTGCATGCCAAGCACTCTGCCAGGCTGGGAGCATTCAGCAATTAATAAAAGCAGTCCTAGGACCAAGACTAAGGGTCTGGTAGAGGAAGAAGATAGTAAATATATAATTAGAAATTTAGTTCCTCCCCATGGTAACAAGTGCCAAGAAGGAATCTGGGTGCCAAAAAATAAAACTGGACACCAGATGTGGAGAGAAGATGGGCTTGAGTATTCTCGGTTCCTAAAGGTTTTGTAAGGATTAAATAAGAATCAAAGCATCCGTGTGAATATTCCATTCCACTTGCCCTGTATAATAGAGAAGCTGAAGAGAGATGCTAAAATAAATTGCTTAACTTACTTAAATGGTGCCATGGCTCAGATGAATGGGTAGGCTATTTAGACATTTATTCTTAATAGAAATAAAACTGAGCATCTACTATGCGCCAGCACATAGGTGTCAAAGATGCAGCAGGGAATAAAATAGACTATTCCCTCATTCTCATGATGTTTATATTCTAGTGAGGAGAAAGAGGGAACAAACAGGAAATGAATTCAGAGTTCAGACAAGCCGAACTGGAGGAAATGAGACGGAGTCACATGATACAGAGTTACTGGGCAAAAGACTTTAGATTGCCTGGTTGTGGCAAGCTCCTCCAATGGAGATGATATCTGAGCTGAAACTGGAGTGATGAGCCAGGTGTGCAAAGAAGTGGGGAAAGAGCACTCAAGGCAGAGGGACTGTGAGAGTCAAACTCCTGAGCAGAAAGGGGTTGGCATGTTTAAGGAAAAAAAAAAGAATACCAGCATGGCCACAGCCTTGTTGAGCACTAGGGAGAATAGTAGGAGACGTGAGGGGAAGGAGACTGTTATGATTTAAATGTGTCCCCCAAAGCTCATGTGTTGGAAATGTAATTTACAAGTTCATATGTTGCTGGTATTTGGAGGTAAAACCTTCGAGAAGTAATTAGGATTAGATAAGGTCATCAAGACGGGACCTTGATTATATGACTGGTGGCTTTATAAGAAAAGGAAGAGAGGCCTGAACTCACACGCTCCCTCTGTCTTGCCACATGCTGCCTTCTGCCATGTTATGACACAGCAAGAAGGCCCTTGCCAGATGCAGCCCTTTGACCTTGGACTTCCCAGCCTCCAAAACTATAAAAAATAAATTTATTTTCTTTATAAATTACCCAGTCTCATGTATTCTGTTTATAGCAACAGAAAATAGATTAAGACAGAGAGACATCCTTGGGGCCTTGAAAACCAAGGTAAGAATTTGGGGCAGTCAATTCTAGGGGTCTAGTTCCTAGAGAAAAAAGAGATCAGTGGAAGAGGCTCCAAAGTGTGACATCTCTGCACAATACAACAAATACAGTTTCTGTTTAGAAAGTAGACAAATTTGTCACATCTTGTTCCATTTGACAAATGGTTCAAGTAGCTAAGTAAATAGCTGACTCCACGTCTATAAACATCAAACACTGTTTGGTTTAATTCTTAGAAGTTAGGGCTAAAGATTCTGAATTCCCAAGGAGAAGGAGGAGGAAACATATTTATTCAAGTTTCCTCTGCCCATACATTATGGAATCTCAGCAGAGCAGCTGGTCCATAAACACGCCTGAAAATTCCTGAGCATTGCAAAAGCCAACGGCTAGAATGCAGGGCTTTGCTTCAGCAGCTGCAAATTTTGTCACTCTTCTCAGAAATCCCTATTTTGCAGCCACATAAATGTATTGGCAGGCTTCTGTTTCAACTAAATGGACGTTTAATTTTGTATGTTTCCTTCACAGAAAGTCTTTATGATATATATTTACAATGCTGTCATCATAAAAGTTACTTAAGGGGATCTTCCAGTCATGGTAAGTGTGCTTCCAGAGACGATGGTATGAGCCTCATGAGTCCTAGGAACAAGCGGCTTGGTTTTGGCTCAGCTGTACCCTTCTGGAAGAGTTCTTTTCAATCCCACCGCATGGTAAAAGCATTTCTATCCGGCTCTCCATCCAGCAGAAATGAAATCCCACCAGTGTGGCTTAATTAAGTGGAAGCATATCTCAAATTTTCTTTTTTTGAGGGTTTTTTTTCTATTAAATCTGTATACTTGTTTAGACAAGCAAACCTAAAGAATTAAGAACTCACAATTGTGGATCAAAGCTGCACCTGTTGTGTTTGTTTTTCTCTTGATCAAAACTCTCAGCTCTGCTAGACTTCCTTTCATCAGCAGCCATCCCAGAAGCCAGTTAGGTCCGTGTCACCATGCCAGACTCTCATCCTATCAGCCCAGCCAACCTGGTGGAAATAATATCTTTCCCACTAGCTCCTGGAGGGAAGTCAGGGAAGGCTCTGATTGGCCTAGCCTGAGTCACAAGCCCATTTTTTAGCCAACTCTATCTCCAGGGTAATGTGAGACATTGGTGGGCCAAGCCTGGGCCCCTGCCCACATTGTGGCTGAAGCTTATGGGACCCCAGCATCAAATGGAAGAAGAAAAAGTTCCCCCCAAAGAAACCAGAAAATGGGAGATAGGAAATTATGATGATCAGGTTAATACTTTAGCTACCTCGGTCCAGTATGGGAGAGACATGAGTTAACAAGGTTATGTGCTGTATCTAATCACATGCAACTGAGTAATACGGAATCTTCCTCCCTAGCCAGCACTGTCTGGGGCTTTAAAATTCTCTGAGTTTTGCTATCATAGGTTATTTATTATTAATCACTTCTGATCCCTTCAGGTGTTATGAAAGTGTTCAATCAATACTTTCAAACACTTACATGACCAAGCAGAAATAGAATCACCTTTAAAACTATCCCCAACATTCTCAGCTATGTATTTTATGTTGGATCTTTTTCCTGCACTGAATGCTGATACCATCAAATCTCTTCCTTCCAAAGTGTAAAGGAAAGCTCTGCTGCTAGAACATCTCAAAGACAAACTACGTTTAATGGTAAAGGTGGCTTCAGGCTCATGAGCTGGGCTGAAGTCAAATCTACCTTCCTTACTCTTACTTGAACTTCATTCTCCAACATCAGACAAGATTGCCATCCTCTGCCATCCACCATCCCTAACACTATCTGACACTGCCTTACAGATTTGGGTATACAGTTATTGCTTGTCTTCTCAAGTTTTTCATGAGAAGGCAAGCTTCAGGGGTTCAGACTCTCATTTACTTGGGTCACCTCCAGGACCTAAACAGTGCTTACACACAGCAGGCACTCAATAAATACTGGTTGGATATGGAATTTACTCTCCACAGAACCCTTTTTTCCATAATCAATTCTGACAGGAACCAACTTGGAAATGCCATAATAAATAAATATTAAAACAAAATGTATTACCATTCCTAGAAGTACGGGTGTACTGGAAATCCCCAACTCCACTAGGATAGCCATCTAACCAGGGTTTCAGAGAGCCCCTGAGGCCGTGAAGGTTACTATGCTTTGATGCTCCTCTGTTTCTACAGCTCTTTTATCTTCCAGCACCAGCTATGAACTTGTATTTACTTATAAAAATACCTTAAAACACTTCTCTCAAGTTCTATCGGGATCTTGATTTTATCCAACGTAATGGTCAATTTGTCGATGAGGAATGAATACCCAGGGACTCTTGGACTATCCCCATTTTCTAATTTCTTCGATTGTCCTTCTTGACTTCCTACCTGGATTTCCCTCATTATTTCTCCATCAACAAGCTTCTGAAGGCAACTGTATGCAGAAAATGCTCAGCAAGACAATCACACCTTCTGAATTAGCCTATTGCAACCATGGAAGAACAGGGGGCCCACTGCCCTTTGCCCATTTATTTTTTTATACTCATTGAAACACTCTTAAGGTTTTCTTGCTTTAATGTTGGCCAGCAAACTCCCTCTTTCACAAATAAGCTTTTCAGATGAAAAAAATTTACTCTGTCTGCAATCAACCTTTCTAGAAGAAAACCATCCTCTCTGACATGACAAGACCTACAAAAAAACAACAACGGCAGGAACAGCAGCTGTGCAATACTGCTGACACCTAAAAGCATAGGGAAAAAAAATAGCTGGTGGGGGAAAAAAATAAGTCTATAAACATTGCAGAGAGGCAAAGCTCCCCTAGCTCTCACGCTACATGCAGCAACCAATTACTCTCTCAAAAGAAGAATGCAGGTCTTACATGAAGTGGAACAATTAATTTCACGCTTGTCATCCTGGCCTCAATAGTAAGTTGATTTGAATCAGATATTTGCCGTATATTACAGCTTGCAGGGGACAGTTCTGGTGCCTCCTGAGCTGATGGACTGCTCTGATGGCTACCATTGTAAAACAATCCATCAATAAGAGTAATTATGATATTGATAAAAGCGGTTGGCTGCTTCAGATTGGAATCAATTCTCAGGAGTTGCTGGGAACAGAAACGTCTAATGGACTATTCCATCACTAGTCACTGCAGCAAGTGAAACAGCTAATATTCTGGAAAGTTCTTAATAATTACTCATTGAATCTGCATTTCTGCTTCAGTGGTCATAAGTAGACCCTGCTAACTGTACCCTGAAAGTCAGTCCAAGAGGATGAAGGAAGGGCCAAACGCAGATTTATAAAGTGCCAGCACTGACCCAAAAAGTGAGACAAATAATGTGGAAAACTACCCTCCATACTTCTATTGTGTCCTGTTAATCAGAGAGGCTCCTTGTTTTTTTCTACAGACCTTCTGGATAAGAAAGTGCACTGGAAAGAAGACAGCTTATTTTGTAGAGGCTGCTCTTACAGTTTTTTTTTTTTTTTTTTTTTAAGATGGAGTCTCGCTCCTTACAGTGGTCTTGACAAAAGAAGAACATGCTTTATTTCAATGTTGATGGTGTCAGTAACAGAGAGCACAATGCTATTAACGTGAACATCTCAGGTGTGTGTCATTCATCATATTCTAGTGCATACAGAAAAATCTGGACTCTCTGGGAAGCAGCATAAACTTGGGGAGACCTACAGTAGTACACAACCCTAATAAAACTGCTTTCTTTTTACCTCACTGAAATGCCTACTGATTTATAATCAGGGTCTGCCATATCCAGGACAGCCCCTATACAGCATGAGAAGATCACAAAAGCTGCCCATATTCCTCATCACATGGCCCCCTAGCCCATTTATGCCTGAAGGTTGCAATTTTCTGAATTTTGAAAATCAGATCTTGGCGATGACCTTGAGCAGTAGGATAGAAATAATTCCCACATGCTTAGCGTTCCAATAATGGAATGCCAGGCATATTAACCAGCGGTCAAAGGGGAAGCATTCAATCCTGAGGACTTCCTCTTCCAGGTACAACAAGACTTCACATAGCACTTTTGACCACATCACACACCTTCCTAGTGACAAGATTTCAGGTCCCCCAGAAAAAGTGTCACCAATTTCAGGTTCAAGGACCTTCCCTTTCCAAGATCCTGTGTATACAACCTTTTCTCAGGTTATAGTCCAGTGGTTCATTTCTCACAAAGCCTATTTTTTGTCCCTAAATTTAACAATGACATCCTATTTCCAACTATGCTTTTGCATTTTCTGTATTTTTTTTTTTTTCATTATGTGTCTCATTGCCCACCCCAACTCTCACACTTACTGGATCTGTGACCTTGGATAAGTTACTTAATCTCGCTTAACCTCATGTATCCATTTCTATACAGGGGGGTAAAATGATTAATTCTGGAAGTAATGTGTTTAGAAAAGACTTTACTGGAAGACATTTGAGATGATTTGAGAGATTGCCAGAGTACGTGGCAGTAGAGGTGAAGAAGAGGCTCTTAGGTAGAGTAAACAACATAAGCAAAGGCCTGAAGCGGGGAATATGCGGAGAACTATAAAGTAGGGTGGGAAGCAGACAGGGAAGGTCCGGAATACAAAGGCCCAAAGACTGTACTTTTGTTACCGGCAATGGGAGTCTCATGCTGGACATGCAAGCAAAGGACTGAGCTGATGGGAACAGTTTTAGGAAAGACAGCCCAGGAATTGTGAAACACGGACCAGTTAGGAGGTGAATGCAATCATTCAGAGGAGAGATGATGATCATACACCAAATTCTTTCAAAATAAATCTTCTGTAATTGGGACCTTACTTCAAGTAGAAATAGATTAATACTTGTGTGGACATTTGCCAGCGCAAGCCTTATGCCGCATTTCATTCTGTTCTTTGCAAGCCGCAAGAGTGGTCCCACGTTGTTAGGAATTTACAGGATCATTACTGCCCCCTCTGATGTATCAAAGCTCTACAAGACACCTGAGTGAATTCCAAGTTCAGTTTGGAAAGTTTCAAGATAACAACAATATATTTATTTGAAGGCTTAGACGGTTTTAACGCCAGAATGACTCTTAACTCTCCTTAGCTCTATAAACATTACTGTAAAATCAAACATGATTCCATTTTTAAAAGAGGGAAATCGGGTTTCAACAGTTTTCAACCTGAGAGAAAAATGTGTGCAATAGAAACCAAACAGCCATTCCACAGGGGAAATGTTACAGATGTTTGGCTCTCCCCTCAGCAACCAAATACTAATTTCACTGATGGTGAGATTCAGGAGGTAGACAATAGTCAACTGATGTTACTCCAGTGCTTTTATCTGCATTTGGCAGCACCTTTGGGCTGGGGCTGGACGACAGGAAGATGTCCTATTAATGCTCTTCACAATAGATTCCATTGATAAAGCCTCCACATTGAAGGTAAGGACTGCGCTCATCCCAGAAATTGCACCGACTCCCTTAGAGTATACAAGCTGCTGTGCACAGCATTTTCCCATATCTTCCTTGTTGATTCCTATGAATTTCTGACAAGGAAGATTTTTACTTTGATTCAAATAGGTTGGTAACAATAGTAACAACAACAATAATACTCATAACAACTAACTCTCATATAGCACTTATGGCATGCTATAAGTGCTAGTCTTAGCATTTAGCATTTAATCCTCAGAAGAACCCCATGCATTAGGCATTATTACCACCTCCATCTTCATACTTGGAAACTGAAGCTCAGAAAGGTTAGGTAATTTGCCCAAGTCCTTATCTTCACCCATCAATACAGGCAGGCAAACGAACATAACCACAAAGAAGCTACCGGAAGATTGCATTTGGTGGATACCTCATTGCACTCCTACAGAGTTAATATAATGTATTGCTCTAAAAAGAAGCAACAATTTATCAGAAGCTAATTGACTGAGTTCTCACTGGTCCCTAGGCCAGCCCCCTTGAAAGGGAAATGGACGGGTAGGGAGGAAGCACTGGATTGTGAGATAATGAACCACTCTATCTTCAGGACCCTATCTGGAAATGGAAGATGATCCCCCAGAGATCAAACACACCACTGGCAAACCCAAAGCTGCCATCTGATGGGAGAGCATCCCTCCCCAAAGCAGTGCTTCTCAAGTGGTCTCTATGAGCATCAACATTCTCTGGGGAAATGAAAAAAATACATATTTTTGAGCCCATCCAACACCTAAACCAGCCGCTCACTGTAAGAAACACAGGAAATCGGCCGGGCGCAGTGGCTGACGCCTATAATCCCAGCACTTTGGGAGGCCGAGGAGGATGGATCACGAGGTCAGGAGTTCAAAACCAGCTTGGCCAACATGGTGAAACCCCATCTCTACTAAAATACAAAAATTAGCCAGGTGTGGTGGCAGGCACCTATAATCCCAGCTACTCGGGAGGCTGAGGCAGGAGAATTGCTTGAACCTGGGTGGCAGAGGTTGCAGTGAGCCGAGATGGTGCCACTGCACTCCAGTCTGGGCAACAGAGTGAGACTCTGTCTCAAAAACAAAAAACAAACAAACAACAACAAAAAAACAGGGAATCACATAGTCCTTGGATTAGAGGGTACATTATCCTAATTTCACTATCCATGAAGTCCTCCAAAAGGCACACATGTGTACACAAACTCACAAATACTTCCTCCAAATCAAAACATATATGACAGGAATAGACACTGATATGGCTTGGATCTGTGTCCCACCCAAATCTCACATCCAGTTGTCATCCCCAGTGTTGGAGGTGGGCCCTGGTGGAAGGTGACCGGATCACTCACGAATGGTTTAGTACCATCCCTTTGGTGGTGTTCTCGCAATAGTAAGTTCTTGTGAGCTCTGGTCATTTGAAAGTGTGTGGCACCTCCCCCTTCACTCTCTCTCTGGCTCCTGCTCCAGCCATGTGACCTGCCTGCTACCCTTTTGCCTTCTGCCATGACTGTAAATCTCCTGAGGCCTCCCCAGAAGCCAAGCAGAATCCGCTGTGCTTCCTGTAAAACCTACAGAAGCATAAGCCGATTAAACCTCTTTTCTTTATAAATTACCCAGTCTCTCATGGGTATATACCCAAAGGACTATAAATCATGCTGCTATAAAGACACATGCACACGTATGTTTATTGCGGCACTATTCACAATAGCAAAGACTTGGAACCAACCCAAATGTCCAACAACGATAGACTGGATTAAGAAAATGTGGCACATATACACCATGGAATACTATGCAGCCATAAAAAATGATGAGTTCCTGTCCTTTGCAGGGACATGGATGAAACTGGAAAACATCATTCTCAGTAAACTATCACAAGGACAAAAAACCAAACACCGCATGTTCTCACTCATAGGTGGGAATTGAACAATGAGAACTCAGGGACACAGGAAGGGGAACATCACACTCTGGGAACTGTTGTGGAGTGGGGGGAGGGGGGAGGGACAGCATTAGGAGATATACCTAATGCTAAATGACGAGTTAATGGGTGCAGCAAAACAACATGGCACATGGATACATATGTAACAAACCTGCACATTGTGCACATGTACCTAAAACCTAAAGTATAATAAAAAATTACAAAAGAAAAATAAATAAAATAAAATAAAAATAAATAAATAAATTACCCAGTCTCAGGTATTTCTTTATAGCAAGGCGAGAACACACTAATAGAGACCCACCCATACTCTCTTGCTCTCAGGAAGAATTAACACCACAAGACTCATTAATTAAAAATACAGTGTCATTATAGTATTTTAAAACAAAGATGATCTGAGCAAAAAAAAAAAGAGTTGATTAAACTCAGGGCAGTTTTGAATCTTTAATATTAAAGGGCCAATTTCAGAGCCACATGTAAACAAAATGGGCACCGAATGATTCAGGAAGAATATTAAATCAAATACTGACCTTAAAAGACCAGCAAAGTCTCTGAAAGTGTGGGCAGGTTGCTAAAGCCAGGAAATGATTTAAGATGAAGACCAAGATCGATGAAAGCAAAGATGGACTATGTTTCCTGGGGGCTTAATCCTCCTGCTGCACTTCTCTTTCTGCTACCTCTCTACTTCCCGGCCTCAACATCCCTCTCATGGTGCCCTTGGTCAACTGCGGGTTCTAGGATGGTAGGAGCACAGGAAGCATGCTGCAGGCTTTCACCAGACGCCCAACCAACAACCTGGGGGGACACAGGGAGATGGCAGGGGAGCTATAGCATATGGCTGGTCCCTGGGGAGAACAGAGCAGAGAGCACAGAAAGGCAGTTCCATGTGCCAGGGCAGGCAGCCTGCAGAGACCAAAGACAGGAGAGAGACAACCAAAGTCCTCACACAGAGTGTGCACAATTCTAATTTTAAGAGACTGTAGCCGAGTCCTAGTGACATAATCACTGGCTAGTTAAAGTCTTTACAGAAGTCCCTAAAACACTTCTAAAACAAAGGAAAGAATGAGCAAAAATAAAGCCTATTGGACGTGAGCTAAGACACCAGCCTATTTTCCTTGGCCACAGAAATGAGACACAACTGATCCCATGCTCCTATCACATTTCTGTAATGAGTAGGGCTGCTCTTTTCTACAAGTAAGTCCTTGTATATCCATAGTATGACTAATTATAAATAATTTCTGGTATGAAATCCAGTACAAAAAGCCCAACCTAAATCTAAGACTAGACTTCTGACAATCTCATCACCAGCCCATCCTGCAAGAAAACAAAGATTTTTCCTTCAAAGATCTACCTGTGTTACAGCAAACCAGTACAAAGGGAATGGGAGAGACAGAGAGAGTATCGTACAAAAAAAAAAAAAAAAAAAAAAAAAAAAAAAAAACTAGCTGTGCAAAAAGAGAAATTGGAACCACTGGGATCCAGATACTTTACATAGTGTATCTTGGGAGCTGAATTAAGGAGAATTTCTAAAAAAAGATTACTGCATGAATAAAAAATTACATAAACACATAAATACTACAACCAAGCAGATTTCAACAGGCAAGCTGGAACAGTAAAACACCAGGGCCTCGCTATAACCCAGCAGGTCTTCAAGTTTCATGCTATTGTTCTGTCTTATAAGTGAAATCGTTTTATGACAGTATCATTTTTATATTTATCTAACTAGCCCCTGGGAACCAGGTCACTTATTACTAATGCTGCTCCATGTCAGTTCTTACTCATGTTCCAAAGTAACAATATTTATTTAGATTCAAGTGAGAAGATACAGATGTCAAGGGCCAGAACTAAACACTGTTTAGGAAGGCAATGAAGTTACACGATTTGTGAAATTACTGTAGGAGCTAGATGAGATGGAATTGGTATAGAGGAGAAGGCTCCTAGAGCCCTTTTAACCAAAATAGGTTGACATTTCAGATTCCCACTCATTCTCACTCACTACAATGCCACAGTCTGCAGATCCTCAAAAAACAGTGGCAGATGACGGTAATAATGTTTCCAAAAGGAATCCTGGGTTTGTCATCTTCTTCAAAACAAAATAATCTATGGCTTCAAATTAAGACAGTTATACAGATGTACTTGTTATCTGTTAACTTTAAAATACAAATACATAGACTTTAATAAAAGAGTTAGAGATGCCCTGCACCTATGATAGAGATTGACTGTTTCTCCCACCTCCAGCAACATGGCCTTAGTCTACTCTTGCAGAAGACTTCATCTCTTGCAGAAGACTCTTCACTGCTCTCCTGCTTTCCTCTCTCACCCCAATATCACCCCATCCCTCTTTTCAAAACACTGGAGCAAGATCAGTGCCATGCAGGCACCAAACCCAGCTGAACTTCCTCCTGACCTCCCTACTTGATCTGACCCTGCCTAAGTCACTTATATAACCGTTGACCACTCTCCCCTAGGAGTCTACAGCTGAGATTATCTGTGCTCACAGTCTGTAGGCTAGTGCTGCCTCGGAGCCTTTGCACCAGCTGTTTCTCCTACTGAGAATGCTCTTTACTCAGATCTTCCTGTCATTGGCCTTCAAATTAAATGCTACCTTCCCCGAACACTCAAACCAAGTCACTACCCAGCTGCTGTCTGGCATATTGCCTCTTTCTCTGCCCAGCTCTTACCACTCACTGTCTGATATTTTCTTGTTCATTTGCTTCTTGTCCTTCCTCTCCTAGATTGTAAGCCCCCTAGGAGTTGCATGCTTATCACCTTTGTAAATAAAATGAATTTATTGTTCTTTTTAAAAATTATTTATTTTAGGTAAGCCAAGCACTTTGGGCGATGATGGAGGGAAGACTGCTTGAGCCCAGAAGTTTGAGACCAGCCAGGGCAACAAGTCTAGACTCCATCTCCACAAAAAATTTAAAAATTAGCCGAGTATGGTGGCGTGCACCTTTAATCTCAGCTACATGGGAGGGTGAGGTGAGAGGATCGCTTGAGCCCAGGAGTTTGAGGCTACAGTGAGCTATAATCATATCACCACACTCCAGTCTGGGTGACAAAGCAAGACCTTGCTCCTTAAAAAAAGTATTTATTTTAATTGTTAAGTAAAAAATTGTATATATTTATGGGGGTATAACATGATGTTTTGATAAAGATATATATAATTAGAATGGCTAAATCAAGCCATTTAACACACATTACCTCACATAATCACTTTTTTTGTGGTGAAAACACTTAAAATCTACTCTCTCATCAATTGTCCAGTAGATAATACATTGCCAGATTTATAGTTCTGTTTGTCACTTATCAACCACATGTTCACCACTGACCACAAAATCAGGATTTTGCCTGGAAATCCCAGCATGTACATTAGAACAAAGTCAACCAGTCCTGAAATCAAGGAGGAGAGAAAACTGTGGCAATGACACTAAATGGGCTAGTTGATCACAGCTACTTTCCATCAAGTCTATCAGACTTCACACGAAAAGTACATAATGATTCGGAGAAAAACGGTGTTCTCTGGGGAACCCTACCAAATGAATTTGCCCACTACATTTTCAGAGGAGTCTTGGCTGCTCCACCACCCACTGAAAGCACAGGGGACACCATGATAGCAAAAGTTTCATCATGGCATAATTGTTCTCAAACAAAAAGGTAACTAAAGAGTTGTCTATAGTTATCTAGGGTCATAATGAACCACTTTGATATTATTAAAAGACAAAAAAAGAAATAGTCCCACTCACACCAAAAAAAAAAACAAAAAAACATACAATTTTGGTATAGAATGTTGAATATTGTGTATTACGGTTGAACCAGAACCAATAGGATGAGGGGTGTGTGTGTGTACGTAAACAGACAGATTTATTCTAAGGAACTGGTTCTCACGATTACTGAGACTGGCAAGTTCAAATGTGGCCTGGCAGCCTGGAGACCCAGGAGAGCCACTGGTGCAGACAAAGTTCAAAGACAGTCTGCTGGAGAAGTCCTTCTCACTCTGGGATGCCAAATTTTTTATTCTACTCAGGCATTTAATGGATTACACGAGGCCCACCCACATTATAGAGGACAATCCGTTTACTCATTGTTCACCAATTTAAATATTAATCTCATCCGAGAACGTCCTGTAATTTGGCATATAAAGTTAACCATCACAAGTCCTTGTCAACTTGGCACCCGCACGAATCTCTGTAAACCATGCTTAATCTCCAAACGAAAACAACAAGGTCATACTTCTTCCTAGTATGATAAAAACTAACCTGTGTACAACCAAATCCAACACTAGAAAGGGATGCAAAGTCTCTCCATGCTGTTTATTCTTCTCCTTGATATCCCGTAACTTAAATACTATGATATAAAGTTAATACGTCTTACATTACATGACAAGAGGATAACAGAGGGAGGAAACCAAAGATATTTGCCTTGCGCACATACATGTTCATAACCAAATATGGAAATATTCATGACAATTACAGTCCTCATTTCTGTAACTGATCACATGGTCATAGTTATTAACAACTACCTTCTTCCACTACCCATTCTGTATTCCCTTTGCCTTCAGCAAGCACCTCAACTAGTCATAGTTCTTTATCTGCTGGAGTGACTCAAACCTTAAAATCTTTATTAATCAGTTAGGTCTGCCATAACAAAGTACCACAGACTGGGGGGCTTAAGCAACAGAAATATATTTTCCCACAGTTCTGGAGACTGAGAAGTCCAACATCAAGACACCAGCAGGGTTGGCTTCTGACAGCCTCTCTCCTTGGCTTGCTGCCTTGTTGCTGTGTCCTCACATGGTCTTTTCTCTGTGCCTGTGGATTCCTGGTATTTCTTCCTCTTCTTATAAGGACATCAGTCCTACTGGATTAGGATTAGGGTCCCATCATTTTTTTTCTCTTTTTTTTTTTTTGTTTTTGTTTTTGTTTTTGAGATGGAGTTTCACTCTTGTTGCCCGGGCTGGAGTGCAGTGGCATGATCTCAGCTCATTGCAACCTCCACCTCCCGGGTTCAAGGGATTCTCCCACCTCAGCCTCCCAAGTTGCTGGGATTACAGGAGCATGCCACCACGCCCGGCTAATTTTTATATTTTTAGTAGGGACGGGGTTTCACTATGTTGGCCAGGCTGGTCTTGAACTCCTGATCTCAGGAGATCCACCCACCTCGGCCTCCCAAAGTGCTGGGATTACAGGCATGAGTGGTGTGAGCCACCAAGCCCAGCCGGACTCCACCCTTTTAATCTCACTTTACCTTAATTACCTTCTAAAAGACCCTATCTCCACATATAGTCACATTGGGAATCAGAGCTTCGACCTACACCTTTTGGAGGTGGAAGGACACAACTGAGTCCGTAACAGCTCACAATAACATTCCCGTTCTCATCCAGGGTAACAGTCACCGTTAAGGAAAACTACTGTTACATAAGGAAAGATTGTTACATTTCCTAGGTGTTTTCAAGAATCTTTTATTTACCAAATGTTAATATATTTGGTCAGTAGTTTGAGCATCCACTATGCACCAGGCATGGTACTAGGCATGGCAGATATAAATAGTGATCAAATGAGACAAGACTGGAGTATGTCTTGGGTGTTAGGCATTGTGGGTCACTATTCTCAGATGTGACATCCCAATATGGAATTTCAAATCCTTTTCATTCCAGGCAATTTCTCTTGAACTGTAGATCAAGTACTAGTTGTGGTTTCCTGCTTTAGTTTTCTTTTTCAGGGGTGCCTAGTAGTCATACGTCAAGCTCTCCTCTGCCTGTCTTCAATAGCATGTCCCTTTCTCTTGAATTCTTTGTCTATTTTTTATATTTACAATGTTCCTAATGTTTACCTTCTACTTACTTTAAGGCATTATCTGTTGTGTTTATTTGCTCTTGTGTTCCTTCTAGTTTAATCTTTATTTCTAAAATATTTTTTATTTCCAATGCTTTCCTCACTTCTGCCACCTCATTTCCAAGATTTTTCTGTTTTGATTTATACTGTTCTCTCATATCTTGTATCACTTTCTTAACGTTTTAGTTCATTTTGACAATAGTGGGATATGGTTTTATTTATTTGTTTGTTTGTTTGAGATGGAGTCTTGCTCTGTTGCCCAGGCTGGAGTGCAATGGTATGATTTTGGCTCACTGCAACCTCCACCTCCAGGGTTCAAGCAATTCTCCTGCCTCAGCCTCCCGAGTAACTGGGATTACAGGCATGCGCCACCACGTCCAGGTAATTTTTGTATTTTTAGTAGAGACAGGGTTTCACCATGTTGGCCAGGCTGATCTTGAACTCCTGACCTCAGGTGATCCGCCCACCTGGGCCTCCCAAAGTGCTAGGACTACAGGCATGAACCACCGCGCCTGGAGTAGGATACGGTTTTAATCTGTTCTGTGGGTATGTCTTTTTGTTGTGCTGATGTAGAGATGTTAGTCTGCTCATTCTTCCTCCCAGCTTACTTAGTCTTTGTGTGGTGTTTTACACCTCCATCCTTTATACAACTTGTTGTTATGCGAAATTAATTTTCCTAAACATTTAGGAACAAAGCTGGTTCACAGCAGCTTTTCTCACTTCAGAGCTCTCTCTTCTGTTGTTCTCACGTAGTGTTAAAAAATTTATGATAGTTGCTTTCTGAGATTCTGAGATATCCTGGCTCTCTTTGTTTTTTGTTTTGTTTTTTTTTGTTGTTGTTTTTTTTTTGAGATGGAGTTTCTCTCTTGTTGCCCAGGCTGGAGTGCAATGGTGCAATCTCAGCTCACTGCAGCCTCTGTCTCCCAGGTTCAAGCGACTATCCTGCCTCAGCCTCCCAAGTAGCTGGGATTACAGACACCCACAACCACGCCCGGCTAATTTTTGTATTTTTAGTAGAGATGGAGTTTCACCAAGTTGGCCAGGCTGGTCTTGACCTCCTGACCTCAGGTGATCCACCCACCTCGGCCTCCCAAAGTGCTGGGATTACAGGCGTGAGCCATCGCACCCGGCCCCCATGTCCACTTTTATTACTAAATCTTAAAAGAGAAGGAAAAATTGTTCGAGCATCTGGGCAAAAAGAACATGTGACTTATAAGGGAAAAAATATTATAATCAGACTTTAAAAAACAATGTAGGCAAAAAGAAAATAGAGGAACCTATCTAAGATCCTCAAGGGAAGAAAATATGAGCCATGGATTTTTGAATTAATTTCAAGTATAAAGGACACAGGCAACATGTAAGAACTCAGGGAATATTTTCCCTTCAAGCCATTTCTGAGAAATACACTAGAGAGTAAGCTTCAAAACAACCAAAATCGCTGAACAACAGAGGTTATGTCTGGTAGTGAACAGCAAATATATAGATGCTTGTAAAATTAAGACTAAATGAGGATTATAAGGGAGTGTATAGTATGTAATAGCTACATGCTCTCAAAATGTAGATATGCAGGTGCTCACACCTGTAATCCCATCACCTAGGGAGGCCTAAGTGGGCAGATCGCTTGGAACTCCAGGGACTACCAGACGACAATGATGACAGAGAAGCAAACTCCAAATTAATCTTGACAATACACTCTTTTAAAAGTAATCATTCTTGCATTGCATTTTCATTTGAAGATGAAACAAGGGGTGGGGGCACTGGTGACAATTTTTAATGTTTAGATGAGCCTATTTTCCATAATCAGTATTCATTCATGATGACACTGATGAGAGACTGGGGGAGATCGTGTGACCTTCCCAAAGGCAGGCCTTCTGAATAGATGCTCTGTTTCTCAAAGCCTGCATTATACCAAGCAACAACTGCACTATGTCAAGGGTCCAAAGTTGACTGATGGAACCCATGCTCTAGCTCAAGGTGCTTTCAGTGCCAGTGCCAAGTCAGTGAAGTGGAAGGCAGTCCAGAACACCAGGCTCTGGGTGGATGGTGGGAGAGCAGGCCTGGCCTCAGGTCAAAAGCCTCAACCCTTGAACATGAGCCACCGTGAGAGCCAGGACTGTTTTCTCTGTTCAGCAAAAGCCACCTTTTGATGGGTCCAGGCAGGGGGTCTCCCAGGGAATAATCATTCTCATTCTCTCTCGCTCTCTCAATCTCTCTCTCCCACAACACACACACCCATACACATGCACACTTGCATACAATGTTAAAAGATAAAAAGACATCCTGGAACTTAAATTTAAATTTTTTTAAAAAAAAGATAAAAAGACTGTGTTCTATTCCAATCCAGCTATTAACACTTGTAGGCTATGACCACGTACTTGTGGGCCATGACCATGACCATATAATTTATTGTCCAAAGACACTGTTGAGACTGAAAGGGAATTACATTAATAATTATGACAATAAGTATAAATTGGCACTGTCCTGGGTAAATCAGAATGAAAGAGTACCCTAGCTGTAACCCATCCAACACGTTTTAAGCTGCTCAAATGTCATCTACATTTTTCTTGAGTTCTTGTTCTGGCTTCCGCATAAAAGGCAAAAGTATATAATTATTAGAACTTCAACGGATCCCAGAGGATATAAACAAGAGGATTTTAGGAGGTACATGGACAAGCATGACCTTTTAATTGTATTGTTAAATATTTATATGAGGTTTAAACCTATGTATAGATAGTACTGTAAACACAGGTTCCAAATATATTATTACTTACAATGAAGCTAAAGTCTTGCAAATTGCTGGTTGATTTAAATATTAAAATGTTTGGTAAACACCTCTACATGTGATCTCATCATACATACAACACTGGATATTGGATGTGGACACTTACTTTTGAAAATTACTGGCATATTCAATGCATGCTTCCTTTTTTTGTTTTTCTTCAGCCAATCAGTCAACAAACCCTGAGCCCTTACCTATGAGCTAGGCATTACCCCAGACCAAGAGGCCACGGTGGGAACCCTGGCTCCTGCCACAGGGAACTCCTCAGCCAGTGAGTCTGCAGCACGAATGATGTCATTTTTAAAGCTAATAAGGCATTTGACATTTTGACTTAATAACAAATATTACTGTGTTTCACAGATGACAGTTTGCACATACACTGTCTCATTCAACTAATTGCTATTAGTTTAAAGTCTAGGGGGAAATGTCCTTTTTCAAGATCACCTCCAACACCAGCTGCTTGCAGTTCCTCAGCTGCTCTTCCCAGGCCACAGATTCGGGGCACTTCCTCACACCAGCCCAGACTAGTTTTGCTCATCTGCAGCCACGGGGCCACTTCTATCAAAAGAAAGTGGCAGGAGACTGTCAAGGCTGGGCACTCACTCCACGGCCGCAGTGCTGTGGTACTTGGACACCAGGACTTCTCCAATTCCTCCCAACATCACTCTATGTTGAGAAGGACTAGGGGGCATTACTAGGTTCTGAGGGAGAAGGTGCTATCATCAGGTGGTCAGGTCTGTTTCCAGCAGAGGACGGGGGAGCAGGACTCCTGTATCTGCCAGGAAACTCCCCCTATATCTGTATCCCCTACAGACTAGCATTGTGCAATTCAGAAAGGGTCTGCAGATGCATTCGAATTTCCATCTCCGTATTCATCCAGTGAGGAAAGCAGGCTGGTGTCATTACCCACTCGGAGCTAAGGAGGATGAGGCTCGGAGGGATCTGTGGCTTGTCTGAAGTCACACTGCTAGCAATCGGCAGAGCTGGGTCAGAGCACGGGTGCTTTTTGCCCAGTTGTTTTAAGTCTGGAGCCTGGACCCAGATAATTGGCCAGCCTCCTCCAGGACGCTGTATGTATAGCAGGGAGGGGACATTTTGTTTTGTTTCGTTTTCGTTTGTTTGTTTGATTTTCCTCTTTTGATTCTTAACAACTAATCTTTTTTAGTAAGAACTATCAAATGCTTCACTGGCCTCAAGAATGAGTGTAACAAAGGAAATACTATCATTTGTGCTGCAAAGTTAAAGACACATGAACAATAGCCGAACCCCACATGGTTTCCAAGCTGTGGAGATGGGTCACCAACTAGGCTTTGAGATGAGGAAAGTCATGAATAGCTAAGGACAAAAAACAAAACAAAACAAAAAACAGAGTGCTGAAAATAATTTGGAAACATGTGAATTTACAGAAGACTACACACTAAATATAATCAAGGGCACCCATTCCATTTTTGGCCGATTCTTCTGGCATCAGCTGCCGTTTGGCAAACGTTTGACAGCCCACGCAATCGCGGGTCTCCCACACTACCCCTTGTCTTTCTGGGTAGTTTCCAGCCTTGGGTTTCCAGGACTCCACAAGAACACAGGATGAAGGGAAATGCACAGGGGAGCTGGAGAGTGGGGACAGGGGGTACAATCTTGGAGGAGATCTGGAATCGAGGTACACATGGTTTACGATCTGAAATTGTGATTGAGGCTAACTGTTGAGGCTGGCTGTGCAATTCACCCGGACCCAAATCTCCTCCTGTATCTCTGCTATTGAGAAGAGTAATTTCTACAGAGCTCTTCCATATTTTCACAAATAGTTAAAGGTGCTTTACTGTCAGTCATCTTCAAAATTCCCTACTTGCCTGAGCAGCAATAGCAAAACAAAAGCAACCACCTCCACCATCTAACTGACCATGTTCCAAGCCTTGCTAATGTTTTCTTAGTAGTCCCCCTTATCCATGGTTTTGCTTTCTGTGGTTTCAACCTGCAGTCAATCTCAGTCCAAAGATATTACATGGGAAATTGCAAAAATAAACAATTCATACATTTTAAATTGTGCGCTATTCCGAGCTGCATGAGGAAATACCACCCAGGACCTGAACCGTCCCTTTGTCGGGCGGAGTCACACCATATATGCTACCCACCCATTTGTCAGTCAGTAGCTGCCTGGGCGAGCAGATTGACTGTTGAGGCGTCGCAGTGCTTGTGTTCAAGTAACCCTTATTTTACTTCATAATGGCACCAAAGTACAAGAGTAGTGGTGCTGACATATTATTATAATTGTTCTATTTTATTCTATTTATTTCATTTCATTTCATTTTTATTTGAGACTGAGTCTCACTCTGTCCCCCAGGCTGGAGTGCAGTGGCACAATCTCAGCTTGCTGCAACCTCTGCCTCCCAGGTTCAAGTGATTATCCTGCCTCAGCCTCCTGAGTAGCTGGGATTACAGACATCCACTACCATGCCTGGCTTTTTGTTTGTTTGTTTGTTTTTTGTATTTTTAGTAGAGCTGGGATTTCACCACGTTGGCTAGGCTGGTCTGGAACTCCTGACCTCAGGTGATCTACCCGTCTCAGCCTCCCAAAGTGCTGGAATTACAGGCATGAGCCACTGTGCCCAGCATATTCTATTTTATTATTAGTTATTTTTAATCTTTTATTGTGTCTAATTTATAAATTCAACTTTATTATGAGTATGTATGTATGTATAGGAAAACACATAGTGTATATAGGTTGTGGTACTATCCAGTTTTCAGGAATCCACTGGGGGCCCTGGAACGTATTCCCTTTGGATAAAGAGGAACTACTATACAAACTCTCACTGAATCCTCATGGCAGCCCTAAGTCACAGGTATTCTTATCATCACCATATTTTAGATGGAAAAACTGAGGCTTAGGAAGTTGAAGTAACTTACCCAAGGTCACATAAAAGCAACTATGTACCAGTTACCACCACCAACACACTCAGCACTGGAAGCTGGCTGACTGGTGACTGTGGCCCTAGAGGCCAAGCTCTTAATCCCTATCCTACACTGGCAACCTATGCTACGGGAGCTTCCCTGATATTGCCAGTCTGGCCTCCACCCCTCCACTTCCCACCTCCATGTGACCACAGCCATGTGAGCCAGCATGCAGGCCATATACCAGCCAAGTCTCTTGTGTGCAATTTGAATTGGGCATACCCAAATTGGTCTCCAGAAAACCCAGTTTGCACAGATTCTGCTCCGAGGCTGTGTCTTCATCTCAAAGTTACCAGAGAGTCCCTTTGCTGATTAATAGGCTTTCTTAGACTGTAGACTCTGGAGCCAGATGGCCTGGGTTTGAATCCCAGCTCCGCCTAGCTCACTGTGCTAGCTTTTCTCTTAACAGAGGTACTCATGATACTAATAGAACCTACCGCTCTGTAGGCTATAAGGATTATATACAGCTCTGCTCAGGAAGTGCTTACAACAGTGCCCAACAGGCAGGGAGCCCCCAGTCATGATCATTACACAACAGCCCTGTGCAGGCCAGCACTGAGATTTTTCTAGATAAATGTTCATATTTCTCTTAGAAACTGAATGTTTGGCAGCAAATAAAAGCGAAGATATAGGCTGACCCCAAGAGGGCTGGCTCTTGGCTATTGGGCCAATTTGCCACTGGATTCAAGTTCTATTTTGAGGGCACCCCAAAAAAAGCAAAAGTAGACAAAAGTATAAAGACTCTAGCCAGGCGCAGTGGCTCATGCCTGTAATCCCAGCATTTTGAGAGGCTGAGGTGAGTGGATCACTTGAGGTCAGAAGTTCAAGACCAGCCTGGCCAACATGGTGAAACCTGTCTCTACTAAAAATGCAAAAATTAGCCAGGCATAGCAGCAGGTGCCTGTAATCCCAGCTACTCGGGAGGCTGAAACAGGAGAATCACTTGAACCTGGGAGGCAGAAGTGGCAGTAAGCCGAGATCGCACCATCACACTCCAGACTGGGAGACAGAGTGGGACCCTGTCTCAAAACAACAAAACAAAAACTCTAAAATTTATTTTTAGATAGTTTTTTCAGTGAATTGGATAACATATTTTACTTTGATCCCACTGGCACTGGGTCCTAAGGTATGTTTTGCTTTGGTAAATATTTTTTTAACCAAGATATTTCCAAGTACCTGCACGACAACATCTCCAAAGTTTCTTGAAATACTAGCTTTCCCTCTTGGGAAAAGCCAGCCTTCACTTTGCTGTGGTCCCTCCAAGCATCTCTTTACAAAACTGGCAGATGAGAAGAATTAAGAGCCTGAAATCAATTTGGGGAATCATATCATGAACCATAAAACAGATAAGTCAAATTCTTCCTCCTCCTCCTTCCTCTCATCCTCACTTACTAGGGGAAAATGCATGTGGTGTTGGATGCTGATCCACATCCCTTTTACTTCGCCTAATTAGCATTCCGTGTAGGTGCCTCTCACAAGGAAAATCATCCTGCAACTTCTGTCTTTCTGATTATGCTGAAGTAGCAGAGGGTTTTCAGTAACCGCCTTTGACAAGCATTATTGTATCTAGTAATTACTGTTCTCTTGGGAAGGTTGGAAGGAAACAAGACTTGCTTATCATCCCTGATCTTTCAACCCAAATGCTGGGATTTTGACCCCAAAAACCAACCAATGGGATCTGCCAGCCCCTTTGGCGGCTCCTATCTGGGATGTTTTCACTTCAACAACAACAACAACAACAAAAATACACCTAATATGACCATCACCAATTAGTTCTTTTCTCCTGTCTTGATGGGTTGACCATTCCAAACTCCCTCTTATGTAGAGAGCCCCTTTAATACTTTGGACCACCCCAGACGCTGTTGTCATAAATGCCAAAATAATAATTCACATTAGAAATTAAGTTATTTAACTGTATTCTTCTGTTCCCTATGCAAACTTTATTCCTGGCCTGAAATAAGATTCCACAGGTGTCGTTTGCAGTGATTATTACAGCAGCTGATATTTAGCAAGACTTTACCAAGTGTCTAGCCTAGTGTAAAGTGATTTTATTTTAAAAGTATTATCTGATTTTATTCTCATAGAAACTAGGTTGATAGTTATTGTAGTCATATATTTTAACTATAACTATTTTAATGATGAGTAAAGAGAGGATTAGAAACTAAGATAAATAACTTGCCCAAAATTCCACATAAGATTGACTTGTGTGAAGCCATGATATTTACCTACTACACTCTTATTATCTCCTATGCTAGTATAATATTTTTGAGCCAAACTCAGATTGTCTGCTTTTTAGGAAGTGAAGTGATGATTCTGAACCATGGCACCCAGTAGAACCACATTTGTTCTTCCTGAACCCCCTTAGCACACAATGATCTCCCATCTTCTGACGCAACACTTTTGGCTTGGACACCTCATGTGGCAACAGGGGTCACAACAGACATAACAGAGCTTTTCAAATGCAGTTACTGAAAATCTTGAGCTGCTTCAGCATTCCTTGATTCTAGAATTGACATTAAACTTTGTCCAAGAATTTATATCTTGTCTCTCCATCTGAATTATAAAATCTCTAAAGGCTAAAAAGGTTAGGCTCATTGCTCTATACCCTTCCTTTGGGATACTGGCTAACCTTATAAATATTTACGGATTTATTTCCACATTTAACCAACACAATAACTGCATTCTTGCCTATAGAGTTGAAAGCAAAGCAACTCAAAAATTCAATGCCTAATTTTTCCTGTTCTTCAAGAGCCTTTGAAAGGCCTTGGCAATACTTCAAGCCAAGTCCTACCCCAGAGCTGGGACTTAGTTAACTCAATAATTACTGTACAATACTGCCTTTTGTCCTATATTCTAGCCACAGGGTCAGACACCCACTTATTTTTACGTATGAAATAATAATATTTTGACAGTCATTAGGAAGAATGACTGATACATTTATGGACATCACTTCCACAGTAGGGTTACATTTTATAACAATAAACACATCTGTTGGTTTATATGTTGCTAATAAATAAAATATTCAAAACGATCTGAAGACCTCAAATGAGTTTATTAGTGCTATGGTTTATGGTTTTGGTCAAAAGCACTATTGGAGGCAGGAGCAAATTAATTTCCTTGACCCACAGGAGGAAAGAGAGTTGATGTGAATCACTGTACCATGTCTCAGTTGGCCCCATCACGGGCAGTTTAAACTGCATTAGAGAGATAACTGCCTTGTGTTTAGGGGTCTTCATAGCAGCTCTTGCAAAGCCTCTTTTTTACATTATTTAGACTTAAATTGGAAATGACCTTTTGTGTCATTTTTCCTTTTCTCAGGAAAATCAGGGTATATTTGCTTAATTGTATCCACTTCTCTGCCAGGTACTGTCACATATAAAAACTGACAACCTAAAAACTAGATAACTTGAGATTTACTGCTTTCTCCCCAATCATAAGAAGCTCTGTGATGACAGAAGGAAAATACCTTAGCAAGTGCATTAATCTCTCAAGTTTTTCTATTAAAATAAGCCCACATAGTGGGACTGCCATAAAAAGCAATTATAGGAGCCAAATTGGATGTTTTTTTTGCATAATCATTGAGGTGATTTGCTCTACCTCTGGATTCAGCCACAATTTGCTTCTGCCTCCTTAATATGCACAGGTGATTGACAACTCACTAATAACTCAATGCCAATATAGAAGATTACATGACTAAAATAAAACCCAAGGTTCCACAGAGGCTCAGCCACGCTATTAAAAAAGTTACAAACATATATTGAGGCAGTGAGGAAGAATGATATGGAGAAAAAAATTAATAACATGTAAATTATGCTGCAGATAATGTGGGGACATAGAAAGGCAAGTCTGAGGAATGTGAAGAAATTGGAAAAAAGTATGAAGCAGTGTTTTTCAAGTATGCACCTCAGAACACTAATCCCTCTGCATCAAGGGCTGCTGCAAGAAGACAGGTTTCATGTGACTGGGAGATGAGCCATACCACACCACTCCCAGGGACTCAAAGCACGTCAGCAAAACCAAAACGTCAGCAAAAATGTCAGATCTGAAAAGTACTGCAGTAAAAAAACCTGCTTAACTTGGTTTCACATTTCCTAAACTTATTTACCCATGGAACCATTTTTTCCCCTAAACTTCTCTACCCATGGAACTTGTAGAACTCACATAACTTTGAAGAAATCCTGCAACAGAAAAGAGAAAAGATGAAAAATGCAGCCAAGGGGAAATTAAGCCAGAGTCAGCACGCTTAGGTGCAGCCTATGCTGACAACAGAAGCACTTGGATTTTCAATCTGGGTAAATGAAATTGATGTAATAATTCCTGAGGGGCAGAAAAAAGGCAATTAAAAAGTTGAGCACGTTAAATGAAGTCTTGGTGGGTCAGCTAACATTCCTCTTCATAAAAGCCAAGTTCCAGGGATCCAGTTGCTTGGGTAAAGATTAATCTTTACCATGTAAATCTATAAAAATGCTTCGGACCTGTATTTCATTTGTACAAGTCAGATAAATCCAAACTTCATGGACACTTAGCAGGAAATACACAATACTAATTTTTCTTAGATAAAGAGCAACGGGGCCATCACTAGGTAGATCTAGGTGGGTCTGGGAAGTAAACAAGTTTACCCTCTCCTCTGAACCGCTTTCTCCCTCTCCAAGCCTCTGCTTTACCTGTTTCAAGGCTCCCCTGCACGGCAAACTTTATAAGCCCCTTCACACTGGATGTGCTATTCCTTCTAGGGACATGAACAGCTTGAAAGAGACATGGTCATATTTAACACAAATTATTTAGCACAATTAATTCTTCGAGGGAGTACTGGAAGAGGTGTTAATAACAGACACTTTGTAGGGGAAGAATGTCCTCCTACCCTTGAAATCAAACCAAGGTAGCCACTGGCATCATCTACTGCCATTAAGCAGAGTCATTAGACTTGTCTTAATGGAATGTGTTTTGCATGTTAAAAAAAAAAAAAAAAAGAAGTTTCGGGCAACAACAACAGCTGCCCTTTAGGGAACAGCTAATGAATACAAACTACTGTGCTGAGTGCACTACAGATACTATCATCCTCATTTTAACCTTGAAACTGCCAATGGCATGATATACTACGATATTCATCAATGAGGAAACTGAAGTTCAGGGTGTAAACCACTTGTACAAAAATCTCTTGGCAGTTATGGCGCAGGGCTGGAATGAACCCAGGGCAGCATAGCTTGACCACTATGTTGTGTGGCCTGTTTAGTTTGGCCCCCTTGGAACAATGGTATTTCAAACAAGCTTTTCATTATTTGAAGAGTCACCCGATGACCCCGGCAAGAATTTTCTAATCTTTGACAACTTCTATGCACAGAGTTGTTATATGTTGAGCTAAGATTTTTTAACCCACCCCTCAATCTTCATCCACAGAACACATATTGGCATGCTGACTTGACATCCTGCTGTTCAGTCAAAAGTGACGATAATTCCAGTTTACTTCAGTATGTATTTTTCAATAAACTTTTTTATCTTAGAATAGTTTTAGATTTACAGAATAATTGCTAAAACTATACAGGGAGTTTCCATATATCGCACGCCCAGTTTCCTCTGTGGTTATCCACTTACATTTATTGGTATATTTGTCACAACTAATGAATCAATATTAATACATTACTATTAATTGAAGTTCATGCTTTATTCAGATAGCCTTCATTTTTACCTAATGTCATTTTTCTGTTCCAGGATCACATCTAGGATATCATATTACCCTTGTCATGTTTCCTTACCTCCTGTTGTCTGTGACAGTTTCTATAAGACTTTGCTTGTTTTGAGCAGTACTGTTTTGAGAAGTACTGCTTCTCAAAATACAAAAGGTATTTTGTAGAGTATTCCTCAAATGGGAATTATCTGATGGTTTTCTCATGAGGAGACTGAGGTTACAGGTTTTGGGGAGGAAGACCACAGAGGTACAGTGTCACTCTCATCACATCTTACCAAGGGTACATGCTATTAACGTGACTTCTCACTATAAATTGTTAACTCTGATCACCTGGCTGAGGTGGTGGTTGTCACGTTTCTCCACTGTCAAGTCAGTCTTTTCCCCCTTCCTTTCCAGGCTGTACTCTTTGGAAGAAAGTCACTATGCACAGCCAACACTTGAGAAGTGGGAGTTATACTCCACTTCCCGGAGGCCAGAGCAGCTACTTAAACTATTTGCAATTCCTTGTCTGCTGTCCCCCTATTTATACATATTGTGAGTATTTATTTTATAAGTTGGGTTACAATCTAATACCACTTTACTTTGTTGCTCAAACTGCTCCAGCGTTGGCCATTGGGAGCTGATATGGTTTGTATCTCTGTCCCCATCAAATCTCATGTCCAATTATAATCCCCAGTGTTGGAGGTGGGGCCTGAGGGGAGGGGATTGGATCACGGGGGTGGATTTCTCCTGAATGGTTTAGTACCATCTCCTTGGTGCTGTTCTTGTGATAATGAGTGAGTGCTCACAAGGTCTGGTTGTTTAAAAGTGCGTGGCACCTTCCCCATCTCTCTTTTGCTCCTGCTCCCACCACGTGAAATGTTGGCTCCCCCTTTGCCTTCTGCTGTGATTCTAAGTTTCCTGAGGCCTCTCCAGAAGCCGAGCAGATGCAGCTTCATGCTTCCTGCACAGCCTGTGGAACCGTGAGCCAGTAAAACCTCTTTTCTTTATAAATTATCCAGTCTCAGGTATCTTTTTATAGCAATGTGAGAATGGACTAATACAGGATCCTTCTCAGTTGACTCCTCTGTCCCTCTAGCACACACTAATCATTGTGTTTGCTTGGTTTGCTGAGCACATCTTTACTTTAGGACACTATAAATGCCCCAGACTCATAAATTCCCTGCCCTCATCCTAGAATCAGCCATTTCTCCAAGTAGTCTTGGTTCCTTTTATAGGGGAATGGTATTAGAAACCAAGATCTGGAAGACCGGAATTTTTTTTAACTTTTATTTTAGGTTTAGGGGTACATGTGAAGGTTTGTCACACAGGTAAACATGTGCCTTGGGGATTTGTTGTACATATTATTTCATCACCCAGGTATGAAGGCCAGTACCCAATAGTTATCTTTGCTGCTTCTCTTCCTCCTCTCGCCCTCCCCACTCAAGTAGGTTCCAGTGTCTGTTGTTCCCTTCTTTGTGTTAGTAAGTTCTCATCATTTAGCTCCCACTTATAAGTGAGAACACGTGGTATCTGGTTTTCTGTTCCTGTGTTAATTTGCTAAGACTAATAACCTCCTGCTCCACTCATGTTCCTGCAAAGGACATGATCTCATTATTTTATAGGGCTGCATAGTATTCCATGGTATATGTATACCACATTTTCTTTATCCAATCTATCACTGATGGGCATGTAGGTTAATTCCATGTATTTGCTATTGTGAATAGTGCTGTAATGAACATTTGCATGCATGTGTCTTTATGGTAGAGTAATTTATATTCCTCTGGATATATACTCAGTAAATGGGATTGCTGGGTCAAATGGTAGTTCTGTTTTTAGCTCTCTGAGGAATTGCCATACCGCTTTCCACAATAGTTGAACTAATTTATACTCTCACCAACAGTGTATAAGTGTTTCCTTTTCTCCAAAGCCTTGCCAGTATCTGTTTTTTTGTGTGTTTGTTTGTTTTTTGTTTTTCGGCTTTTTAATAGCTATTCTGACTGGTGTTAAGAGGGTATCTCAGTGTGGTTTTGATTTGCATTTCTCTAATGACCAGTCATACTGAGCTATTTTTCATGTTTGTTGACTGCATGTATGTCTTCTTTTGAGAGGTGTCTGTTCATGCCACTTTTTAATGAGTTTTTTTATTGTAAATTTAAGATCCTTATAGATGCTGGATATTAGACTTTTGTCAGATGCAAAGCTTGTAAATATTTTCTCCTATTCTGCAGGTTGTCTGTTTTCTCTTTTGATAGTTTATTTTGCTGTGCAGAAGTTCTTAAGTTTAATTAGATCCTACTTCTCAATTTTTGCTTTTGTTGTCTTTGTCATGAAATCTTTGCCCGTTCCTATGTCCAGGATGAATGCCCAGGTTGTCTTCCAGGGTATATTTTTTTAATGTTCATGAAAACTTATTTGGTTTTATTGTTGACCGATAGTCAGTATCCTTTGTCTTCTAGATAAAATCAATTCCTAATGCAGCCCTACAAGACAATGGAAAATAAACTGTATGACGACCAAATAGAAAACTTAAACCCTCCATGCTTAAGGATCCCCAACTTCTCTTCGACCTGTGAAGGGATTCAGATTTCTTGCTTGCAGGCAACTCCTCCTTGGATTAGAATGCCAAGTAGTTCAGATTGCTCATTTCCCTAATGCTACAAGAATTTTGTCCCAAAGAATGAATGTTCCTATACTCCTTCAGAAAGTGAAGCACAAAGAGTCACCGTGCCACTTCACCAGTGCTATGTCATTGGATGTGTTTCCAATGGTGTGGAAGGCCACAGAAGCCAAAAAGGTAAGGCAGCCTTTAAAAATATATGCTCGGGACGCATCCACTTATGGTGCCTGGAGGCTCTATGCCTTCGGATGAATTGTCCCTGTGGCATTCATTGGCTTTCTGTGCCCTCTGTGTGGTGCTCACCCTTGCCTAACTGGTAACCCTTTCTACTCAGCCCACAGTCTGTGGGTGATTGTTCTGTGGCTTCCAGTTAATGGCTCTATCTATCATTCATTCATTCCACATCATGCCAGCCTGACCCAGGCCCTGGTGATACGAGAGTAAATGCTAACAGACTAAGCCCCTTTTCGCACAGAATTGATATTCTAGGGATGGAAGGGAGTGGAACATAAAAGTATCAGATGATGTGAAGTGCTAAGAAGAAAAGTGGAGTGAATGAAAAAAGGACACCCAGTCTCTACTCAAATGTCTCCCTCTCAGAGGGGCCTTCCTGAACACACCCAACCACTCTTCCTCTCCTTAGCTCGCCATATTTGTCTTTCTGGTACTGTCAGAGCATTCACCTTATTGCGTATAACTATTTGTCTGGCTGGCTGTCTCCACAGTAGACTGACAACTCCTTGGGAGTAGAGATGGGTTAAACTAATCATGACAGTACAGCATTTTGCAGACAGCCAGCACCCAGTGGAGATCAATCAAACTCCAAGGCAACTGATGGGCGTGAGACTTTGCAAACAATAAGGGCACAGTTTACAATATGGCTTTCTACTCCAATTGCATAATTTAAAGTCTGTAACTTTGTTATAGCCTCCCGTGCCACCATAAATCAAAATGTTCATGTGTTCTACAGCTGCAGTTCAAGGAATGGGCTATCCAATATTAGGAAAAGACTTACAAAGAGCCACACAGGGAAAAACCTAAACTGGTAAAAAGGAGCAGACCCTGGAAGCATGGTGGAGTTGGGGAATGTGTTCAAAGCAGGGGTGCGGCTCAGGACGCTCTTTCAACCAAAACAAGGAAACAAAAACCCTCATGCAAGTCACCGCTTGTAACATGTTTCCTTTTGAGTTTAAAAACTCACTTCATAGTTGTGTTATTAAAATTAATATTATGCACATGAGGTTCTTAGCCCAGGGCCCAGTATAGTAATCCTACAACAAGTGGTACTGACATGAGAGCAGTGACAACTGACACTCACACTCTTACAAATACTACCACCCACCCCATTCTGAACTCTTGTGAGCATAACCCATTTAATGCTCACAATAACCCTATAAACTAGGTACTACCATCACCTCCCTGTGGCTGAAAACCCCGAAGCTTTCAAGGGATTCAGTAACTATTCTGAGAGCATAAAGCCAGCAATAGTGACTGATCCAGGATTGAAATGCTCTATCTGTTGACTATGCAGCTGAACTCTTTATGTTAGACAGACACACACACAGCACACCTGTGTATCATATATATAAAGTATATGCACATATACACATGTGTTTACACAGCTGGGGCTGCCCCCAAGGCCACAGAGGAGGTCATTCCTGTGAAACATGCCTATGCTTAAATAACGAGACAATGGACTCCAGAGTCGGGGACTGAGCCAAGCCATACCATGTGGGAGCAAGCAAGGGCAGCTGCACCAAGGGCCAGTGCAATAGACTTGGCCCTGCTGCCTGGGTTCTTGCAAACTCCCCTCCCACCCTGCCCCAGGACCACCCCTTCCATTCACCATGCAGCTGCTGGACAGTAAGCAGCTGTCTGCCTCTATGGAATGGAATATGACGAACATGAAACCAATAACCTTGGCCTTGACAAGACCATGTATTATTTATTATAATACTTGTGAAAACCATTCATTCATTCATTCAACAAATTTTTATAAAATTACCTAATAGTAGTGTATTACACACTAGAAATATATGAGTGAACAAACTGGGCAAAAATCCCTTTCAGATCCAAGGTGGCATTCTAGCAGCACCTCAAAGCATCCTTAGGACATGATTAACCATAGTTATGTATGTGTGTGCGCCTAATGCTCATAAGGCTGGCCCAGGACGGGGCCTGCTTCTTTGGCAGATGCTCAGAGAGTATCTGATGAATTTACCGACATATTAACTAATACATTGCTTTAGGTTTTTCAAGGAACTCTGACAATCATCACTTCAAAGAATGCCTCACATTTACCGTGAAAGAGAGAAATAAGTAACACTGCCCCATCTTGCAGGTATGGTGGATCTGTGCTTGCATGCAATTAGCTGGCAGAGTGAGGACCAGAAGGCAGGCTTTGCAACTCCTGCTTAAGAACATCTACCCAGCCAAGGTGCTCCCCTGGATTTCACCAAACAGAAACACTCAGACATGCGGCAGTAATAACATTTGAGCCACCCACTTCCTAGAAACCCTATCCCCAGCCACAAAGCACTCCCCTCATCCTCTCCCTGGGGAGGCACCCTAAAGACATCACAGCAAACTGCTGACCACCACACCAAGGCTCACATGTTAGCAGAGGGGATATTTTTTGTAAACCACAGCCTGCGGCCAACACACTCAGGCAGAACCCAGAAATGGAGTCCATCCAAGTCACTGTGCATCCCCATTATCATCTATCATGTTTACCAGGGCTGGATATCTTTTGGCAATAGACCCCATTTACACGATTAAAAAGAAGCTTGGAAATTTTCGATCATTTAATTAATCTTTATGTATTTTGTCCTATTAAGCAGCAAAGAAAATGTTTACAGCTCAATTGAACAAATTAGCATTTGTAATTCCTCCTTTTGTAAAGAGATTTATCTACATCTACCTATATAAAACATTGTTGAAATAAAAATGTCAAATCTAGATTCCATGGCAAAATAGAAGGAATTTTTTAAGACTGTGGAGGTGACATGTGGCCTGAATAATCTCTCACACAAATTATTGCATTTCTTGAGCTGTAAGTATAACATGCTTAATGAAGCTCAACATTTGCAACCTGTCTCCCACAGAGTCCAACAGAGTTTGCCTTTAGAATCCCCTGTGTGTAACTCTGGCTCAGAAACTATTTACATGCTGAGATGAGCCTTTTATTCATAGATCACAGTTACTCTCTTCGAAATTATCTACAGAAATTATTATGCCTTTTCAGAAATTAATGACCCTCACAATTTGCCAATTCAAACATGTATTACCTTACATAATTCTTATGAGGTTTGCGAAACATCTTCTTCGATATGGGTAAGGTAAGTTAGGAAGGAGAATTACACAAACTTCAAATCTTCATCTTTAGGAAGCTTAAATAAGAAGCTAGGAAATACTCTGCTGGCAAGACAAAGAAAAAAATGAAATCTGGCATAATTTCCCTGTAATAAAACTATGCTGCCTTTTAAATTCATGTCTGCTTTTAGAACCAGAAACTAGGAACACTAAAGGCTTTAAAATACTTAAAACACAGAAGGAAAAAAAAAAAAAAAAAAACAATTAAATGACTTAATAGCACCGTGTGTAAGTCTATTTTTTTCTTTTGGTTTTACTTTTTTCCTTTTTTGCTTAAACTTAAAATTACCTTTGGCAACGCTTCCTACTTGCATAGCATTTTTCCATGGCTGATCCTTCTTCTCCTGCCCTATGTTATTTAGAAGCATCGTATGTGGCAGTGGCAAAAACACAGATGACAAGAAGTTACAACAAGACGAGAAGGGAAGGAAGCCCTCTGTAACCTGCAGGTGTCCAAATTTTACAATTTCCCTTTCTACTGAAATGAGTGGTCTGAACAAGATATAACAAAATGGGTCCCAGAACAGTAAATTTGGTACATGACATAAAAAGCTTGCCAAGACAACAGATACTCTAGGGGGAAACTGGCATTTTTATAACTGGGGAATTGCCATGCGAGCAAAATAGAGTAAGAGAAGAAAAAAAGGGGGACCGAATAGCAAATTCCATAAAGGTTTCTTATCAGAAACTTTAGGCCGGGCGTGGTGATTCATGTCTATAATCCCAGTGCTTTTGGAGGCCGAGGTGAGACGATCACTTGAGGCCAGCCTAGGCAACACGGCAAGACCCCATCTCTACTAAAAATAAAAAATAAAAAATTTGGCCAGGCACGGTGGCTCACGCCTGTAATCCCAGCACTTTGGGAGGCCAAGGCAGGCGGATCACGAGGTCAGGAAATCGAGACCATCCTGGCTAACATGGTGAAACCCCGTCTCTACTAAACAAAATACACAAATCAGCCGGGCATGGTGGCGGGCACCTGTACTCCCAGCTACTCGGGAGGCTAAGGCAGGAGAATGGCATGAATCGGGGCGGCAGAGCTTGTAGTAAGCCGAGATCGTGCCACTGCATTCCAGCCTGGGCGACAGAGCGAGACTCTGTCTCAAAAAAAAAAAAAAAAAAAATTAATTAGCTGAAATACTTTCAAATTCATAGAAACCAGTGGCCCTTGAGGCCTTACAAAGATCAAGGAAAACAGAATCACCATTGTAGAACAAAGCACCCAAACAAGAAAGAAAGGAAATCAAGCCTTCCAGCAGTTTTGTTGGTTTAGGAAACATATGCATTCGTTCCTGAATCTTCCACACAGCACAAAGGAAGCTCTGACTCCACGGGAGATACACAGCACCCTGGAGGTATCTGAGACACACAAATGTGCTGATGCAACTGGCCTCTGGAAAGATCTCAGGGTCTTCCATGAAAACAAATGTGAGCTGCTCATGCAGAGAAGAGCGGCAGGGCACTGTGTCGCTCTGGCATGTCTGAAGCCCAAATTGAAAACCCAGACTCCACGCTTGACAATATAGGCGGTAATGTTCCTCTGTGAAACAGTGATTCTGTCATCTCCCAATTCAGACCGAGGCTATTATCCAGTTTCCATAGTGCACACCTTGGTGGAGATCAGGAGGGGCCTGCTGAGAGCAATAATGGGAGAAAGAATAAAGTTGCAGATAAAATCGGTCACAAGGCCTTGTTCTCAGGGTTCTGACTTCAAGGTCTGAATTTCATGTGTGAAATAAAAGACTAGAATCCCCATGAACTTGCTAAAGAGATGACTGCTAGACCATGGCCACCTCCTCAAAGACAGGGCCCATGTTCCCACCACAGTCTGGCAAGTCAATAAATATTTGCTTAATCTTTTTAGCACCAGTTAGTGGTGCCCAGCCTAGGTGATTCATATGTATTCTGTGTAATTCTCAGTGACAGGCAGGTATCATTCTCATCCTTCTCATTATTCTTGTACAGACCATACAAACAAAACTCACTCGGACGTTAGATGTCTCTCTAAGATTGCAACCAGTTAAGTGGCACAGTCAGGATCTGATTCCAGGTTTCTGCTATACCATCCCGTGAAGGAAGCCAGACTGAACCTTTGAACAGGCCTCAGTTTTCTAAGCTATAAAATCAGGAGAATGGACCAAGTCTCTGGCAGTTCTGAAAGTCCACTATTCTACTGTCCCTAGTGTCTCAGTTACAAGGCAGAAATTTGGTCTTGAAAAGGGTCACACAATATCCCTTAAACACATAAACTTTAAATTGAAATAGAAGAGGATCCACAGAGCTCTGCTGGACCAAGACCATGCAAAGAACATGGTAGAACAAAGAACAAAGTACTCAACCAAGAAAGGTGTTCCACTTGCTTTCCAATGCAAGTCCGTTCTGCTTCAGATGAGCTTGGGTGGCTCAGAAGAACAGCTTCTGTCAAGCTTGGTGAAAGGGAGCAGGGAGGTGACCAAAAGAGACGTGGACAGGCCAGGCGTGGTGGCTCACACCTGTAATCCCAGCACTTTGGGAGGCCAAGGAGGGTGGATCACGAGGTCAGGAGATCAAGATCATCCTGGCCAACATGGTGAAACCCCGTCTCTACTGAAATACAAAAATTAGCCAGGTGTGGTGTTGCACGCCTGTAATCCCAGCTACTCGGGAGGCTGAGGCATAAGAATTGCTTGAACCCGAGAGGCGGAGATTGCAGTGAGCCAAGAACACACCATGCACTCCAGCCTAGGCGACAGAGCAAGACTCTGCCTCCCCCGCCCCCTCCCCAAAAAAGCCATGGACAATAGCTGAAATGTTTGGCTCTGTCTTGTCCCCTTGCAAAATTTCTCCACTCTTCACTCTCCCGAGGAACACCAAAAAATAAAATTTTACTCTTTTAAAAGACTAAAAATTTGTCATTTTTTCTTCTATCCCTAAGTAAACAACTTCATGGGCAAATGAAACACTGCGAGCTGGGTAAACTAGTGAACTTTAGGAGGCTACTAAATGTGGCCTAATAGCTTATCCCCAGGAAGCGCACAAAAAGGGGCCTAGCGCATAGCAAAATCCCAGTGCTGGACGTTTGTCCCGGTGCCAAACACCCAGATCCTGAATGTGAAAACATAGCCCCTACACAGTAACATATTGTTAACCCCAAGACCTTGGTTCGTTTTCAGCGGTGAGTTCTGTAACATTTGTACTGTTCTATTCATGTTGTTAGCAGATTTTACGTATTAACATGTTCTGCCATCTTCACAATGACCCTGCCGGTCTGCCAGGGCAAAGGAGATTCATTCTGTGTTTAACTCGAGTTCAGAGCTCTCTCTACCAAACGTAGCTGCTTCCTACTAAAAGTAAAAGCTATCCCTGAATTTTGCTTACTGCAATGATGGACTAGATTATAGCAAACACTCCTACTGAGAACAATTAGAAAAGCTAGATCAAGTACAGATAATATGTATTTGGAGGAACTGTAGACCTATCAAGGCAGCCAGGAGTTGAGAGGCCAAATTTCTGGAAAAAACACAGAAACTTCCTAAGGTGAACTCAACATTCTACACTGCTCTCCTCTTTGAGGCACTGGATAAATCAAAAGCCATGTGGCTGAAGGCTGAGAAGCTGAACAGAGTTTTAGGCAGTGTTACAGGACCAGTAGGGTTGGAAGATGGGAATTGGAGTTCACAGCTACCAAGGCAGCCAGGAATCAAGGGGCAAATATCCTATTAAAAAGGGAATTGCAGGCCAGACATGGTGGCTCATGCCTGTAATCCCAACACTTTGGGAGGCAGAAGTGGGAGGACTGTTTGAGGCCAGGAGTTTGAGACCAGCCTGGGCAACATATCAAGACCCTTGTCTCAACAAAAAATAAAAAATTAGCTGGACATTGTGGCACATGCCTGTGGTCCCAGCTACTCTGGAGGCTGCGGTGGGAGAATTGCTTGAGCCCGGGAGGTTGCAGAGCTGTGATAATGCCACTGCATTCCAGCCTGGGTGACAGAGCAACTGTCTCAAAAAAAAAAAACATCGGGGTGGCAGGCGGGGAATTGCAGAGAGGATAACCTTACAGTCTGAACCATTTCCCTCTTCCTGGGGTTTGATACTTACCTGGGACAAGTATCATGGTTAGAGAGGCAGCACAGCTTAACTGAGAGTAGCTATCAAGAGGCAGAAAACTGAAACAGATCTATTATCAGTCTCACGATGCTGGGGAGAAAAACATTGGTGTTCAGTGCCAATAACATTGAGAAACCCTGGTAAATGCTCCAGGCTTTCAGTCTGGACTACTGAAGAATTACACTCTACCGGTAAGGGCAAATCAGAAATAGACCAGTCATACAAAGACTGACACCCAGGCTCCCGTCAGTTCAGTCCCCAATCTGGTGAAGGTGAACTCACTGCTCCTACTCTAAGTGCTTTCCAGAAGTTAAAGAAAATTCTCTCTGGAGAAATATCGATGCAGAGACCCTGGCCTCTGCAAGTTTCCAAGTACAACGTCCACCATTCAGTCTGAAGTTGCTGAGCGTATCAATACACAGGGCCAAGAGAAAAAAAGAAAAAAAGCATACTAACACAGAACCCCAGTGATACAGGTTTGAGGTCATCAGACACAGACTTTAAAATAACTATAATTAATAGGTTCAAAAAAATAGGATTGTAAATTTCACCAGATAATTGTTGTCTGTAAGAAAAACCAAGTGAATATTCTTGAACTGAGAAATTAAGAGGTTTCAAACACAACAGATGTGTTTAACAGTAAATCAGATACGATGTTAAAGAATGTCAGTGCATTAAAAGGTAAGTCAACAGAAAATATTCATAGTAACACACAATAAAAATAACATACAGAAAACATATAGGAAACTGCAAAACAGATACAGAGGATATTGTGAAAAGGTCTAACCTCATGGAGTCCCACAAGGGGAAATGAAAAAGAGAACTGGTAGGAAGCACTTTTTAAAAACACAGTGGTTAAGAAATTTCAAAAGGTGATAAAAGATATTCAGTCATGCACATATACACCAGGGAATACTATGCAGCCATAAAAATGATGAGTTCATGTCCTTTTTTTTTTTTTTTTTTTTTTTTTCTGAGACGGAGTCTTGCTCTGTCGCCCAGGCTGGAGTGCAGTGGCGCGATCTCGGCTCACTGCAACCTCTGCCTCCCGGGTTCACGCCATTCTCCTGCCTCAGCCTCTCCGAGTAGCTGGGACTACAGGCGCCCGCCACCACGCCTGGCTAATTTTTTGTATTTTTGGTAGAGACGGGGTTTCACCGTGGTCTCGATCTCCTGACCTCATGATCCGCCCGCCTCGGCCTCCCAAAGTGCTGGGATTACAAGCGTGAGCCACCGCGCCCGGCCGAGTTCATGTCCTTTGTAGGGACACGGATGAAGCTGGAAACCATTATTCTCAGCAAACTATCGCAAGGACAAAAAACCAAACACCGCATGTTCTCATTCATAGCATCACACTCCAGGGCCTGTTGTGGGGTCGGGGGGTGGCGAGGAGGGATAGCATTAGGAGATATACCTAATGTAAATGACGAGTTAATGGGTGCAGCACGCCAACATGGCACATGTATACATATGTAACAAACCTGCACGTTGTGCACATGTACCCTAAAACTTAAAGAATATATATATATATATATATATATATAAAGTAAAAAAAAAAAAAAAAAGATATTCAGTCACAAATTCAGGAAGCTTCAGGAATCTAAGCAGGGTAGATTTTTTTTTTTTAACTGACATTAGTACCACCATAGAAATTTGCAGAAAATTATCCCTTATGAAAATCTGAAACACGAGAAAGAATAAAGAGCAACTAAAAAGGTAAATGTGTATGTGAATCTAAACACACTTCGTATGAAACAAGAATAATTATATCTTAAAGTTTAATATCTAATAGGAATTTAAAATGAGAGACCTGACATACATGACAACACCACCAAAGACAAGAGAGAGGCAAAAGAAGTGAAAGTGTTCCAAGGTTCTTGAAATATTCATATATAGTCATGCCCTGCATAGCAACGTTTTAGTCAACAAGAGACGGCATATACGACGGTGGTCTCATAAGATTATAATGGAGCTGGAATATTCCTATCACTTAGTGACGTCCCAGGTGTTGTAACATTGTAGTGTGATGCATTACTCACCTGTCTGTGGTCAAGCTGGTGTAAACAAACCTATTGCACTGCCAATCACACAGAAGTATAGCACATATAGTTACGTACAGTACATAATACTTGATAATGGTAATAAACAACGATGTCAGTGGTTTATGTATTTACTGTAATTTTAATATTATTTTAGAGTGTACTCCTTCTACTTCATTAAAAAAAAAAGTTAAATGGAAAACACCTTCAGGCATGTCCTTCAGGAGGTATCCAGAAGAAGGCACTATCATCGCAGGAGATGACAGCTCTCTAGGTGTTACTGCCCATGAAGGCCTTCCAGTGGGACAAGGTGTGGAGGTGAAAGACAGTGATCTTGATGATCCTGACCCCATGTTGGCTTAGGCTAATGTGTGTGTTTGTGTCTTAGTTTTTAACCAAAAAATGTTTTAAGTAAAAAAAAATTTAATAGAAAAAAGCACATACAGTAAGTATACAAAAAGGAAAATATTTTTTACAGCTGTACAACAGGTTTGTGTTTTAAGCTGTTATTAGAGTCAAAAAGCTTCAAATATTTAAGCTTTTAAGAACGTTACAGTAAGCTAAGGTTAATTTATTATTAGAGGCAGAAAAATAATTTTTTTTTCTTTTTTTTTTGAGACAGTCTCGCTCTGTCACCCAGGCTGGAGCGCAATGGTGCAATCTTGGCTCACTGCAACCTCCACTTCCCAGGTTCAAGCAATTCTCCTGCCTCAGCCTCCTGAGTAGCTGGGATTCAGCATGTGCCACTACGCCCGGCAAATTTTTGTATTTTTAGTAAAGACGGGGTTTCACCATGTTGGTCAGGCTGGTCTCGAACTCCTGACCTCGTGATCCACCTGCCTTGGCCTCCCAAAGTCATGGGATTACAGTGCTAGGATTACCGCACCCGGCCAAAAAATAATTTTGTATAAAGTGTACAGTATTTATAAAGTCTACAGTAGTATGCAGTAATGTCCTAGGCATTCACATTCACTCACTCCTCACCCCACTGCCTCATTCCACTCCTGCAAGCTCCATTTATCATTTTCCTATACAGGTGTACCATCTTTTGTCCTTTATGCCATATTTTATAGTACCTTTTCTACATTTAGATATGTTTAGATATTCAAATACTTATCATTGTGTTACAACTGCCTACAATATTCAATACAGTAACGTGCTATACAGGTTTGTCACCTAGGAGCAATAGACTATAGCCTATTGTGCAGCGGGCTATACTGTCTAGGTTTAGTACACTCTATAATGTTTGCACAATGACAAAATCACCTAAAGACACAATTCTCAGAACATATGCCCATTGTTGAACAACATATGAATACAGTAAAGTACCTTAAATTAGTTAAATATGCACTTTGTAATATCTAGGGTAAGCACCAAAAGAATAAAATAAGGTTTAATTAACAAGGTGGTAAAGGTAAACAAATCCGAATAATGTTAATGCTTGATTAATCCAAAACAAAGCAAGAATGGAGAGGAAAAAGTAACACAGAACATATGGGACAAATAAAAAACAGTAATATGACATTTAAACTCAAACATATCAGTAATTCCATTAATTATAAGTACATTAAATTCTCTAAAAGTTAAAAATATTATAGATTTCTGAAAAATCAAAACTTAACTATGTACTGCCTAAAATAAAAAACATAAACAGAGACTCAGAAAAGTTGTCACTAAGCTATTGATTTATATCATAATTTCACAAAGTTCAAAGGATTGAAATCAGAATAAATTTTGATCAGAGTGATATTAAGGTAGCAATCAATAACTTACGAAATAGAAAATTCCACAAATGTTTAGAAACTGAGTGTTATAAATGACCCTAAGGTCAATAAAGACATTGTAGTGGGATTAGAAACAATTTTGTGATGGTTAGTTTTATATGTCAACTTGACTGGGGCACAGGGTACCCAGGTATTTGGTCAAACATTATCATCAGTGTGTCTGTGAGGGCTTCTAGATGAAATTAACATTTGACTCAGGAGACTCCGTAAAGAAGATTGCCCTCCCTAATGTACATAGTCCTCATCCAATCAGTTGAAGGCCTCAATAGAACAAAAAGGCTGAATAAGAGAAAACTCCTCCTGCCTCACTGCCTTGAGCTGGAACATTGGTTTATTCCTGCCTTCAGGACACTGGCTTATTCCTGCCTTCACACTTGAACTGAAACATCAACTCTTCCTGGGTCTCAAGCCTACTAGTATTCAGAAAGAAATAGATCACCAGCTCTCCTGGTTCTGGGGGCTTCAGACTCAGACTGGAACTACACCATCAGCTATCCTGGATCCCCAGCTTACTTACTGCAGATCTTGACACCTGTCAGCCTCTGTAATTGCATAAGCCCATTCCTTATATTGATTCTGCTTCTCCGAAAAACTCTCACAAATACAGATGTTTAACTAAATAATAAGTAAGCATAATACAATCAGCCCTCTGTATCTGCAAGTTCTGCATCCGTGGGTTCAACCAACTACTGATCAAACATATTGAGGGCCAGGTGCAGTGGTTCACACCTGTTATCCCAACACTTTGGGAGGCTGAGGCAGGAGGATCACTTGAGCCTAGGAGATCCCAACACTTTGGGAGGCTAAGGCAGGAGGATCACTTGAGCCTAGGAGTTCCAGGCTGCAATGAACTGTGATTGCACCACTGCACTCCAACCTGGATGACAGAAGAATGCCTCATCTCAAAAAAATATTTTTTTTTCAGGAAAAAAAATAAAAAGTAACAGTACAATAATTTTAAAAACAAGCTAAAAAATATAATGTATCAACTATTTGCATGGCATTTACATTCCATTAGTTATTATAAGTAATCTAGAAATGACTTAAAAGTATATGGGACAAGGTACATACGTTATATACAAATACAACACCAATTTGTATGAAAGACTTTAGCATCTGTGAATTTGGGTATTGGCATGGGAATTTAAAAATTACAAAAATCTTGCTAGTAAAACTTCCCCAAAACAATGACCTAATCTATAATATGTTAATTTAATAATTGATGTATTTCAGTAGGTTTCAATTTGGATTAACTCTCTTAGAGATGTAATGTTCACATTTGGAACAACCACAAATGGTTCTTGTTAAAGGCAAGCTACCAGTTAGACATTCAAAATTATGATAGTACCTAGTGAAAATAATTGTGAAAGAGGCTGAGTTAACCAACTTTAAATATCCAAAGTAGAATAAATTATAATCATAAAATATGCTGGTAATCTCAAATGGAAACTAAATATTGGAATTTTTAGTCATGACAGTACCATTCCCACGATCCCACCCTCTCACCTCTAACATTTGAACGTTTTAGAGCATGTGCTGTGTGAAGTCAAAGACTCATGGATTTTAATTACTGTATCTCCAGCACTCAATAAAATGCCTGCCACAGGTGGGTGCTAATGTCTACAGCATAAATTAAAGGTTACCTCTTGGGGTGGTTGTGAAAATGAAATGCGGAAATGCACTCAAAGCGCTTTGCCTGCGCCTGGCATGGAAGAGACAGGATAAATATCTGCTGGTTGAATAGCAAATTCTTCCTCACCTCCAGCCAGCCACCCACTTTCTCACTCCCTCCATTCCCACCCAAGGCCTAGTAGGCAAATTCAGCATAATATCTCAGCATCTTAGATGAGCCTAGGGTCAGCAGCAGGAAAGGCAGGAAGCCATTCAGTCACGCACTCTATCAATGATCCCTAAGAACCTACTCTGGGCCAAGCACTGTGCTGGGCTCAACAGCACAGCTGAGCAGGACACCCTCAGCCCCGGCTCTGGAGAGAAGACAGGGAAGAAGAGGTGACAGCCCAAACATGTCATGGTTGCAACCAGAGCTACAGGAGGAGACAAGTGGTTCAGTAGCCAGGGAAGGTTTCCTGGGACAGGGACGACGGGTGCTAAGACCTGCAGCTAAAGGAAGGGCCTCATGCAGAGTAAGCATCATGTGTGGGGGTGCAGAGGCTCCAGGCCGCCCAGCCTGGAAGAGGCTGCTGGGGTGGTGGGAAGAGCACTAAGGCAGAAGTCCACATGCCTGAGCCCTGCTAGTCCTCCAACTAGAGAGCCCTTTCGGACCCGGTTGTCCCATTCAAGTGTGGCTTCGTTTTCTAAGCTGATCATCTGTCATTCTTTTAGTGCTGCATTAGCATCTGAGCTTTTGTAAATTCACCCACATGTTGGTCAGTTTTCATTTTTTAAAAACTTATTTTAACAAACTTTCTCTATACAGGGAATGTTAGATAATAATCACATGCTTAATTAATGAGACTTTACTGAAAACCTAACTGATAAGAGCAATTATATCTCAAATGCGCTTGCAATCCATGCGAGAAAAATACTGGTCCTATCAGAGCAGACTGACTGAAATGAAGTTGGAAGACACATTCTTAGCACCCACCAAGAAACAATTAACCAATTATTGACATAAAAGGAAAAAACTGTGATTTTTTTCGTATTTTAAATATTCCTTTGTATGAAAGTTCTCAATCAAAACGTTGCTTGAAATTCCATTAAAAAAGAGAAGAGCAAACACAATTTCAGAGATTCAAAAGGCACAGTTAGCACAATAAAATGCCAAGTGCAAAAACAGGCTTGAGGCTTTCATTGAATATTATTCTACAAGTATCTCTCGGTTAGTAAGGAAAGATAGTGTTTTTTTTTTAATTAAGAAGAATTCTTAATTAATTGCCACCACCTTGTTAGCATGTTTCCAGATATGCCCTATTCGACCAGGCTCTGCAGATTATGAGTAAGCATAACCACCAAGCTTTCAACAGGACTAAATCCACCACACAAATGCACCAACACACCATCTATCCATGTCAAAACACAGACAGGGATCCGGAAGGTCCCCTAACACTGAAACACACAGGAAATAAGCCCAAAATGCTTATGCAGGGAGGTCATCTGCTGAAAGCCACTACATAAGGAACGCTTCCCTTGTACAAGAAAAAAAAAAAAAAGATTGTAATGCCAAGTAGAAATGAGCAAAAATCCCCCTGAAGGAAGAGAAACCCAAGGTGTACATGGTTCACTATCCAAACCTACAGAGTTCAGGCAGATGTCAATAAAGGTCTCCATAAGGAGGCATCCATAATGCTTCTAAGACATCCACATTCATCTCCCCAAACATGAGATGGCAGTCCCTAGAAAAACAGCGGATATCCCAAAAGGCAGGAATCCCAGCCCAAATGAATAGGTACAAGTCAATGGCATCCAGCTCTCCAGGTTAAAGAGTGGGGGAAGAGGTAGGAAGCCCTGAGCCATAGCATTTGCTGATTTCCAAGGTGCAAATAGTTTCACTCTGGCCACCTTCAAGCTACCAACATGAAGTCACTTCACTGAACACAAAATTGGGAAAAGACAAGCACAATCAGCTCTTGAGAGCTGGTACAAGGCAGCTCCAGCACCCACTGTAGTGGGTAAGAGGGAGACAGGGCTGCCATAAGAGGTTTTCATATGCAGGGCATGAGATCTACAGGAAAATATGGGTCACTAACTGTGGAGGGCACCATATACCCCCAAAGATGTCCATGTCCTAATCCCTAGAACTGGTGAATATGTAAGTAACATTACATGAAAAATGTAATGTTACTTAATTCCCATTTGCAAATGGGATTAAGGATCTTGAGATGGGGAGATTATCCTGGATTATCTGGGTGGGCTCAATGTAGTCACAAGGTCCTTATAAGAGAGAGGGAGATGACAGTGAAGGAGAGAGAAGCAGGGGCTGGTGTAATGCCACCATTGGAAGAGACCACAAGCCAAGGACAGCCTCTAGAAGCTGGAAAAAGCAAGGAATATATTTTTCCCTAGAGCCTCCAGAAGGAACAGAGATCTGCTGACATTTTGATTTTAGTCCTTATATAAAATCAGTTGTGGACTTCTCACCTTTAGAACTACTAAATAATAAATTCATGTTGCTTTAAGCCACTAGGTTTGTGATATTTGTTACAGCAGCAAAAAGAAACTAACAAACTGACTAAAATCCTGTTCCAAGTCATACGAATGTGTTGGGGGGTGGGGGTTAATATGCTAACATCTAGGAGAAATAAAAACTGCAAGATAGAAGTTACAAAACAGAACCCTTCACCTCACCCTAGGGTCAAATTGGACCTGCAGATTTAAAAACTTAAGCCAGCTTTCAATACCGAGACAGGTCATGTTTTAAAACAAATCATATTTTTTCAGGCTTGTCTGAGAAAACTAGACATCTGACCCCACTGGTCCCACATCCCACAGGGCAGCATCAGCTGAGAGGGATGCAGCTGCCCCATGCATGTGCCACTCTGGGTGGTCACAGTCCACCTGCACACCACTCTCATCCACAAGAGGTGGCCAGTCCAGCCCCTGGGGTGTAAGAGTGGGGAATCCCCACTGTAAGCCAGGCTTGGCTGAAGCACAAAGAGAGGAGATATGAAGGGGACAGTCCCACAAAGTGGGAGGGTGGTCTCCATCACCTTTGGGCTTTCCAGGAGTTTGGGGAGTCAAACCTCTCTCTCTAACGCACCTCTCTCTAATGCACCTCTCTCTCTAACACACCTTTCTCTAACACACCTCTCTCTCTCTCTCTCCCCCCCCCGATACACCTCTAACACCTAACACCCCTCTCTCTCTCTAAAACACCCCCCCAACACACCTCTCTAACAGACCTCTCTAATACATCTCTTTCTCTCTAACCCACCTCTCTCTAACACCTCTCTCTTTCTCTCTCTCTCTCTCTGTCTGTCTCAGGCCTATATTAATTTCCTGGGGCTGCTGTAACAAATTACCACAAACTGTTGACATAAAACAACAGGAACTTATTCTCTCCCAGTTCTGAGGGCCATGCATCTTAGACTAACATGTCAGCAGGGCCATGTTCCTTCCAAAGGCTCCCTCCAAAGGAGCATCCATTCCTCACCCCTTCCACCTTCTGGTGGCTGCTGGCATTCCTTGCTGTTCCTCGGCTGGAGTCACTTCGCTCCGATCTCTGCCTCCGTCTTCATATCCCTTTCTTCTCTGTGTGTCTGCATCTCCCTTTGCCTCTCTTTTAAAAGGATACTTGTGAGAACATTTAGGGCCCATCTGAATAACCCAGGGTCATCTCCTCAACTCCCCATATTTAATTACACCTGCAAAGACACTTTCTAAATAAGATAACCTTTACAAATTCCAGGGATTAGGACTCGGTATCTCCAGGTGGTCAATGTCCAGCCTACTACAGTGTCCACCATCTCCCTAGCCCAGGGCAAGGTGGGAGGCAGCTCAGACAGAACCAAGAGGAAGGGACACTGCCATTGGCTGAGGCTGCAGGGAGAAAGAGGCAGCAGAGGCTCCCAAGCCAGCTCCCCTGGGCCCAGAGACCCTGCCTGTCCCCATAAGGTCACTGCTCTGCTGAACACGCCTCTGGCTGCTTCACCATCGCACCAGAAACACACTCCTGCCTCCCTCCCAGGCCCCATCTGCAGCCCTCTCCCTTGCTCACTGCACACTGTGCCTTGCTTACTGTTCACCTGGGCTGCTCCTATCTCTCAGTTCCCGTGGGCCGTCCTCAGTCAGGAGGCTGCCTCTCACCACCCCGCACAATCTAACAGCACTCACTGCCTCAGTTTACCTTCTCCGCACACTTGTCACCACCTGGAATTACTCTTTGAGTTCTACTTAGTTCTTCTTTATCTCCCCCCACCAAACAGAAGTTCCACAAAATAAGGGGCCCTGGCTGAACTTGGCCCCACAGCATCCTCAAAGCACACACAAGCAGGTGCTCTAAAAAATAAGAGCTAGATGGCTGGTTTCCTGATTTCTCCTTACTAGGATGGTTTAAGTTCTGGCTGAGGAGTTCTGTCTTCCACCTGGGCTTATTTTTGACAAAAACAAAACAGTTAATCGATTACTCCTGGGTGTCCTTCAAGTGTGCTCAGTTAAATCACTGACGGTAAAAAGCTTTCTAACTCCAATTATGCTGTGCCACCTTCCAGCTGGAGGGCAAGAAGCCATCACGCCTTCTTTGAAATGCTTTTTCCTCATCTAATTAGTTTAAAATGTTGATATTACTCTATCAGTTCCACTACAGGCCTCGCACTTTGGTGCTCACAGCCCATCCCTAATACACCTGGTGGACAGCTGGATAACAACCTGTCCATGAAAACTTTAAAAAGCACCAGATCTCAACCAGTATGCAAGTATTGGCTTTTGTTTATTATTATAGAAAGCACACATATACCTGGAATACTTAAAGATAATCAAAACATGCACTTTTAAACATCACTGAAACGTGAAGTGTATTATTGCAAGAAGATTGAAACCAAAAAGCTTGGTAGTTCAGAATACAAAGATTCCATCTCTCAAAGCCTGTGCTTCCTTAGTTGTAAAATACCCTCTGCAAAGAGTGGGTGTCAGGCTTCTCAAACTGTGCTTCTGCCTTGTCCCTCCCCACCATACACACACACACACGTACAACTAAAACTGCAGGCTAGTGAGTGTCAGAGGATACACAGGAACAGAGCGCACAAGCTCTTAAAGGGCTCAGCCGCTCAAGAACAGTGAAGACCACCTAATTCCGGGGACCAACACAGGACTGTGCGTTTTTATTTAACAAAGTAAGAACATTAAAGAGGACACACAAATACACATACACACGCGTACCTTCCACAATCACGATCGTTCCATAAGAGAAAGGATATTTGAAGTCACAAAAAGAAAAGAAAAAATAAAACAGTAAGCTCAGAATAAAGAGCTTAGCCCTTGAAGGGGATATGTTTCCAGGCATGAATGCCTCCCTGCATTATCCTTACTTCTCTTCTGGCAACTGAGACCAGAGGAAATAAATTTCACACCCAGGGGCACTAGGGTGATTTTGTGAGTCGGTGACTTTGGAAATTCCGTGTGAAAGCCTGTTTTAAGTACTGAGGCTGAGTGACAGATGAAAAAGTAAAGGATGCATGGCCCCACCTGCCACCCTCACCATCTCCGTTCACTTGGAAAAGAGGACATTTCCTGGGCAATGCATGGCAAACCCAGAGAACAAAGACAAGCTAGATCTTGGCTTCTAAAATCAAAAGGCCAAACCCACATGTGCATAATAATTTTAATAGGGAATGGAGGGACTGGTACAAAGTCAAAAGATACAAAGTTTCAGTTAAGACGAACACATTCTGGAGATCTATTGCACAGAATAGCTACTATGGTTAATAATACTGTATTGTATGCTTTAAAAACGCTGTAACAGTAAATCTTAAATGTTTTCACCACAAAAAAATGAGAAGTACGTGAGGTGATGGTGATGTTAATGAGCTTGCTTTAATCATTTCATAATGTATATACAGATTAATCAAAACATCACATTGTGTACCATAAATATATGCAATTTTGTCAATTATACCTTAATAAAGCTGGGGGGTAGGATATTTGAATGAAGATAAAATGGGGACAGAACTTTTCTCTCTCTCCTCAGCCCAAGAGGCCCTCAGCTCCCATGGCTACTCTCCTGAGGAGCTGACATCAACTCGGAGAGTGTGGACAACAGGGCCTGGGAGGGGACAGGATGAGGTCACAGCCACATCTCAGCTGACTGATGCCTGGAAGATGTCACATCTGAGGACCCCTACTCTGGGGTATTGTACTTTATTCAAGACTGTCTTCCCCTATCAGGCTTACTAGGAAGACTCCAGCCAAAGGGCAAAGGGCCTGGGTGTTGTATCTCAGCCCTTGCTGCACTCAACCTCTGAGCTCCAAATGAGAAGAACCATGGTGAGCACATCTCACTCTGTCCTTACTACCAGTATTTTGGTGTGACGAGACATAAAAACACCAGTGTTGTCATTTTGGTCTGGTGCTGTCACCTCTAGACACTGGCATGGGGCAGGGATATATCAGAGCTGCCTCTTCCTGACTGTGCTGGGGCATCCTCTCCACACCCTGGCAGGATGCCTCAGCACCTAACTGAGCTGTTTAAAACAATAGGAGCACCAGCCACACCTCTCTGTCAGTTCCTCATGCAACCTACAGCAAAAAGCACTGGCTCACCAGTGATGAGGACCACAGGAGATAAAATCTATTCACTTCTTCAACCTACCTTTAGGGGCAGCCCACTGTGTACTAAGCAGCTCCTGCCCTTTGGCACCAGCGCTTGTCCCTTAGGGACCTGGGAGAAGGGGCCTCTGCTTGTCTCCCTCGAAGGTTGTGATGCAAAGGTCAGTTTTAGAGCTCCTCTTTGTATTTACCAATCAAAAGAAAGGTCTGGAAAATATTAAGAATGTGGCATGTGGAAGCACTTGTAACTGACAAAATGTAAATACTGGATATTGAGGCATGGTCAGTGGCCATATCCCATTCAAGCGCTAAGCTCTTTATTCTGAGCTTACTCTTTTCTTTTTTGTGTGTGTGACTTCAAACTGATTAATTCAGTGACAGTCTTCTGGAATATGAGAATTTGCCAGCTTTGCTCCTGTCAGAGGCATCTCTGGTATTTATGAGTCACCACCAGATGGTCTGAAGGCCCCATGCCAACAAGACCTGACCTCCAGCAACTAAGGGATCTCAGCAAATGCCTTCATCCCCATATTTACACTTAAAATGCCAAGGTTCAGGGCATCCCCACTAAGGTAGGGCTGACCCAGTGGTGGACCAACCACTCAACTGATTCCTGGGCCTCTCTCCTCCCCGTATTTTCCTACTGAATGGGCTCTATCAGCAAGGTGTTCAAGAGGGACTCCAGGCCAGAGGTATCAATGCCATTAGCTTTCTCCACAACAATCTAAGTGAACATAAATAATCTCCCTCATTTGATTCATTTTTACTTCCATCCTCCTGTTGTTCTGCATTATGAATCCCCATATTTATCTTTTCCCAGTATTAGAAGAAAACCTGGCAACTGCACAATATGCTATTTTACTCTGTCCCCTGTGATGTCAAATGAGACCAGTGGGTCCACATCTCATCCTGCATTCAGCAACCTGAAGGTGGCAGGCCACAAGGAATTCCTTAATTCAGCCACCATCCCTTGAGCAATGCAAGGAAATGCATGCTCTTCAGGTGAGGACCACAGGAAGAAAGAAGGGACTGTTATCTTCCCCAGACAGATACTGATGGAGACATCCAGTAAAGGATGATGAACCACAACTAAGGAAGAATACTGAGAGAGCAATTGTTCCTGTATTATCAATGTTCCCCGGGGGTTGAGGCAGGAGGGGTGGCCTTTAATGGGTCAAAGCCATACTGGTGAATAGCCACATTAACATTATAGAAATATACTAATTAAAACAACCAGAGAAGGCCTGGAGAAAAGAGGTTTTCTTATTTCTATTTAAACTATCCCATTAACAGCCTTCCAAAAAGGTTAAAAAAAAAAAAACAGGTTTTCAGGAAGCAAATTACCTGGGCATTTTCCAAAAGGAAGGAAATTTGACCGAGTTTCGGTGATCAAGAGCCATTTGTGGATGAGTTCATTAGCTCCAGCCCCCTTTCCAGCCACTGAAGGGGGGTTTATTGGTCACAATAAACAATTGATGGTGGAGATTCTGACCTTGGCTCATCAGCTCAGGAGCCCATCTGATGTGCACAGATTAAAGGCTACTTGTGAGGAACCATGGAAATATATGGGCTCACATACAGAGAAGGGCAATTAGGAGGCTTGGAATGTGCTCGCCACATTCCAGCATCATCTCATTAATCCTCTAGAATGTCCTGTGGGGCAGGTCTGGTCAGCATCCCCAGTTCACACTTGAGGAAACTGAAGCCTGAAGACAGAGATTGAACCCTCCCTTCCCTCCATCAGCTCTGAGTACAGAACAGATATTCCTGACTCTGTAAACCAAAAATAAAATTCTAAGGCATTCCCACCCCCAACCATCTAAATGGATCCCTCTCCTGTCAGCCAAGGGCATTCCACAGTTAACCTGAAAAACTAATTCAGGCCATGATGGGAAGTGGGGGTCGGACACACCTCATTATACCCTCCTCCCTTTTGGAATTCAGGAAAAGCCAACCAGCATTAACATCAACAGAGACTTTAAGTCTGATAAGAAACATTTACAATCTATTCTCTCTGAAGCCTGCTACTTAGAGGCTTCATCTGCATGGTAAAACTTTGGTCTCCACAGGCCCTTATCATTATAACCCAGACAATCCTTTCTAGTGATTCCAGGCCTTTAGATAATAACTTAACTCTTTCAACCGACTGCCAATCAGAAATTGTTTAAATCTACCTATAACCTGGAAGCTCCCTCCCCCCACCACTTCAAGTTGTCCCACCACTTCGAGTTGCCTTGCCCTTCCAGATGGAACCAATGTACATCTTACAGATACTGATTAATGTATTATGTCTCCCTAAAAGGCGTAAAAGCAAGCTGTATCCCAACCACCTTGGGCATATGTCATCAGGACCTCCTGAGGCTGTGTCACGGGTCCATCCTTAACCTTGGCAAAATATATTTTCTATATTGATTCAGACCTCTCAGATACTTTTGGGTTCACAACTCTAAACTAGTCTAGTAACTATTGGTCAGGATTTTTTTTTCCATTTCCTGAGCCTTAGGTTCCTCAAGGTGTCTCAGGGTTTCTTGGCAAGAGACAGGTGGGTGAAGTTGAGATTTCTGTACCTTCTCTGCAGTCTTACTAGCTAAATAAACTCATATTATTTCGACTGTGCCTTTGCTTCACTGTACACCTTACTCTCCATTTTTAAAACAAATCTAATACCTAAAAACCTAAAATGTAAAAAACTAGGGGAACTAAACAATAGCAAAGAGTTGGAACCAACCCAAATGTCCAACAACGATAGACTGGATTAAGAAAATGTGGCACATATACACCATGGAATACTATGCAGCCATAAAAAATGATGAGTTCCTGTCCTTTGTAGGGACATGGATGAAGCTGGAAAACATCATTCTCAGTAAACTATCGCAAGGATAAAAAACCAAACACCGCATGTTCTCACTCATAGGTGGGAATTGAACAATGAG